>NC_092570.1:16347417-16716167 GCF_037975245.1 Apostichopus japonicus
CGTTGGCAGTTTCGCCTACCACAAAGCTTGACTTAGCGGTGGTAATTGGTCTAAGATGTGGCGACGGTATTAACTTGTGCTGTTTGGTTGTCTTCTCAATAAAACCGAGCTGATCGACGCGTTCTATACCCTTGCAGTTTCCAGAGATAAACTTAATCCGTCCATCATCATCAGTTTTTGGTCGAACTTGAGAAGCGACGTTCTCTTCCAATTTATGGATTGTGTCCCGACTGACGTAAAGTAACGCCTCATCGTCACCTTCGTTCAATAGGTTTTGTGTCACGTTGCAAACGCTCGTCGTCTTGTCGAGAGTCTGTTGAAAATAGTCAATATCTTTCTCGAGGGTCTCCTTTCGACAAGTATATTCTTGTTCCAGTTCTGCTTCAGCTTCTTCACCAAATGCCTCAATCAATTCCAGCAATGCTCTTTTTCGCGCCTTTATCTGACTCGAAGCTGCCTCTCTGTTACCGTGGAGAAGGCGGTTGGTTTCCTTCAACATGGAAACGGTTTCTCGCAAACTATCGACTTTTTCTCGCGCACGGTCCGCTAGATCACTCAGTATCTTCCGACTGGTTCGTCCAGCTTCGGTGAGTTGGATCAGTTCGTGTCCAGATCCTTCGTGATCCTTGGCTCTGCACTTTTGACAGATTGGCACACCGCATGACTCACAGTAAATCTCTATTTCCTGTCCTTCGTGGCTACCGCAAAATTTCGCTTCATCATCGGCATAAACGTTCTCAACGGATGTCAAATCCGACAGATATTCATCAATACTTGTAATTTTGTGTTGCCGAGCCGTCCGAAGTCTTTTATGGGCTGCCGTACATTCTATACACATAAACTCTGCGCAGTCGTAACAGTAATCACTTGCCTCGTTCTCACAACTGTCACAATTAGCTGCTGCTGACGACGCCGTCCTTTTACGGTTGATGAAGTCAATAATGTTGTTTACGAAGAAATTATCTGGAAGCCCCGCCACGCCTTTCTGTGTTAAAGAATACTGATTGCGACAAAATGGACATGACAAAGTTCCGCCATTTTGTGTCACCCACAATTCTAAGCAACTTTGGCAAAACGTGTGTTGGCATGGTAACAGCTTTGGTTTTTGCAATCGATCGATGCAAAGTGCACACTGTAAGAATTGACGGTCTAGCTCATCGGCCTTGACGTAGTTGGCAGCCATGTTAACAGATTTTCCTAAAGAAGAAGAAGAAGAAGAAAAAAGATAAAATTATGAATATACGAAATAAATAGCAATATTATAATACTTTCACATTCTTCTCGATATCATATTTGCTAATTGAGCGATATTATCATAACATGAAGACACGGGCTCATGTGGAACATGTACGTAACCAGTGGCGTATCCAGGATGTTTCGATGGAAAGAGATGGGAAGGGGAACGGACGCAGGCGATGGATGTCATCAACCATCTAGGGCAAGGGGTACTTACTTCGAAGGAGTGTCCCCTCTTTGAGAACCTTTTTTCCATATTAGGTGGATTTAAAAGTAAAAAGCTACTATAATATTATGCATAGTTTTAAGTATCTTATCTAACACGATGTTTTCCTTTGTTAGAACAGAAAGTCATCGATTTAAAGAAAGAGCCCAGATGGCGGCCAATATTGAGCGGTGGATGGGTCGGTAGAGGTGGGGTCAGGGAGCAAGAATCCTTGAACCACCACTGTATACAAAGAGTTGACGATTTCGCTGTCGTCATGACTAAGTTTGATTGTACTTTTTATTATTACCTAATCCAACTCAAACTTAATCTGTCAGAGTAAAGATAGGGAATACATCTGTCCTATCTAAACATGTGACGTGTGCGTAAATCAAACACACTTTTGAAACCATTAGTAATTAAAAATTGTTAATACAGTTGCGATCGTCTGATCAAAAGTCGGTTGGCATCTTTCATATAGCAGCTATATGATAAACATCACTCAATAAGCCCAAACAGATGTTAAAGTCGCGAAGTTAGAAAAGGTAAATAATAGATTATGAACAACAGATGTCTGAGAAGACAATTAGCGTTGTTTATACAAATGCACATTACATCATAGTTAGATCCGTCAAAATGACAACATCGCAACGACATCATCAATATTTAGCGGGAGAAGCTCTTCTACCATAGAAACAGACGAGTAGGATAATTCATACCACACTGTCTGCGTCACCAGCTCTCACCTCAACGACGAGCACCCTGTGGCGAGAAAGAGAGGTCTCGTGGGGGTTCCGCGTGGAACATTCGAGAAACTCTCACACTCGGAAGATAACCTTGCAACCGTTACATCAATTGGCATATACCCGTTACTATGACTCTATACTATACGTAGATATTTGTGATCAGTGAGAAACGTATGGAAACAGCATAGTATAATAAATACAATGTGTAAAATTTTGCTGCTTGCGTTTGGTCGGCAACTTTACCGAAAAATTGTAATTCAAAGTATAAGTTAAAGGTGATTTAACTATTATAAGGATTTCTTCGGGAGATTTTTTTTTGTCAACGAAGGAACGTGAACCTTATGAATAATAAATAACAATACAAACAAATCTCTTATATTATGATATTCCTTTTGTTTTGGAGTGCACACCACACGTGATTGTTTCATTACAAAGTACCAGTGGCGTACCTAGAGTAGTTGGCACCCTGGGCGGATATTTTCTCTTCCACCCCGTGCAGGTCATGTCGTCTTTAAGGGAGTGGTCTAAGGGGGTTTCCCCTCCCATTTGAGAAATTTTTGGTGATATGAGATGGCTTAGATGCAAAATGGTGCTATCTTTGGCAAAGCTTTGAATTGATCATATGATCAATATGTGGCACACACTGACTGATACCCGGGGCGGACAGCCCCGTCCGCAGCTTAGAACGCCACTCCAGAATACTCATATTCCTTCCACCACCCATCCTCAACAACACCCCCCCCACAAAACCCCCCCCCCCAAAAAAAAAAACGAGAGAGAGAGAGACAGAGAAGAGAACGAAAACAATATAGTTGCAAGACAACTCTAAAGTTCTTGCACCTCAAGGAAAAGCCAACCTCCTCATATTTATATCTGACAATATTAGTCACTAATTTCAATAAAAAGAAAATCATAAGTGCTTCCTCACTACATTTTCTACTGGTTTATTTCTTTTTAAAGTAATTACTAGTAATTAACATATGTTTTTGAGTTTTAGTATGCCAGACGAAAAAGTCAACAAGCTAAATTATATTAACAAAAAGTATTGATATCAGTTGATAAAATTAAGTTGATATACGAGAATACGATATCTTTTACACTATAAAATGTGTCTCGATTAGAACTTCGATTGCTTGAAAAATATCACTTTAGTTTCTGATCATACTGTACATCTCAGTAATGAAATACAAAGTGGTATTTGCTACGGTATGCCCCAAAGGTTCATTAACAAGAATTGATGGGTATCTTACTTTATAAAATTACCCTCTTGCTGTATAGACCAGCTCGTACCCATATGGGGCACATTGGGGCCATACCCTTCCTAGCAGACTACTGCACCCCTCCTCTAATCCGTGCCTCCCACATGTGTACAGAAACTTCACATGTTACATGATACCAGACCCTCAACCTTCTTACCTTGTAAGTTGTTGGTACCCCTCCTTAAACTCGACATGGTACCCCTCCAATTCAGAATCCCTGACAAGGGGACCGTGTAAAAAACAACGATGAATGATAAGAAATGATTAAAATATCGAAAACTAACATAACGCAATTAAGAAATCATAAATACATACTCACCCAAGAAATGGCTCTTCAGATTCGTGAACTTTCCTCGCAACTGGTAACTGAGTGTTGTCCCACGAGTTTCCTGCTGCAGTTAGTGTACACTAGTTTGTGCTGTTAGTACGCAAACATGCTATATATGTTTCATATAAGAAGCCTCTAGATGATAGGCTATATAGAATCGTCGTCATCTACTGTTTTAAGAACCACAGATAACAGCTTACCAGATACATGTCCCATAAACGTTCACTACACACACAAACCTCTCTTATCAAATCGTTCATATTACACCACAAGAAACAAATATGACATACTGACACGTCAATTCTGATCTTGGCATCCAGTTATTCGTCAAAACACAGTTAACATGGTTCATAATAACACGCAACACTTTTATACTTGACGATGTGTTGAAACACCGGCGGAGATGAACGCAACGACTGTTTAGAAAAAAAAGAAGATAGAATTAATGGCTGACGTTTCCGGAATGCCAAGAATGTCCTCTTTGCAAAGCTAACAGCTGTGTACTATAGTACGCAGAGGTATCGCAAAAAACACAAAGTGTACATCATAAGCGGGTTAATTTAATGTATTACTTTAAACTATGGACAGCTACATTTGATGAATCATGTACAGCTTCGTCTAAAATCTGTTAAGTGCTGTTAGGGATATTATATATTATATATGTATTGTGTGGACATTTGTACTTTAACGCAGTGTGACTGACTAACACAGAACTGTTCCCAAAATACAATTAAGTGGATCTAGGCTTATCCGAAAAGAGATGGGATGAGTAAAAATGGAGGATTTCAGGGAACTATACCAGTAAATAATATTCTTTCTTATTCGGGCATGTTCCCACCATTAAACGCCATCAGTATTGGCTCCAGGTTTGAGCACGCCAAAATTGCGTATATTTTCCAACAGTAGGCCTAACGTAATTGGAATCCCTGAAGAGCATAAAAAAAAAGACAATTATATAGATAGGCCTAACTTATACTGTGATGTATATATATATATATATATATATGTATATATGTATATATATATATATGTATATATATATATATATATATATATATATATATATATTTATATATACATATATATATATATATATATATGTATATATGTATATATATATATATGTATATATATATATATATTTATATATATATATATATATATGTAAATTTATATATATATATATATATTTACAAACATACATACATACATATAAATCACAGAAGAATAAATATGCAACCTAACCTGAACTAAGTGGGCCAGTAATGGGACTATCTCCGCAGGTAGCAATGTATCTGCGGTATTAATGGTAAACGTCAACCATACTTACTCGCCTAGGCTGCTCAAGGTAAAGACTAAGATGGCATTTGTTTACTACAGTATATACCAGCTAGGCCAAAGACTTTATGTATAAGCATGGTTGCAGCTCCATAGTATATAATTATAGGATGGTGTTGCACATGGATAAACCATGCTTTTTTAAATGGTGCATTGATTGCCTTCAGATACAGCCCCACCCCCCTCCTATCTTCAATATTGACTCAAGTTATTTTCATGTTCAACTCCCGTAATTGGTACGCATTTTCATTGGCTATGAAACTAATTACATTTGGAGCAACGCAAAATGGAAATATCTAGCTCCGATCATTGGGCGTTGGAATTAACATGTTTAAAATTGGAAGTTACATTAGGTTACATATTATTCATCAAAGTGGCGGAAATAATGTAGCGAGACAGTTTGGGGTGGTGGGGGAGGCTGTGTTGGGTCGGGGGAATCACTAACACAAAAGAAATACAAAATATGGATATTGGTCTAAATATTTGTACTGTCTTTTAATAAAGCATCATCAAAGTACAGACATAAATACTTTGTTTGTAAATTAGAAACCCATTCAACCATTTTTTGTTATTGGAACCTAAATGTGACCAAAATACAGACATATCGTGCCTGAACCACGGTGATACCATTTTCATCAATGGGTACGTTTAACAAACATACCACTTAAATACATCATGTTATCATGTTGTACGAGTATCTGTTGACCGTACACCGTGGTCTTCAGTATGCTGTCATGGTTACCAGTAATACAATAGATTCAGATCATGTATGCCAAGGCAAGCTTGACAGCAAGGTGCAATAAATAAAGACAGAAAGATCAGGTACATATGCTAATGACCTGCTTAGGTTTGTGTCGATATCTTTCTGACATGAACCACCCACTCTATAAGCCTCTGTGGTTCAACAGTTTGTGGTATGATACAGAAAAATCAGAACAGACTTAATCAAGATAGAAGCAAACACACATGAAACCATTGAACACATCTTTATAAATCACAAGGTGAGATGCATTATAAGTTGTCGATGTGACGGCTCAAGAACATAAATAGCTATAACTTGGTACAGAAACAGGCATGTCGCAACATAAGTGTTGCACATACGGCCTACCATAAAGTAGAAAATTTGAGGCTTCTTGAGTTACCCTGTAAGTCTACTTGCCTTCATTTAGTAAAAGATTATGGTACCCAACTACAAAAGTGACTTTCAATTTTTAGGTCTCCCATATTATAAAGGGTTAGCTTTAGTCAACCCACAGTGGTGTCACAGTTGTTATATACAGTACCTTATCCATCTGGGACAAGTATATCTGCTATGTTAGTATTAACTACACATAGGCCAAATATTTGTATCCATTTTGAAAAATATCTGATTTCTTTGTTTTATATTTAATATTTAAGATAACCAATGATTTTTTAAATTGGCATGTTGATCTACATGTTAGGCCAGATGATATTTCTAAGCAATGCAACTGTTAACTGCGTTGTGCCAGCAAACTACAAATCATTTTCAAGGACGGTGGCAGAAAAAAATTTAAGAAAACAAAAATTTATCTTGAAAATGGCAAGTGATAGTATTGAGTAAAACCTAACATCAGCTTACTGGCATTTAACTCGCTAGCATTTAATGGTAACTCGATTCTGGTCAGACAAGTACGGATGAAATTGCACGAACATGATATGATAAGTTAAATATGAGAGAGTGGTTAAGTAGAAATTCAAAACTCAAAGCAAATGTAACAAGTATAATCCAGAGGAAATACACAATTATCGCAAATAACCCGAAAAAATGGGAAACAATACTTCACCACTTCATATACCACAACAAATTACAGGTGAAGAGAAAATTACATTTGATAATAATCTCCACCCCTCACCCCCACTGCCACATTTAAATGGTATTGATATGGCTGTGATGTCACAGATTTACCTTGGGTCCAAAATATCCAAACTAAGGGGACCACATTCAGTAGTTTTGCTTATCTATGATTTAACTATGAAAAACCTCTGAACTATTCTGTTATGCCATGTGATGCAGAAGTGTGTGAAAGTATTTATAGAAGTGTTCTCCACAAGACATCTGAATATTGTGTATGGGAAGTGGAGTTTTAAACGACACCATGTAACAAAAAATACTACTTGAGCATTCAAAATAGAGTTCATGTATAAGAAAGGAGTTAATAACCCTGTAGGATAAGACTCTTATAGAAAAGAAACTTAAGCATTATTAAATGGAATGAGCAGATACTAAAACAAAAGAACGGTATTAAAACATATCAAACAAGGTTAAAAAAGTGAACACTGAATTTAAAACTAAGTACCTTTTAGGACCATTTGATGACAGGTACCTTGGCCTTCTCAAAGAAGCATTGCAGTCCAGAAGCCTAATGCCCCTTAAGTACTGACATAGACGGAACAATCCTTGCTGTCGCAATGTACAATTCTCTCCTCTTCGTGACAGATTCCATCAGTTTCCTTGCAGTATGGACAAGGGACACACTTTTGAGACATCCCAATATATATATATATATATATATATATATATGCATTAAAAAATATCCATGTGTAATCCAAATAACATTAATAATAAACAATAGCAGAGAAATAAGGTATGACTCATAATTGACAAATATTGAGTTATGTATTAGAATTTATAAAAAAAAAATATATTTATATATTTATATTTAGGGTGTCCGCATATAAAGCGGGAGGACCAGGTTCGAATCTGGGTGGAGGCTGAAAGTTTTATCACTATTTTTGCATTTCCAACTCACTACGATTTCAATTATATATATATATATATTTTATGTTAATGAAATGGAAGTAAACGACAAAGGGAAATGAATATATATATAATTGAAATCGTAATGAGTTGGAAAACCAAGAACTGGAAGTTTTTCCAACTCATTGATTTCAATATATATATATATATGTATATATACTGTGACCTAGTATTAACAATCAGTTGCTGATTATAATGTACCTTACAATACCTATTAATGGCACTCCTCATATTAATTAAAATTAGAAACCTTACCTTTTAACTAATGAAATCAAAATGACTATTATAAAATAACAAAGTTCACATAGTTCCCTTTTGTTTGTTTTTCACAAAAAAAAAAAGTTATACTGTAGTTTTTCAAAATGATTTATAAATTAAACTACTTATGACCTGAAAAGAATACACTAATTTAAAATTGATTAAGGATTAAATAAATTTGATATATTCCATATACAACAAAGTTATACTATTTTAATCATCATGATAAAAACATGATGAAAATGACATATGAACAATATTACAAAATAAAACATGGTTTCACATTGTGCTATCCCAAAATTAGGTATTTGATTTTGCATCTGTGCTTCCAACATTTCAAATTGTTGCATATTCAAACTGCATAGACAGTCATTAGATAATCAAGCTGTACAGTTCAGGTTATTACTGGCCAGTGGATTTTGCCCATTGCCAGTTGGAAACAAAAAGACAGTCTTTGGCCAGTTGACATTAAGAACATAAAAATATGGTATGTCAGATAACAATCGTCTGCCAAAAAATCTGCATGATTTCCAGATGTAACATAAGCTCTGTATTATTGCTTATTATCAGCAAATGTAATTGGGTTCCTCTCATAACAGAAAACTGGGAGTGTGCTGTTATTCAGGAAAATGCCAGTGGTAACTTGATATTAGCCAGCAGATTTTGGAAGCACTGGTACTTTGTTCAAAATGTAGCTTTGAACTGTGAAATTTTAGGTCTGATGATGTTCTGTAATTGGCTGGTAAATAATATTTTGACAATTTCAAATAATAAACTTGTATGGGAGAATTGAATGAATCAATTTACATAACTGGCAAAAAGTAAGGAGTAACCTATCATTCCCTATGAATATTCAACACTTCAATGATTTTCACAGCCAATTGGGAAAAATTCCTAACGCTAATACCACTCGAAAATGTACTCTTGTATCATTCTTCAAAGCACTGATACTGACAGTATGAGCAGTTTCTAACCTTTATCTGAGAGATCACATTTGGTAAAGAGCTGGGCTAGTAACCGAGAGGTTATTGGTTCGCATTCATTCTAGCTGTAAATTACTCTTCTATTTGTCCATTCTTTAACTGATAGAAATGAAATATTCTTACTGCTTGTACAGTCAGTATGTGTGCTGTGATGTGGAACAGAACAGCAAAAAAATAGTCCTAACTGGTTGAACCCCAAAATACATTTATTTGAAATACATTGGACTAGTGAATGGATGTTTCTTCAATTTGAACAAGTTTAAAAATAACATGAGATTTAATAGGCTTGCTGTAAGTACTGCCCAAGCACTAACACACACATAATCCACATAAAATCGTCCAAACACATGAAATTTCCAAAACAGAATTCTGATTCAAGAAATCATCACCAATTGCCAAAGAAAACAACAGAAATATAATTTAAATATTAATATTAGGAATTATTGCCAAAATATTATTATTATTTTTCTAATTATTTAATAGTATTGACTTTGTTCCAAATTGGCACATTAATTGGTCTTCTTTTACTGCATGACAGAATGTCAACATTTGATTGCGAAATCCTGCTCGGCTAAAATATCACACCGACGAGTTTGCGATGAACTGCATATTTGACCCTTTGTGGAATTTGTCAATTGTCTTTTTTTTCACTCTAATCCTTAATTAAGAGTATTAAAGAAAGAGATCACAGATTTTTTTAATCACACATCCATCAGAAATAGATATTATCCTATTATCCTATGAACTCAGAAATATGACATTGTAGGTTATTAGCTAACAACAAGGTGCGTCAAGACAGTAGCACATAAACATATGCCTAACAGAAATAGATAAAAAGTGATTTACAAAGATTTGTAAATACCTTGTCCCTATAGTATAACCTCTTGGTCTTGCTGTGGTGAGGTAGACTAGCATAGATCAACAGCTGCTCCCTGATGTCTTCTTCAGCCTAGTCTTCATGATTTTTTCTTCGACTAAAGAATTTTTAATCTTGATCACACACTATCAGTAAGATGAGCTATTGAGCTGACTTTTATACTGCGAGATTCCCAAAGTGAGGGCGTCCTTCATGAATGAACCTACAACCTTGACATCATTTCTTACTTTTATTGTCAAAGTTTTTGATGTCTAGTCGGAGTGGAAGGGAGGCTGACGACAACGCTGAGATTTCCCAGTAAAGACTTCGCGATAGAAATAACCGGTACAGCATTACGACTGCTATAGATTGCGAGATGGTCACACCAAACACAACCGCCTGAAAGGAAACAAAAACAACAAAAAAACACTGAATTTTAAGAGCTAATCGTGGTATCAAAGGCACAAACGTTGAAAGGTCATTATCGTTGGCCATAACGTTGTTGAAAGATATATCCTTGCTAAAAGGGTTTCAAAAGTATTTTTAAGCATACAAAGAAATAATTCCCAGGTTAGGGATGTTTTAGCTTTGAGTAGAGGCTGTGGAAGACTTGTTAAGTGTGAGAGGCAATCATTATTTGAGTTTTGTAACATTTTTGGTTTAAAAAATGAAGACCATAACATTCTCTCTGTGTAAATCATAAAACCAGGAATCGTTTGAAAAGAATAAACATTTTTATGACCATTAGTCAAAATGAATTGGGAGTTGACAGTTTGCGTAACGGACTTGAATCCCAGCGTTTTATTGACGATAAACTGTTCAGATTGATGTCAATTAAATTACTTTCATGTCGTTTACGGGTAAGAAGTGGCATGAAGAGGCGGGTGGAATGGTGTTGGTGTCACAAATGTACGAGGGGTTCAACGAAATGTCCATTTTAAACACATTTCACAACCTGACACGTTCTTTTATTCATCTTTGCATGTGTTCCTCGAAACTCATAATGAACTCTTAATAGAAGGCGAGCAGAATGTTTATTACAATTCAGAACTGGAAAAGGCACATCAATATATTCCATGATAATCTAATAATTAGAACCAACTTCATCCCCAAAATAAGGCAGTCGTGGCTTTACTTTATGAGGAAAGAAAAAATTCCTCAACTTTGCAAAATTCATAAAAGCTAAATAGCAATTCAAAGCATGAGTGAGATAATGTTCTCTTTGCATGTTGTGCTTAGTAGTAAACTATTTACTAATTAGTTCTTTGGATTTAATTTAAAATGATTGCACTCACCATTTTTTGTCTGGCTTCATTCAAAAATGTTGATACTAGAAGTATGACTGGATATGCAAGGAACCAAAGGAAACAGTACTGTGGAAGAAACGAAGAAACAGAACTCAATTGTCTGAGGTACGGTGTCAAAAGTACGTTGCTAGGAAGGGGGGTTTGGGGGGGCTGCATAGGATATAATCTATTGTGTCCCTCGTTTCACACAATAGTAAGTAAATGTCCATGGGTATATTCCCCTATTGTCAGGGTTGGCGATTTTTAATTTTTTTTTAACAAAAACAAACAATTTTTATTTGTTTTCCGATTTTCAAAGTGCGTGTATTCAGTCCAACAAAAAGTGGTTAACTTGAGAATCGAATATTAGATAGTTTTGAGGTTACTGAATAATATAAATTGTCTTTGATTCCTGCCTTCCTTATTCCTTTAAAGATCACTTGATTTAAATTGCCATTTAAATCAGTGATTTAAATTACTGTGATTTTAATCAGCCAACCCTACTGCAATTGTTTAATATTTCTTCATCCTAGCTGTACAGGATATTGAAAGAACTGCAGCATTTCCTTTCTTGACACAGTGCTTGACATATCCCCTCAGCATATAACGCTGAATATGAGGACCCTGTCAGCATACAGTGTTCTGTAAAAGGAGTTGCCTTTACAGGGGCCTTGCGAGGAATTTTCCAAGGGAGGGGCGAAGCCTGTAGGCAAACTATCTAAGCGTAGCGCCACCATTGGGTTGGCGCGAAGCGTACAAGAAACATTTGGCCGAAAATGCCTCCCAGATTGCTGGAAATGGCACTTCCCAGGACCATGGGCTGGCGCGAAGCGTACAAGAAAAGGTCGGCCAAGAGTGCCTCCCACATTGCTGAAATTGACACTTCCAGGCCTTGTAAGTTGCATCGAAGCAGTTTCTATTTTCGCCCCCCTCCCTTGGCTTCGCGCCTGTGCCTTAAAAGAAGTCTCCAATAGGAACAGTGTAAATTTTGTGTGCATGTTCACAAACGACAAATACGGCTCATATAAGCTAGCCTGTAGAAGACTTACCGTTGCAAAACCTTTGTAAAATAATTTTCTCACGACACTTCTTTCTTTGGATACAACTTGGTAGAGGTAGTTGGCGAAGAGGACCGCTAGAACAGTCCGAAGAATTAAAGCTAGAATACCCAGAATGCTTTGGTGGTCATGGTACATGCTATGACTGGATGAAAACAACTGCTCCAAAATGATGCAAATGCACTGACAAAATGGGAAAGGAAAAAAATTGTTATAGTTTGCAATATTGAAAATGAGCTCTATTTGTTTTTTTGCAAGTTAATACCTCCCAACAAGAATATACGCTCATTGATTGGGGCTCATTAAATTATATTTTCAGTATTTCTGAGTAAGAATCTTGTATATTTTGTACATATACATTTTTAAACTGATAAATATTTGATGGCATTCATACAAGTCTTGTGATATCTTTACATCTGGAAACTACTAGAGGTACAGTAGCTAAAAAATAAATAATGAAAATCTTAACTTGTACATCCCAGATCTTGATATTAATATCATCCAAATTATCAAGTTCCACCAATTTCACACGGACAATAGGACCTGTTATACTGTAACTATATAACTATGTAACTGTATAAATATGTAACTATATAACTACAGTATATAACTATACAAATATGTAACTATATAAAGTATATGTAACTATGTAGTTATATAACTATATATCTATATAACTATATGACCAAAAAACCATAAACCTATGTAGCAATCTAACTATGTAACTACACTATATGGCCAAAGTACCATATAAATATATGTAGTTATATAACTATATATCTATATTACTATATAACCAAATAAACATATAACTATGTAGTTATATAACTATTTATATCAATAACTCTATGTCCAAATAACCATATAACTATGTAGCTACATATAACTATGTATCTATATTACTATATGATCAAATAACCATATATAACTATGTAACTATATAACTATATATCTATATAATACATGTTGATCTTTACACTTGTTCTACAATTCAGAATATCATAAAATGGCTCATGAAACAATCTCTCTTCTCTCTCTGTATGGATGAATTGTACCACTACTGCACTTACTTGTACAGCGGCTAGAGAACCGACTATTTTCGCGTGAGGAGATTTCTTCCAAATCTTTGAATTGACCTCTGTTTTGGAAGTACTCAACGTCCAACCGAGAGCAAGACTGAGCATCATGTATAACATACCAAACTGAGCGCAGATTTCCAAAACTAATGTTCAGAAAATAAAAGAAAAATATCGAGAAATGGAATAAAATGACACTACAAGTGAATCATGAACAAGTGTGGTGTTCTTGTTATTCAGACACTGTGTTTAAAAGCAAACCTGCAGAAGCTGCAGGGTCCTGTTCAGTTAGGATGAAGCAACATCAAACAATAGGGAATTATCCTGGTGGACTTGCATTGCCTATTGTGTTAAAGGCATTGAAGACTCGCCCCAAACCGCGCTCTGAAAAAGTTAACTTTCCGTTGCTTGCAAGTGAAGTTTTCTTCTTGTCGCTGCAAAATGCAGACAGTAATGAAACTTGATACCTTGTTATCTTTTATCTACACATGAGATGTCCATCGCTGCTATGTACACTGTGTTGTGGGTAATGACCGTAGCTGTATGTATTGACTGTACATTTACCTAAGAACAATGAACATTTTGGAGGTAAAAATATTTACCTAAAAGTTTAACAAACGTGTTGTGAAACAGCCTGTGCTGACACAATGGGTTTCCAAGATAAACTGTTTTCATACTTGAAGATCTTTCTACCTAGTGATAAACAATTCAACAACTAAATGGTGTTTTTTTGGCCGGATATTTCCATCCTTGCTGGATTTTCTTCAGAGGCTGAAGAAGATGTTGCTAGGATGGAAACTTCAGGCATGCTTACTTTTACACATTCACTTACACAGGCTCTTTAGTGGATAAGTAGTTTGCTAACAGTTTTTTAAAATTTTTATTTTCATTTTAAAAGTATCAAAACATTGTTTAAATATGTGTACTGAAAGCTGATACAAAATTATTGCATAAAAAATAAAGGAATTACTTGTACTTTTCGTAACCTTAAACAAACTGTTCAATATGACCAAATGTTATACCCATAGCATATATCCATAGCAGATTTCATTCTATCTTACCCTCTGATAAATTTTCAGCGAGTGAAGATCCTTCTCCATCTCTTGCGAACCGGTAAAGATGGATGCACATACAGAGGGCAGCAGACGCCTGGAGGCAAAGGACTTTAGTAAGCATACTAAGGACGTCATGCATCGGTCCCTGTTTCTGCAAAGTCTCCCAAAGGCTAGGTGCGCACATACAACCGATCACGAAATAAAGAAAGGCGAGGAGTTCGTAGAAACCCAGGAGACCTGATGAAAAAAGAAAACAAGTTGCCTTTTTGTCACAAAATTACAGGGCTTATCTAATGAAAACTTAGCATATCCATGGGCAACAGAACACACTTTCCTTCGCATATATATATATCTTTCACAAACTAGAACATACTGAAGAGTAACAATTTTTCAAAAGGATTTAACTCAACTCATTTGACATTTATGAAGCAAGGTATTACCTACGGTATGATTTATAAGTCCAAGTGTGGCTGCATGGTGAAAGATATACAACATCCGGCCTAGAATCTCAACACTTGAGCCACTTGACAGAAAATGCCAATTGATGCTTCAAAAATCTACCGGCTACAAAGAACTTAACAGAGTTTTCAGAGAAGTCCAATAATATTTGCTGATAATAGGTAGTCATCCAGAGTTTACTGTCGGTTAGGTTCAGAAATCCTACCGACTCTGTGACTGACGATTGTAAAACCGACTTAAGATGTATTTTAAGTTATTATGTTATTATTGTCTACTGGCAGAAAATTGCCAGTGCTTCTTTTCTTGCTGGAAAAATGGCAAAATCCACTGGATTTTTGACAGTAAATAGCCAAATTTTGATGCCTGTATACATCTTACAGGAATATTTTAGTGGCCGTCTATTGGGTATATCAAAAAGACTCCATAATATTTTCATCGCCACATTCCTTGTTTGGGGATTTTTCAGGCCTATGATTCAGGAGAAGTGAATTTTTTAACCTCCCGCCAACTTAATCTAATATATATTGAACAGTGGAGAAAGATGAGCTATTGTGACGTTATAATGGCACTTCGTTTCGGGGGCTGAAGGGACCAAGTCATTAGCAAGCTACACTAGCGAGGAAAGGTAAACTTTCTGACAGTAAAATAGCGATTTAGATGGAAATTTCCCAGTGAAATTGCAATCTTTTGGAGAGTTAAACGTTCCAGAATTCCCTTACTAGTTCTTCTTCATCATATGTTGTTCAGATATTTGTTATTTGAGAGATTTTCTTAATCACAGCCGTACGTGAAGTCACATTCCTGTGAGCATTACAAGGCCAAGCTAATAGTGATATCTGATCCAGTCTGGCCAATGTGCTGCACTGACGTCACGTCTCGACGTAAGTCAGTGTTAGATTCAAATTTTCTGGCAGGACGGGCCAACATTTCAAGCACTCTATCACAGAAACTAAAAATCATCACAGGGCAAGGCTTAGGGTAATACAAAGACAAAATATGATACGACCGGATGGACTGGATCCCATTTTTCACTAAAAAATTCCTTTAAAGAAAAAAAATTAACACTCTATACTAAGGCTTTACCTTGTCACTGCAACTAACCTGTGTCCTCGCAGCTAAATTGATTAGAAGGCACCCCATGTGAGTCAGTGTTGAAGATTTGTACATGGTAAGCTAGATAGACTGGCTGCATCGTGGAAGCGTCTAAATTGCACACGTCTGCGGGGGCATACATGGCAACCCAGGTGCCTTGCTCTTCAAAATGAAGCATGGAGAAATTGCCTTCCTTCTCGAATAGATCAACTGTAACAAGATATTAAAGGAAACAATGAATTGAGACATCGTAGAAACTTTGTAAAGCCCCAATATGGAGTCAGGGAAATCGTTTATCCGGTATCGTTTGGCAAAATGCTATGTAAAAGAACTATTTGTTACTGCTTCTCCTACATGCCTATGTGGCTGGCAACCCTAGCACTATAAAATTACTGCCTTTCCAGGCCTATATTACTGCCTTCCAGGCCACTATTACAATTATTATAGTGGCGGACCGAATCAGTACAGTGGCCCCCAGTCTGACCAATGATAATCATGTTAAGATATGAATTTTACAAGAAGATTCAAACCTCTGTGTTGGGCCAGCTTTATCTTCTCTCCGCAATCTTCTGAAGAGCGAACTTGTTGCCAAACATTCTCTGGGTAAAGGTACACCTGGCCAGGAGCTGAGGTTGTGTTTAACTGGTAAAATAGCCTCCCAGTTCCAACTTTGGAAAAGTGAAAGAAAAAGATGAACCATTTTACCATTACATTAAATATGATCTTTTCCAGCACCAAATAACTGTATTGAAATTGTTGTTGTATTTTTATTAAGCATATCATATTAGTTTTTAATACCATCAAATATGTAACATGTAGGCTTTCCTGTAAGCTTTGAAACGTTGTTCACGCCCAGGGGAATATGCCACTAAGTCCTCATGCCATGTCCATGTTCATCAATATGTCTTCCTGGTTACAGATATCTTTGATTTTTTTAGATATATTTTCCAGTACCAGTCCTGCAAGGAAAGTGGTTCACTTCATTATTTTAATAGTTTATTATTATTATATTATAAACATTGCCATAGTTACCAAACTGTCATCATCTAGAAGCTTTAAATATTAGTACACAGAAAATTGTAAAACAAGAATTCTGGAATTTTACCTGTGAAACAGAAATTGGTAATTAAGTGGCCAAAAGACTTGGCTGCAGTTACTGTATTAATATTGCCCCTGGCAGACTTTGCCTCTGTTCCTTTTTGGAAGAACTGCAGACCGACGATAAAGGCGATGATGACTTTGCACAATATCGACAAGTGGATTTTTTGAGAAACCGGAAGCTTTCCATGATATGACATGATTGCACCTCTGTGTAAAAGAAGGAAACAAATTTAATTTTTTTATCAGATGTCAAAGCCAAATAGTGTTATCATACATAATTCAATGAAAGTGTCCTCTTTTTAATATCTAGATTACATGAATGTCTGAGGGAGCTGTGAAAATGTAAAAGAAATATTTTAATATGTAGGTACTGTAGTTTTGACTAGGATATAAAGAAAGGTTAAATTGTCAATAGTAACAGTTATGTCAACCATTGTCCTTATCAAGCATATCGCTTTTGAAGTTCAAAGCTATAGCCTAGGTACTGTACCACTTACAAGAATTGTTTCCATACAAAGGCACTTCGCCAGAACAACTTGACTTCCGTTCTTCAGATAAGATACAGTAGGCCTACTGCACACCTTGCCATCTGGGATGATTAAATAAAGGCAAAGCGATCCCAATTATTTTCCTCTGAGATATGCAACATCATTATAAATCACACTGCAGAAGCCCACAATAGCTTATCTTCAGTTCAGCCTAGTAGCCTATACCTTGTTTAAAAATTAAGGATAATCTAGGCCTAACTTTACTGTTAAATAGTCTACAGTAACTAGAGTGAGGTCTTAATGTGGCAAGAAACACTGAAAATGGTAACTTAGACTGCAGATTCCAGTGACGGATTTAAGTTCTCACATTTTACTCAGCTCTTCACACTGATTGGTGAATACGTACTGTATCTCTATAACAATTAACATAGCCTACAGTACAATACAGGTTTGAATAATAACACAGCATTACTGCTGTCGACCTAGCCTACCCCTGTAGTATGGTTAGGCCATTCAGTATCCTTGTCAATACCACAGGCGCTCCCGTTGGCCATACAGTAATTAAAATATTTTAACGTATTAAATATTGTAGGCTAATTTAATTAAATAATACTAGGCTAATTTTATTAACTGACATACTGTGTGACAAACGTTGTGAATGTGACTCGTGCAACAGTCACAGGCGCTCCCGTTGGCCATACAGTAATTAAAATATTTTAACGTATTAAATATTGTAGGCTAATTTAATTAAATAATACTAGGCTAATTTTATTAACTGACATACTATGTGACAAACGTTGTGAATATGACTCGTGCAACAGTCAGCGAAGCAGTTGAGTCAAATTGGCAAGACTTCTTTCATGTTTTTCTAAAGAACGAACACCGACGAATGTTTTCTCTTTTTGAACATTAATATTTACCAAGGGACTGTTTTGCATGTACGTATTTGTTCCACTTTTATCTTCAATAAAGATAAAACAGTTGAAATTACACGGAGAACTCGTTTTCGCGCAATAAGACCTTTCACGATAGCGAACAGCTGATGACGGTGCCACATGCACTTCCGGTGAAGCCGGCGAACAAAAAGTAGTAGTATGTTTTGACCATTTTAGCCGATTCCTAGCTAAACGTTTGCGTCTGTTCGTATGGTACGATTGCAATCGTATTTTCAGTTCCAGAGGTACTCGCAATTCATGTTGATCGCTGCCCGTCTGCGATCAAATTGAGTTCAGTTCAAAGCGGGGAGGGCAAACAGCAAATCTACATATCCATATTCTGTGCATATCTAATATAATACGTATAATAATACAGACACATTTTATGTTAAGGCATGCTGGTAAAAAAGTGTCCAAATTCTTATATCAGTAGTACACAAAATTATAATCATACAACCGTCCACGATTGGAGCAACCTAGAGGAAAGGGATGGAGGATGTGACCGGGGGTTTGGCGGTTTAATGGTTATAAGACTTATATTGGAATCAAATTTTGATTAAGATTAAATGTAGAAATTCAATTGTTTGTCCAGTTCTTTCTAGGTTGTTTTTCCCCACTTTGTATGTTTTGTTTGGTAATGACCCTCGATCCCCCTACCCCCCCCCCCAAAAGAAAAAAAAGACACTGGTAAATACACACAAGATCTTCATTGACTCTTTTACCCACATTTATTTGCACTGATAAAGGCATAATACATCTGAATATGCAAATATATATAGCTTAATATATGTCGGTTAAGCCATTCCCAAGACATATCGCCAAGTTTAACTTATCAGAATCATAACGTAAATTAATTATTTCAATTTCATGGTATCAAAGTTATTTTAATGGAATATTATCACAGGTTCTGCTGTAATATATATAATAACCTGATTTTACAAACAAATTTTTACTTGTTATTAGCAACTATTTGAAATTTAGCAGTGTTTTTTTAATTATGATATCAGAAGTGCACTGACAAGCAGGAAATTAAAAGCAAATTTTATCATCAGAGTTATATCGCAATGGGTATAACAAGATCTTGCCTTTCATGGTGACAATGGGTGAGGGTAATGGAAGGGGTGGTTTGCTGGATAATGGGCAGCTTAAAGACCCCCCCACCTCCCTCCCACCCACCCACTGGCCCTACATCTCTATGCCAATGCCAAAAAGGAGTAATTTGGTCTCCAATTTCATGGCCACATCAACAGGATATTACTCCAAATGGCATTTTCTCCCCTCCCCCAAACTAAGACACTTTTATTATTAGAATTTGTGATTTGATTTAATTAGCTTATTACCAAGCAAACAATGGTTTCATTCCATCTTGAAAATAGTTCTTATCCAGCCACTATTCATACAAATATTTTGAATTGTACAAAAAAGAAATTTGCTTATTAACAATTTCTTCCAATTTTGGTTCATCCTCAAACTGAAACTTGGTACAGATTTTATTATCAAACCACCCGCCCACGCCATCCCAGACCTCCCTAGTCCTGACTGTGTTTAAAGGGTGTGAAGACTCGCGCACAGAGAAACGTCTCATGCAGGTAATCTGACCTACTTTTGAATTAGGTGTAACAGAATTGTTATACACCACCATCGAACCCAGAAAATACACACACAGCTTGCTACTGTCGATAATTTAAACACTAGTGTACAAGTCAATACATGCAGCTACAGTATGGTCAATACCCACAGCACTGTGTACATAGCAGCGTGGACATCTCAGGTCTAGATAAAAGATAACAAGGTATCACAGTTTCATTACTGTCTGCATTTTGTAGCGGAAAGAAAAAAACTTCACTTGTAAGCAACGTAAAGTTAACTTTTTCAGAGGGTGGCACGCGGTTTGGGGCGAGTCTTCAATGCCTTTAAAATGTATATGAGCAGACAGAAATCGAATGACAATACATATCAATGAATTTCACAATCACAACCTCTATCAAATTGGCAAGGTTCTACGAAGGACAACTGAGTTTTTCCATATCATGAAGTTAGACGAAATAAATTTAAGTTGTACAATCTGAACTTTCTTCACTTTAGCAATAAAGAGAACATTTATTTTGAGCTCTCCTTCAACTACTATTGTTATGCATACCCAAATATGAAGATGTCCGCATATATAATTTTTTCAATTTATATATATATATATTTATATGTACATCCCCATTGCACACATCTGAGTTGCTAAACCGATATAACTTCCATTGATCCCTCAAACCAACATCAAAAAAGTTAAAATCAAACCTAAAATAACTTGGAACAAAACACATTTCATGTAGTTTTATCGATTCTTTTTAGAAAACATAAATTTAATAAAAAAAACATTCCTTTCAGAACTTATCAATAGGATCCTTTGGCATGTTGAAAAAAAACCCATAGATACCATTAACAAAAATAACACAAACTAACTTAAAGGTAATCAGTAAATAAGCCCCAATTTATAGCACGCTTCACTTCCTAGAAGTTTTCAAAAAGTACTTTCCTGGAGGTCTTTACTCTCCAAATTGTTCTCAGATATTTTTAAGGAACACACAAGATGACTGAATGTCCCAGGTGAGGAAAATTTCCTCGAAGGTTGTAATGAAAAGAGTTTAAGAATTTTGACCAAAGGTGACCGTATTTGAATATCTAGCATATTTGGGGCCAATACAGCATACCTTAAGGGGGCAGTAGAAGGGCTTGCAAATTATGAGCAGTTACTGGGGTCAAGATACATTGGATCGAAATGCTCTTGTTGTGAGGAAAAAAGTTGAATAGCAAGATATGAAAATATATCTGGCATGTGATAAACCGACGCAGATCAGTATGCACTAGGAAGAAGTTCTTCTTCTTCTTCTTCTAATTTATGAACAAAATGAGGACAATTGTGGTTAAGCTTTGTCAACAACAAACTTTGTCCTGCTTGTCTGGTCACCATATAAATCTAAACAAAGAACTACGCTTTTCCAGTGAAGTGTTCGATTTGCATCAAAGAAATCGAAACTGTTACTTGTTGAAAGAAGAGACAAAATTTAAGAAAGTTTGAATAACCATGGAAATGGAGAATATTGCAGGATTCGGTTACTTGTGAATATCAATTTCAAATACCAATCCTTGGATGAGGAAGACAGGGTGGTTTTGTTTACTGAAATAAACTGGTAGGATGGATAGGGGGGGGGGGGGGTGTTTGACTAATAGTACACTGTGGATGAGAGTGTAGTTGTTATAAAGAGTCAGGTAGTCTTTGGAGTGTATACCTGTTAAAATATTCTTTTTAACCAAAGTGATGTAAAATGACAATTTTCATTGGGTAAGGTGAGTGGGTGGAGTTGGGATGAGCATTGGGGGGGGGGGGGGGTCAGAAGAAAACTAACATGTTAAGCATCGAGTTATTTTCAACATGCCAAAAAAAGATTAAAAAGGACAAAAACACATTTACTATTGATGAGCTTTAGATGGAAAGACACATACAGTAATTTAAGAAGTTTACCAGCAGGTACTTAACCATTAATACATTAATAATTATTAATAATTACCACCATCATAATAATAGTCAGTTCATCATCTCCTGAAGGCTGCTAGATAATTCACAGAGAACCAAAAATAATGAAGGTGGCTAAGAATTAGTCAAACCGACAAACATTTCCTTCTCTTTTAATTGGTGTCCTTGCTCAAAATTAAAAGTGACCTTTCATCGAACATTAGACACAACGTAGGTTTACAGCCAAAAAAGATTAAAACAATTTCAGTATTAATTCTCTTGAAAGATAATATTGTTTAAAGGTGTGCTTTTTTTCTTTCTGAAATGCTTGGAAAGTTGTAGTTATCATTCAATAGTGAAAATATTACAATGAGTTTGTAAATTATTCAAGGCAACAAGATGGACAGACCAAAGATTCACAGAGCTGTTTTTAAGAGTTAGATGCATCTTCTACCATCATATAAAAACAGGATTAATGTTGTAAGAAATTGCTACAAAAATGATTACGATAAAAAGTACTGTAGAAATATACAAAAGCAACCATGTCTCACAGTATTGACAGAGGAAAGGTCTACAACGACAAGTCCAAAAAACAAAAAAAAACATAGCTCGGTTAAATCGTTTCCAACTTACTGACTGCCAATTCTGTTTCCGATTGTATCAAACCCAGAGTCTTAACTGTCATTTTTAGACACCAAAATATAACACCACTATTGAAACTGTATCTTTACAAATATCATACCATAAAGATGAAATTTGACTAACTTATAAGAAAATGCTTAAACTTTTATGATATGTCAGGTACTAATGCCATACCTACAAAATAGAAACAAAAGTCTGCCAGCTTATATCATGTGTAAAAGTAAGTTGGCCTGACGTTTCGATCCTAGCAGGATCTTCTTCAGAGGCTAAATGACAAGTTACAGTAACAGAGGGGACAAAAGCACGCACAGAATACAGACAGGTTAATGAGCACGGTGAACACAATGAGATGGATGAAAGGGGATTATAAGTAGAAAGCAACAGGAGAAGAGGAGAGGAAGGAGATAAACTGTGGAGGGACAAAGAGAGGATTAAAGGCACAGGGTAAGGAATAAACTGGAGAGGGACAAAGACAGAAAGGTGTGAAGAAAAATGGAGGGGAAGAGAGCTGTGAGAGGAAGAGTGAAAGGGGTGGGGGGGGGGGGAAGGGAGAAAGGGGAGAAGGAGTAGGGAACAGAGGAAAGTTAGTCATGTCCTTCCTGAATGTTCAGCCCATGAGGTTGAATGGTACGAAGGCGTAGCTTATATCAGGCGTAGCTTATATCATGGATAAAAGTTTTGGGAAAAATAAATGTGATCTAAATTTCCAAATCTAATCATACATCTTGCTTTGCTTTTGCAAAATCCAACATATTTTGTTCTTTGCTTGGTTTGATCATAATCAAATCTCTGCTTTATTTTCTTAATTTAAAAAAAAAAAAGTTGGTGTTTGGGTAAACTCTCATTACTTTACAGAGAGGTAACAGTATGGCTTTTAACTATATTATTACTAAAGTGAGAAAAGAATGGGTCCAAAATACTGATATCCCATAAAGATGAAGCACCATATGTAAAACAGACCCAACACATGGTCACAATACTTGTTAGTCTAAGACTTAAAACTGGAATTAGAAGATGTCACTGCAGTAGTGACATTAAATACTCAAATGCCCCGATCAATTGTCACATCATGTTTCATCATAAATATATGCCCAAGAAACAAATGAAAAGGAACGTGTATATAACCTCTTATGAAATTTACGAGCATACACATGTCCACAGAAGTTGTCGCCTTTAAGGAGACATTTAACAAGAGAAACAAAATGTAAGTATTATCGGTCCACGCTTCATTTGGTCTTGCAAAAACAAATTAACAAAATATATGTTGGGTTCTTAAGTTGTGTTTTTCCATATTCTTCCTTACCCAAGCCTCCTCACCCTCCCCTCCCGCACCCCCTACCCTATATACCCTCCCAATAAGTTTATAGCTTTTTTGTTGGAATGAAGTAACCGGAAAAGTACAGTATTACACTATCCAACCCAATGACAATAACAAACTGTAAATGCATTTATTGACAAAAAAACAATTGACTAATCTTTGTTTCAACAAGATCACTAAATATCATAGAAAACTATTGTGACCTTGTCTTGTTTTTGTTATTGTTTCTCTCTTTTGGCTGGGGGGGGGAGGGGGGGGAGGGGGTAGGATGCATGGGTCCGAGGAAGACACAGGTCGTTTGACGTACAGCAGAAAACATAATGAAACAAATTCTAGGATATGAAAAAATTTACAAAGAAAGAAAGAAGTGAGAATGAGAAAAAAAAATAAAGAATAAGAAATAATAATAGTTTAAACAATTTGATCAAAATAAGATTTGGCAAGCTTTAACAAAACTTTGTTTTACTTTTTAAACAACATTGACTTTTTTGCTAAATATTTCTTCAAACTATAATAAACATTTTCTGAAAGATTTACATGGAACAAAATCTATCGTTCTGGTTGACTACGGATTAACTTTTCTTTGGTAAACTACGACTTATCTGCTTTCAACAACATAAAATATGATTATGACATACAATGTATTTCTGTCATAATGTAAGATCTGTTTGTCTGTTTAACAATATATCCATTTTTATACAGGTGAAAAGTAACCCCTAACCTGCTACAACTTAAGCGGCTCTTTTAACACAAATTTCAATACTTCGAAACAATCCCGGCCACTAAGTATCATGGCCTCAATCTTCTCGAAAAATCATCTTTATTGTGCAAATAGGCAAAGAATTTTACGATGAGTTTAAAAAGAAGGAAACACAGGGTAAAAATAAAATTATATGAACACTTTGACCGATGTGAAACTTTGAGTTGCTCTGATATGAATTTGTGTGTAAAAAGTACATATTTCATTTACAAAATTGAGTTTGAAAGTTTTTTTTTTATCTTTCTTGTTTGGTCACTGCTTTGAAACTTCATCTTTTTTTAAGGGAGGGGGTGGGGGGGGGTGGCGTGCATAATTCAGACATAAAGGTAACCATTACACAATACTGACACAATATTTGAGAATTTAAACAAATATTGAAACCAAACATGTCTGCTTTTCAACATGCCAAGAAAGGTGAATAAATCCAGGCACATGGATGAAATTAAAAATGCTTATGTATATTTTTCATAAACTATTCAGTGCGTGATATGTCCCAGTCACTGAAGTTTGTGACATCTATTTCACTCACGTCACGACGAAATTGAAGAAATCTGGAAATATGTCATTAACGTTATTCCACAAATAATCAACATTTTTGAAGTAATGCCAACATGATGATGTAAACCAAACCGAGTCAAACTACTTCACTGGTTTTCTTTTGCCTTCAAGGTAGTTATACTAATACTTAGCATGGAATTTCTGAATAACCAAAGATTCTATAAATAGGTCACAGATTCTATAAATGTCACACATTCTATAAATGTTTCATTGTCCAACATCATCATTAGCATCCAGTTTCGACTTTTCCAATAATAATCATAATAATTTTGGTTTAAGGTATGTTTGTTTTTGATAAGTCACAGTAACACAAAGTTTTCAGTTAATTCACCAGAAGGTAAAGGTATTATAAAAGGAAGGCTTCTGTTTAACTGGCATTTACAAGATAAATTCTAACAAAAATTGACTAAAAAAAGCATGAAAATGAAGACCACAGTATGTAAGTTACTGGTAAAAAGTGTAAAAACTTAAGGTTCAGTCTGTCATATAAAAAATGTTGATACAGGCATCTCATCTCAAGGTTGAATTTCTCCAACAAGTGAAAAAGGATCTTTGTGAACTTTTGATTTTTATACCAACCATAGAAAAAATGAAGCAATTTCTGAGTTAATGTACTATGCTAAGGCTTCAAAATATGCTTCAGTTTGTAGCACAATCACATATTTTCCTGTGCATACATTATAGACGTGATACAAATAAACATGTTCTGTTGTTTCTGAAAGCGCAGTGCCAGTATGCAAATTTGTATTAACCAATAATATAACTTTGTCTTTTATATGGTAGTGAATAGGATCTCTAATAACAATTTTCATTGGACGAAGTTGAATTCATTATGACACAAGTCTGTGTTAAAAAAATAGTGCTATAGACATTTAGATTTTGGTGTCAAATACATTACAGCGAAATGGGATATTATTTCTGACTAGATTTTGTAAAGGAAATCACGAAAAAATGTACTGGTTTTAGCATTTTACAAGCTAATATACTTACTGCTCTGCACCTGCCTCTATCAGCGATGCTGACACAAAGAGGATGGCAATTACCAGAGATGGGAGATGGCCATACACACACACAAGAAATTGCCAGATGCTAGAGCGAGGTAAATATGGTAATGTATAAGGTTATATGAGGTGAGGGAGTAGTACGTGCTGTGAACTTAGTAGTTTACAAGCTAATACACTTATTGTACTGCATCTGCTTTCTCATCTAGCTAACCTTTCAAACTTGATAACATTTAAGCACCCTACCTACCTACCTACCCCCCCCCATCTTCTTGACCCACTTCATGGTTCCCACATTTTTCCACCTCCTTCCCAATCTTCCTTACTATGAGCAACTTTTGCAACGTAAACTTAACCAAATCTCGTTGGCCTTCCTTTGTCTCTTCTTTCACTTTTTTTCTCTTTCACGTTTGACGGTGCCATTTTCCTAAGAGCTTCACGATTTCATCCGAATTAAATCATCAAATCGATGAATAATACCTTCGATTGACGAAACAGCAATTAAGCTTCCCTGGAGATCGAGAAGGTGATGAGTCTGAAGTTTCCTAAGAGATAAAAAACGTTTCATGCAAATTTTATCGTTAATTGAAGATGAAGATGAATGTAGGTCCCTATTTATTGAGAAAAGTTCGGAATTAAAAAAAAAGAAAAGAAAGGAAGGTAGATATAATAAGGAATATACAGAAAACTGTATACAAGGATGGTTACATATCTGCCCCCTTGTATGTTGTCCATTCCCTTTCCTGAAGATAGCATTTAAATGTTGACACTTTTGGTTAGTGTAATGTACAATAAAGTATGTCAACACTAACAACTCCCCATGGAGGTCCAACATTCAATTTTGAGTTATATATATACTTTTTTACAATAAATGTTACAAACTTAGCAAAATTAAATACAAGGTTGAAATTTTTGAATTATCAACAATTTGTGAAAACTAATATGAAAAAGAACATTTAACTGAAAGGCACCAAGTGTCCTTGGTTTGGTTATTTGTTTAATGTTTTATATTCTCTCTCCAGAAATGGTAAAAAATAATCAGAATACTCAAAAATTGATAAAATGTGATTCTTAAAATTATCTGAGAATGCCTGAGATCAAAAAAAAGAAAAGAAGATTTTTGTAAACATGTCTCCTGTTTTTAAAATTATTTTATATCATCTATTCTTCTTTCTGCATGATCTCTCCGTTGCAGTTCTGGTTGCGTCTCGGTAGCAGTAGCGTGGCCAGGAAGGTGTATATCTTCTCGTGGACCGGGACCAATAAATGCTGATGAATCAAGGCACACATTCTATACCACCGACCGTAGAACGGATCTGAAGTAGCTGGACAGATGACGTTATTCAAATTGACCTCCAACAACTAGAATTTAAAAGAGAAAATGGCTCGTAACAGTCTCATTTGGCACATTACACATAGTGGTATGGATACAGCGTCAACCAAAGAGGGTTGCAACATTTTTTTTGGGCAGGACAACAAATTGTTCAAAAAAGTGTTCAAAAATTTGTCTTTAGTTTTTGCAGACTGCTGATGAAGCTTAATTATTGCAATACTGCTTTCAGCAACTATTTCAAAGTCTGAGATAACTTTCATGGATTCTATAAAGGGGAGTATGGGTGGGGGAGGGGAGTGGCGTGGGGTGGGATTATAGTTCAGTCCAATATGGAAGATCCTGGGTTGTGGGTCATGAAGTTTGTGAACAGTTGATGTATAAGGAGGACTTTCAAAGAGCTGAGAAATTGATCCAAACTTTGTGTGGGATTCGGAGACAGCTAATTTGCATCAAGAGGTGATTTCATCCTTCATTCATTGATGCAGCTGACTGCAAGGTCCTAATTCCTATTCAAATTTTCATTGCTGATGCAATGATCTGAATACTCTGTACAAAGTCGATACAGCTTGTCTTATAACAGTGCAATTTAGTTGGTAATGGAAGTCAAGCTGAGAATCTATAAAGATTTTTTTTTTCCAAAAGCGAAACATTCATAATTAGGGTTCAATATGAAACCACTGGCCTCAAATTTACAAGTCACAATATGGTTTGCATTCCTTTTCTAGAACCCAAGAATTGCCCTCAAGTACTTTCAAAATTTGAAGGAAATAAAAAAAATCCTTTCATACTACTTAATTTAAAGTTAACTTTGATGAAGAGTAGGTGATTATAAGTCAATGCTTTTCATAAATGCTCCATGTATTTGATTTCAACATCCTTTCTGAATTCACAGTATTTTCCCACAAAAATTGTTCTCTTTGGAGTCATTTTTTGGCAAAAGATATTGACAATGAAAATTGTCAGAAAGAGAGAGAGAGGCATAGTTCTGAAGCCGAGGAGTGAATTAAAAATATTTACCATTCCCAGTGCTTGAAGAAATACAAGGTGATAAAGGAACATAAACCCAGTCGTAAACATACACCATGAAAACTTGCTCAGTGGCTCAGTTGTGTAGACACCTGAAAGAACCGAAAGAAACAGAAGAAATCGAGATATTAGACGAACTCACAGAGGAACTTTAAACTTTCAAATATTCGTTCAAGGTAACACAAAGATAAAATCAAAATAGAAAGAACTTTGTAAGGAATTTCTGCGAGGTAATCTACATTTTATGCACATGCTTTTGGAGACTTAATTGTTCTTTTGGTTGTTTTGGTTTGGTTCTTTGGTTAGGTCAGGTCTTTTAAAAGACAGGTTTTGTGACCTGTTCAGAAATTTTACCGACAGAGCTAGTATAATTGTACTCACATGATGATTGTGATTGATAAAACCCATTATTAATACATGTTGTCCCGCCAAGATATTGTTTTGGATTTTAAGTAAAAAGAATAAAGAAAAACTGACTCTGGGAAACAATAGACTATGGAAAAGAGTGAAGAAATTGATGGTTAGAAGAGTATTTGAATCAGCCCTTGGATAGTTCAGTCCATATGTACCGCTGGATAGCTCAGATGGTAGAGTGCTGGGCTAATTATGTAAACCCAAAAGGTCACTGGAGGTCACTGGTTTGATTCCTGTTCTTAGAATTTTTCTTCAATCTTTTCCAAGATTTGTTTTTAAACAAATGAATATTATGTTGCATATATTGATGTTAAGTAAATTAAAATCAATTTACAACATTGTCGTTACCGAGACAACTTTGTTTATATCTCAATAATCTCATGTACAAGGAAAATTAGGAAAATTTTGAATATATTTTAACCGGTCCTTTGTTTGGTTATTTTAGGAAATCTGACTTAATGGCCAAACTTATGACCAATTTTACTCAAAGAATAAGAAAGAAAATATAATATTTTCAACATTTCAACGACATGATAAGGCTTGAAATAATCAGCGCGCTGTAACTACTTTAAGTCAGGTGTTAGATGATAAAAGCTCCCTGCCATAAACCAACATGCACACATAATACAAATTGCAATACTGCCCTCTATATAACAATCTACCCCACCATCTATGCCACCCTTGTAGCAAAAGTTCAGTACACTGTTAAAAGCTGTTTACAACACAAATTGAATGCCTGGCAGCTAATACCCATAAGAATAATTGTTACCACTGTTAAACGACCTCGCTAATTAGCTTTTACTGTAATTGCCATTTTATGCTAATGGTTCAAGGTAAAACACTGTACAGTGTATCAGTATAGATATGATTATTACTATTTTTCCCTTTTTGCAGCAAGTCTTTCATAAGTACTGTAACTTATCAAATCTCAGATATTTTTTCATTGTTAATTTTTTGAAGGAATCATAAAGAAGTTACAGAGTCCCAAAATCCAATTGCTTTTGGGATGATTAGCTTTCTTTCTACCTTAACAACAGCAAATGACTGGAATGTTTGATCGCTGCCTCACCAAGTACGGTACATGTCGTGACTTTCTGAATGGTAGTGTTGGAAGGAAGTGGGGGCGCTGTGCTAAAACATTCCAGTCATGTGGTTAAGGTAGATAGGAAAGTAGTACTCTATACAGTACAGTACATAGCAGTACAGTTGGAGACAGGTAGGAGAAGAGCTACGTAACCACTATCATCAATCACAGCTCAGTCTCCTGATGGTTTTAAAGATACTCTAAAGTTGCTTCAATGTAATTAAATATTGTGCTTTTAATCAGTTGTACTATATGCATGGTAGTTCAATGGACTGTGTCAACCATTCCAACTTCCAGGAAAATAAGTACTAACTGTACTGTACCTTTATTTAACACCATTTTTAGGATATTTATTACAATTTTTAATGTACAGTGCATGACCAAAGAAAAGCTGACTGGCAAATTACTGTATAAACCATGGAGAAGACCTCCCAGTAATAATCACCCAGAACTCACTGATTTGAAACCAGTTCTAGCAATAAATGACATCTTTGCTTTTGTTTCAATACTATCAAAACAAGCTCTTTCATATCAATTTTCTAAACAAATTTTACAATGTACCCCTTTAGTGATCAATAAAATTGTCTCGGCCTACTTTAATTAATTACATCAATAGTTTTTTTTTTCACTTTTCACTATAAACCGTACAACGATTGACACAAATTCCTCTTTGGAACCAGGCCATAAATATTTGTGATGGTACTCTGAAGTAGCATATGTACTGTAAAGCAGTATGTGCAAGTGCTTTATGGTATCCACTTACAGGTTGAGAGGACAATCATTTTCTGTTTATCTGTAACAGAATAGTACAGTGTAGATGGCATCTCCTGGACTACAGGATACAATATATACTAGATCAGACATTAAAATTGTTAGTACACCCAAGATGCAACTGATATTGTGTTTTCGAAACAATGGAACATGTAGCCATACAGTAATGTAAAAGCTTCAAGTCACACAAGAAATTAAAATCAGGTATTAAATTTGCATTTGGCAGCTAAAAAAAAAAAAAATATCCACTTCAGTTACCGTTTTTGGGTGGCCCAAATTTTAAAATATTAAATTTGACATTTATCCAACAGAGACCTGGTCACCTGGATATGACATATTTCTATTGTAATTGCATGTGACAAATCTTAAGAATAAAATATTTTACACAAGTTTATGATTATATGAATTTAGAAAGTCAAGCTTTGATGTCACAAACGCATGGACCAGTATCTCGCAAGTCTTATTATCAAGGTAATTCCTCATCAGACTTATTTTCCTCAGTTGCCAATTAACAAAACGACAGAGATTAGTAACATGATTTTCAAGTGACATGGTCTGGTCAAAATATGCACCAAGGTTTCTAACAGTCCAGGAGATATTAGTTATTAATAGGGTCTTTACCAACGGTAAGTGGTGGAAAATTAGGTGTAACTTCAGAGAAACGTGATCGAAAAACAATGGACGAGGAGACGAAAGTACATCATCAATTTTCACTTGTTGATAATGCTCAGTAATATAAGAATTGAACCAGGAAAGAACAGTACCACATTTTATCTGTACTTTGAATGCAGTCTTTCTAACTATATGGAATGATTAACTGTATCAAAAGCTGATATATATACTGTATATATATATATATATATATATATATATAAAAAAATATCAGTTGGCGATGAGATACCAGAGAAATTATTCACTGCATTATAAATTGTATGGCATACATATTGTGTGACTACTGCAGTGTATATCGGATGCATGGTGCATACTATAATGCTGTATGAGGCGGGCATCAATCTGTAATTGACAGTTCATATATCTAAATTTCTTAACCAAACTTGTATTTCAATAACCTTCCTTTGCAAACGGTACGTACACATAATATACCTTAAGTTTAACCATCAAAACCAGGCAAGCAAATTATCACAACTAAATTAAAAGATTTAACGACTACAAAATTTTGAAGAGCTGATAGGGTACACTGCAGGAGCACACTGTGGTTATTTTGTCACAATAAGTACAACTAGCTGTGTATGGTAATACTCAAAATTTATTTGTACACATTACGTATTAATCTGGTGGTTAACTGTGGGTTAAGCTGAGCTACGGTGACTTTGCAAGGAAACTTTAACAGATGTGAGTGACAATGGCAATGCTTTCTAGTTCCTGTAAGTGCATGTACACATTTTGTTCAGTACTTATAGCTTGTTTGTGTTTGGTTGATATCACGTTATCCAAAATCACCAAATATCGCTCAAAATAAGACTGCATTTGATCAATTTAAGCGAAGAGTTCTTCGCAGAATGCCAGTGTAAAAAGAGCAAAATTTCTATTACATTTCCACTTGGTTCTCATCATTCTGTAGCTTGGAGATTTCTGTGCTCAACCCTTTTTAATTACGGTCGCCATGCATGGTCGCATTGGCGACCACAATTCTCGGCTGGCAATGAGAATTTCTGGAAAAATTAATGCTAGTCGCCAGCCCTATAATACTGTGGCGATCAGTTTTTGCAACTGAAAATTTCACCAATGCTTTACAAAAAACTGAAATGTACTTACTGACTAAACGCACGTTGCTATAAAATTAATATTGAATGGATTTCCCGTTCCAAATTTTCGCAAAGTTCAGAGCAACAATAATTTCCTAAGAACGCTGTACACTCATGTCGTAGTGGTCTACGGACCATACCGTCGTAACATGCATCTTATTCCCATTGACATTGGTCACGGAACATAAGTAGGTCATCGACATTCGAACTTGCCCAAGTTCATCACACCATGGGAACGACCGAACGACACAACAACAACACATTGAACATTTTCCCGCCATCTGGACGACGAGTGTAAATTTTGGTGTAATATGCAAATTATTGTACTGTGCAGTTAAAACTTAACCTATTGCGACACACAAAAATTTTGGGAAGCTGCTTTTGTATCACATGTAAAGTACTATAATTTATAAAAGACGGTTTTCTTCAGGTGGTAAGGAAAAGGGGTGTTTCGGTGAACTGAATCCCTTTGTTTAGTATTTGGATACTTAAAATGCCCATGTACATGCAGTTTCTATTTCTCTTTAAGTAAGCTCTACTTAGCATTTTTATCCTTTGTGGATCTTTATTGGAATAAACACGAAATGTATTGTTTAGCATTTCTTAAGTTGTTGAACGTGTTATACGTCTTTATACGATTCTGTGCACGTACACATGTCCAGTTATACGTGAGCGGTACTGTTAGCTATCGTTTACGTTACGGTATTGTCCCATACCTTTGTGTACACACGGGCCTTATGTTGCCACGACTATCAAAGCCCAGGAATTAGAACTTAGTTATACTATAGTTCAACGTTAGTGTAGTCAGTACTGACAGTAGTGCTACTCGATGTTGAGCCTAGGCCTAGTGTTTTTTGTACTAATACAGTATTTAGCATATCAAAGTGGCGATCACATTTTCATTCTGGGCGACCAGAATTTGGGAAATATAAAGATCTAGTCGCCACAGGATTTTCCTCCTGGCGACCTCATTCACTGGGGAATTAAAAAGGGTTGTCTGTGCTTGTAAAATCTGTAGCTATTACTGTACATGATAAAAATCATCTTTTTTTTTTGCTAAATTTAAAACAAAATCAGTCTCCTTAACATGACAATTAGCAAAATATAATTTGAGCCAAAATTTAACCCAAATAAACTGTTGTACATTATAAATATTATAGAATGTTGAAATGAGAAAAAACAACAACAACAAAACAAATACTGATTGAAAAATTGTTCAAAATCAACTAAAAACGCTACTTTCTCATAATTCTGTAATGCTGAATGCTCCCTCAGTGACAGTGCCAAGCTATTAATTTCAACATCCTACACTGTACTACTGTAACATTTCTTTATTCCCAGCTCCTTCTGTAGGCACTTCATCATGTTTTACAGTACATCAATTTTTAATTACTCTTTTTTTTTCTACCACAGACATAATACATCCCTGCAAATGTCACTCTCTTAATATTGACACGCTCAATACACAGTGTTAAATGAAGCATGAGTTAGATTTAGACGGAACAAATCAATACACTGCTACTGTTCGGCTCGTTCCTCGATCCATTCTCGTGAATAGCACATCAAACAGAGCAAAATACTTCCATCGTTATCACTGCCTCCCTTGGGAGTCAGGGTTCTGTACTTTGAAAACGTTAAGTGCAAAATTTGACATATAAATAGGTTTTCACATTATTTAATGGTATGTTCATGTCACTAAGGCATCATAGATTTATAGTTTCAATGCAGGCTTGTGTTTGCATTAAATTTGCACATGTATGTTTAACTCTGCATCTATAGAGGGAGGGAGGGGGGGGGACGAGGGGAGGGGATTTGGGCTCGGAAATGTAATATGTAGGCTTAGCAATTTTATGTCGTTCAGATCATCTTTTTTTAGGATTATGTTGACAAATTGAGATTCTGATTCTGATTCTTTATGCTAGTGAGATTGTTCTTACACTATATACAGTAGGATGTTAAATTAAAAGAGTTATTTATACTCAAAACTCATAAAATGATTTTTATCGCCACCCTTTTTAACAGAGCTTATTGTCACCGAGATATATAGGTTTGGTAGAGTAATATTTAACACAGGAGAGGGGCAGCTCCCTGTATTTTGTACTAGACTGTAAAATGGAATATTATCTGAGCCTGGGAGACCTAAGGTAATGTATGAGTATTGTAAAATAGTAAGTTAGTCTGATGAGTGAAGGAAATACATTTTCAAAGGATTAAACTTGTTGATCCTTTCAAACTTCCCATCACAGACTCCAACAATTTCCATCACATTTTCTCCAAAAAATAAGAAAAATTACCATGCATTGCATAGCAGGTAAATACTTATGATATATATGTTTACAGTATACTGTACATAGACATATCTAACTGCACTCCATGTGTGCTTAGCACTGTACAGTACATAAATGTACAGTAAATGGGCTTTATACATTGCAGTGGTACCTTGTATTGTATCACTAATTATCTAATTAATGTTAATTAATTGTTTGAAGCAGGATTCATCATTGGAGTCCAAAGTCCCATTGAGATTGCAACAAGTATAAGTATTAGTTTTCCTGAATTATTCTGAAGTTCTTAAGTACATGTTTAACAAATAACAAGGATCATTCCACAGTGCCTACAGGCTTTAGTATACATAAATGCAGTTCAATGCAGAAATCTGTTTTGTTGACAAATTCAAAAAGTAAACATAAAGGTTTGCATGTTTGTATTTTTGGCACCTACAGTAGCTACCTCAGGAAACAGGAATAATAGAGTTTTTAGATACTTTACTTTCTCATAAGAATGATATTTTATTCCATTCCTTTTATTATACTTATTTTTTTTGGGGGGGGGGGTAGGAGATATTAGTCAATTTAATTCTAGCCTGCCCCTTCTAATGAGTATGTACATGATTATTAATTAGCATAACTCTTAATTAGCTTGAATTTAATCAACATGATTCTTCACTGTCAATCACAGCCTAATTTTGCAGTTCTTATGAGGTAAAGTACTGTAATAAACCTTCTACAGTACTTAGCATATATATCCCAAAACTCACTGGTTTGGATATTTAAGAGTGACAAGCTTACCTGTCTCCCCACAACCTTTGCACTCTTGTTCTACCGTGCCTAGAATGAACTGGTCACCTTTTAACACCGTGCGCCCTCTATGATCGGCCCCTCCTGTCAATACCCTCCCTCCTCATGGAGACCACTTCCAAGGTTCCAGCATCTGTACTGTAATACAGTAGCATACAGTATGTACATGGATCCATGGTGCCTAAGTAGTAACTGACTAAATATGAAAATCTGTTCAGTAATTCTACAACATCTTTTATTAGCTGCATAAAAAATGGGGAGAGGGGCGTGGGGGGGGGTCATTAATACTGTTTTAGTTTTTTTTATAAACCCATAGGCACTGACATTCCAACCGACCTATAAAACTACACATGTCCCTGTTATCCATAGATCATACAGTATTCAAATAAATTGAATGATTGATCAGACAGTATTCATATCAATTGAATGATTGATTGCTGCCTTGCTCTTGCTTATACAAACTGTATGCAATCATTTATGGTATGTATCTTAAATTACGGTAACGTAATAAACAGGTACCAAATATCTGGGTTGAAAGATAAATTAATCTCTGCTGTATACAAGTGCTTATCATCTGTGCATGGGGGTTGTATCAGATGTCCTGAAAAATTTCTGGCTGAACAATGTTAAATATTATCCAGGGTTCACCCCACCAATTCGCACTTTCACATTCCTTCTACTGTGCCTGATTTGTACCCTCAATACTGTATGTACAGTAATGAACATAATGTAATGTACAATAAATATATACCTGTATGCACATTCTCCACTATGCAAGGGTAGTGGAGGGGGGGGGGGGGGGAGAAGGGGAGTTCGACAGATGTGCACGAACCACCATGTGTACAAAATATAGCACAATTTCCATCTGAAATAGACGAACCCCTCCCCATGGATGCTGTAAATAATCTTCCGCATCAGCCAATAGAAAATCCTCTGGACTGGCCTGTACCAGGTACAGCACTAGTTTTATGTGTGTCTGTTGCCAACAAGCCTTACTGTATGTAGGATATGATTTGCCTGAAGTCTTCTGGTGATTTGAATGCAGGTTTAATATACTGTATTTTTGGACCCACTGTTTTGCAACGCTCATGGGACTCAAAGGTGGGTCTGACACAGGTGAGAGATTGAGGGGTCAATTAACTACAGTACATATGTCAGACCAATGTTCTGTGATGGTGAGATTGCCGTTACCATGTTGTACAGTAAAGTACACATGAAATTATTGTTAGGTACAGTACTGTAGGTAACTAGCGGCCATGGCCTACATCTCCCTCCCTTCTCCCCTCTCTTCCTTTCCCTTCCCCCTCCCTTCTCCCATCTCCTCCCTATCTACTCCCTTCCCTAAAGTCCCTTCTCCCAACCCTTCTCCTTGTTTTTCCATTTGCAAAAGCCTGCTTTGTTAGTTATATACAATCTACATATGGAGTGAGCTGATTAAAACAGCCAGATGGCTAAAAGTACAAGAACCATTCAAGTGGAAGATTGTCAATGGTTTTGAATACCCACATAACCCACGTTCAATCTTCACGGTTCAACCTTATAAAAAAGTTTAATCGCATCCATCACCGAGGAAATCACCAGTGCATAATAAAGCAGGACCTCTTAAATCCATGCTTTTTATTATATTCATTGAGCTTTAAATGATAATTGTTAAATGACAATACCCTGTACATGGAGTGTATAGTAAATGCAGATACAGTGTACAATAATACCATGGAGTTGTTATGGAACAACTCCCTGGTAATCAAATAAAAGGAGTTTACCCCTGTTCGACCTCGCAAGAGGTCCTACGGGGTATTACACTGTATGTACAGTATATATACTGTATAGCACTGTGCTGCACTGAATCACAATAAAGTCATCTTGTATAGCAACTTAGATGTATATTGTAATGGATAAATTGTAACTAATGCCTTCCCTAAGCCTCTGTGAGCCACATTCACAGTATCATAACAGACGGTAAAAACTCTGACATTTTTGAACCAGGGGTTATATCCTGAACTGTGGGCCAAAATAACAGCCTGTTTATACAACTCTGTTCAAAGAAAACCTCAAAATCAGATTTACAGCTCTAGGGTTTGCTTGCTCAGTCAAATTCAAATAATATTGTACATTGTGTCAATATTACAAAGTTGACACTTTTATGATAATCTATTCTTATTCCAACTATTTATTGGAATGGATGGAATATGATTAAGGCAACTTGCTGTTTATATCCTGCAGAGGAATATAAGTGTGTCAATACCAATTTACTGTATTAAAATCCATACATAATCTGACCCGGCCACTTGTAATATTCAGAGAGTGGGCTAAACACTTAAAAAATCATATACAACAGCTGTGATATTTCCAGTTTTCTCCTCATGCATACACCACCTTGTATGTGCTTAAAGGTCACTGGTTTATATTGAATCCAAATTTTCAACAAATATAATTATTGCCATGGTCACTGTTACTAGGCTAAATGCATTAGTCCAAAATGTGCAACTGTCAACTACTGTATAAAGACTATCAGTTTTGGCTCCAAATTTTATGTCAGTAGGAGTTTTCAAAATTTCAATTGAAGTAATTTGCTTCAACTTTCAATCCAGACACTGAGGAGAGCTACTGTATATTTGATAATTAATATTTCAGTGGGACAAAAATTCTACAAGTGTGGTAGCAAATTTAGAAGAATTTTTCATTGGTTACTGGCTGTACTGTACATACCATGCCGAAGTATACCTATTATGTACTGTATATTAGAATAGTTTAGAATATTCTGTTTATTAGTATAGGGGAAAGGGGGCACTGAGCACCTTTGATTTATCCTAGGGGGCTGCAGTACCCCCTAAAAGTATACCCGATTGCACCCTTGTAGTACAGGATGCACCCTAAATACCATCCAGTACTATGAAAGAAAATCAGCCAACAGCTAGAATGGTCTTCCGATTGGTTATTGAGTGACGTTATGTCCTTCTGATACTCATGTATACATTAATGTTTCCCAATTAAAGAATTACAAACAACATGTGCACAAACAGAGCATTTCTATGACACTTCTACAGCTCAGATGAATACATTCAAAACACCAAAATGTAGCATTGGTTGCTCTGTTTTCTCCCTCACATAGATTACATGTCATCAATGTCGACTCCATCAATGGGTTCTACAAGCTACCGTACTGAATTCGCCACTATATCTAGTGGCATGTGTTGGTTCACAGGATCCTGGCGGAATATAGGATCCTGGTGGCATGCAGTGTAAGTACTCATAATTTCACATGCATAGAGCATTGTACTCTACTTGCACTCCTCTGCACAGCGGGGGGAAATTCTAGTTGTACCCTTACTCATGGTCAGGCATTTTTAAAATTGATCGTAGATACCAGTATAAGATTACGTACCCCTATTGGCACTTGAATAGAGCCTTGTACTCCGTTGGACTCCTACTCACGACGTGGAGAATTCTAATTGTACTCTTTCTCAGGCATTATCAAAATTTATCGTATGTACCATTGTGTAAGATTAAGTACACGCGCTGGCACTTGAACAGAGCCTTGTACTCCATTTTAATCCTACGAACGAAATGGAGAGTTCTAATTGTAATTGTTCTATTCAGGGATGTAAGTGCAGCCAAAAAAAAAAACCGGAAAACTATTCAGAGAAACCGGGGGAATGCCGTCCTAACACATCCTACTCCTAGCTCTGAATACTTACACACTATCATTATGTTAGGCTAGCTCCAAGTAACGAATACGTCGCAGCGAAATCCGGAATAAAAAACAGTCTCACATTTGAAAGCGATCACGAATATCGACTATCATATGCGTATCCCGTAGATTTAGCCGCTCACAAATATCACAAGCGTTAATTCCGAAACTTATGTCGAGCGCCAGCAGTTACGAATCAACGTGAATTAGGCAACGTTTTTCAACGACAGAAATGAGCTATGGCGATTTGAAGTTCGCACGTACGCAACGATGTTCACATGGCACACACAATGTTGTACAGTGCAATGCGATGTGTAACAGGAAATGGTATTTTGGTTGATCGATGAGTGAAAATTGAAGTTAGCTTGCTGCAACGGGCCAGGCATTTTTGCCGCGTTGTGTCTTTGATATTTGTACAATTTTGTGGAACTTTATTGGAATTAAAAAAAAAATGGATTTCCGTAAAAATACGGAAGACTTACATCCCTGAAAAAAAAACGGATTTCCGTAAAAATACGGAAGACTTACATCCCTGTCTATTGTACTCATCTTGCACATAAAGATGCTAATTACTTTGGGGTTATGTTAGTCTCTGAGTTTTCTGTAGCTAGCAGCTGTTGTAGGTTCCCAAGTTGATCTCTTATAAATCGCTACGGTTACGGTGTCCTCTTAAACTGCTATATATGCATCTTTGCAATCTCATACTGTACAGCAGCTTTGCCAATTTCACAAAGCATTTTGCGATGAGAAACTGGCTAAACTTTTCCCGGTCACAACAATTACTTAACATGTAAGTACATAACGTGAGCAGTGACTCAATGTCTATGGCTCAGTTACTATGAACATTATTACAGTATATCATCCTATTATTTCATCAATTGGAACAATAAGTGTGATCATATAAAGCAAAACTCAACTTTTGTCTATACAGCTACCTTGACCTTCCTGCCCACAATTATAAAAATGATAGCGGTTTCTAAGTGCTCCTGACTTATAGTATCAATGGATGCATGTATACTGCATAATTTAAATGAGCTTATTTTGTAGGGCATCTAAAAAGTACCAGCATTTTCTTTAACGTGACATTGAAAACTGTATATATTAGGTCGTAACAAAAGATCATTTGTCAATTCTCAATCGAAAAAAAAAAGAAAGGATTTCACCGAAATCTTTTTTGTTTGCTGGTTGGGACACTTTGCATTAGCATTAAGGATGTTTTCACACAAAGAATTTAAATGATTCCAGAAATCTGGCAACATTTTCTATGAAATACACTAACACATACAGTATAAAGAACACACAAATTCTAGTTCAGTCACCATATTATAACTTTGTTATTGTTTATTGCTCAGAATTTTGTTGACTTTACATAGTGAACTAAAGGCAGAAAAACAACAAGGTTTGCAGGTTTTATTTGATTACACTACTGCAAAGGCGCATGTACACGACTCAACAAAATCGTCTGCGATTTTTTTGTAACCGACTTGTCGTGTACGATTTTATCGGTACGTGTGAATGGCTTTTCCTCTTGTCATGAGGAATTATCGTTCACAACAAAGTCGTTCACGATTTCTTGTAAAATCGCGCACAACTTGATCGCAGTGTGTGAATGGAATCTTGCTCAACATCTGTCGCGAGACAAGAACTTGAGTTGTCGTGCAAAGTTGAGCACTGTTCAACTTTTGTCAAGATTTTCACAAGATGGTTTAGCGACCGGTGACTACAAAACGGTAACTCAAGGACCTGAAGAAATGTGCGATAAAAGACGATGGGCTGAAGGAAGGTATGAATTTTCGTAACTATTATTAAGACTACTTGGGACCAAGATATGCAATTTTGAGGTTGGCGGTACAATATCGTTTAAGCTTGTACATCACTGGTGACCCATTAATTGACTTTTCTAGGCTATTTTACTATTTTTAGATAATACTGATGACCTGTAAATAATTCCACTAGTGATCGAACTTGATGTTAATCTAGATAAATATCCATAATTGATGCACTTACCACCAATTTTCATGAGATATGGAGGGATAACAAAGTATATCAAAATGTGCTGCAACCAGTACACCATCGTTTCACAAGGAAGCTGTAAAAAATATGGAAATAAATAGAATTTGATGTTTTTTTATTCTACCTAATACTCTACAAATAAATTACGCCTAAAAAGTCACAAGACACAGGAATTCAATTATAGTTTTAAGTGTTACGTCTACTTTACTACAGCGCAGTGTGATGGATGGTCCTTGAAACTTTAGCACTCTTAATTAAAATGTTAACTCAAAACGACAGGTCCATCAATTAGATTCTGGAAAGTCCCTGTACTTCTACGTCAAGTAATGAATAATTTGAAGAAAAATAAATACCCAGATACAGTATATGCGATATTTTCCCTCTTTTGGAAAATGTGCTGTTCTGTTTACGGAGCAATTACCTAAGAATTTCTACGTGAAAGTGACTATACATACAGTAATGGCAGTCCAGTAATTCTCAATAGCTATGAAGCAATTAATTTTCCTTACATCTCACATTTGGTTAGAATACTGTGTGATGTATTATATATACAACGGGAGGTCCGGGTTCCAATCATGCTGGAGGCTGGAAGTTTTTTCAACCCACTACGATATATATATATATATATATATGTATATATAGAGAGAGAGAGAGGTACTGTACTGCGTATCATACAGTATAGCTCACATGATGTTTACCAAACAGATGATTCATGGCTGTTACTTTTCCTTTCAAAGCTCATTTCTCCTATTGTTTTATTTCGCAGTACTTATAGGTTGAATTATGTTGGTATTAGAAGTACTGACAGTACTTAAATTGCACAGAACCCTAACATCTATTATTCTACAGCAGGTTTTATAGGTTTGAGGCATTGCTGACCTTTAACCTATTGTAAGTTAGGCATTTCATCCATGAATCTGTCCACAGTACTATTGAAAACTTGAGTCTTGTACACAAGTGTACATAGTACAGTAGTCTGTTAAACAATACCAGGATTTAATGAAGGGCATCTCTACCCAATATCAGAGCGGGACAAAACTTCTTGGCACCAACAGCTTTAAATATATCATAGGTGATGCCCTTTTATTCCCTGAAGATCCCTGAAGATTGGGGTAATGAAAACATTAATGTGACTTCTAATTAATTAGATTTGACCATACGGTAGCAATGTACAGTACGGTACAACTAATACACAAGCTCCTTCAAGTTGAAAATCCAGAAAGGACAGAGGAACTTACTCTGTTTACTTGTTCTATTTTTCCTATATTTTCATGATATAATATTTTACTAAGCTTGCTTACCAGTCTGGTATTTAACACTGGAAGGACTAGAGCAAGAAAAGGTCCATGTAAAGCCACCATTTGCATCCTGAAAACAACTGCGACTGTTTTACTAGGAGGTGCGGCTAGTAGATAAATCTGAAACAAGAGAACATATAGACCTGTAGAGCTTTCAAAACAACATAATAAAACTAATTATTTACATCAAATGGCTGATAAATCCTTCTCATGATTCAAAAATTGGTTTCTGAAAAAAGGCAGGAATTCTAATCTGACTATACATGTACACACGCATACATGCATTAATACAGTACTATGTTCAACATGAATATGCACTTCATCCACGCATCTAATCTTCTATTCATTTCTTACAGGTCATTAGCATGAGCAGCTTGGATAAACATTTACACAGTTATTAAATTCAAGGAAATGAGAATTACTGCACGTACACCAAAGTTTTCATGTATGTTACATTTCTACAAGTTATATTCATAGAGTGCTCTTGAATATACAGTAGAGATTCCTATTATACAATAACTATACTGTAATAGTAATACTGGATGCAGCCATTCAAGCAGCTGAAACTGAGGTCAAAGTTCATTCACTTGTACTGCACATATTATGTACAGTACATCTGATGTCCAGATGAGGAAATACATTAGTATTTTGTTTATGTACAGTATATGCAGTTACTGAATTAACTGCACATCATTAGGTATGTAAAGTATTGTATGTACAAATTATTGTCTGGGCTCTGATGAGGGGAGGGGGAGGATGGGGATCTGGTGGGGGGGAGAAGGGAGGAAGGAACTTGGGTAAATAGTGACAGTAAAATGTGCACATATTCATCCAAATACCTTTAGTACTGTAAGGGAACATATCTGGTTCCTATTGCACGTACCGTACCATATGTTGGTAAAGGTTTGCATAAAGTTGATCTCTACAGAACACACTAACGTAAATGACCTCTTGCAATAAGTACTGTAGAAAAGCTGCTAATTTACAGCTGTGTGACATATGTATGCCTGAACTGCTGTAAAGCCTGCTAGGTAATGTAACCTTTGGATGTTTAGGAATTTTGACGTTTTTAACTATATACGGTATATTTTTCATTCTGTCACAGTCATGTATAGTGAAAGTTTTTGTTTGTTTTTTGTGTTGAACAGGAATATAAGCAACAGCACAGCACTGTATTTGCACACAAAGTCCTTGGCTGAACTACTGTAGGATAAGCACATGTGCAGAACTATACACACAAAGTACTAGGCTTCTAGGATAAGCATGAAGTTACTATTCACACAAAGTGCTACTGTAGGCTTCTATGATAAGCAGCTTACAGGTCCCTACTCTACCAGACAGACCTAATGAACACAGTAGGCTAGTACTGTACAGTATGTAGTGTGTTGTTTTGTGTTCTTAGTGAATAAAAACCAAGTCCTGCAACATCGAAAAAGTTGAAAATTTATGATCCATGAAAATAATCACTTGTAAGATTTTACTGAAAGCAGAATTTTGGAGCTGAATAAAACTGTTTATCAATGCTACAAAATACATGTACTTATTACATTGGAATGAGTTTGTTGAGTTTTATTTAAAATACAGTAATTACGAAGCAACAAGTCAATGCTTTGTGGAGTTTGCTAGCCCGAGTTACCATCTTTTGGACTTTCTAGCATAAACAGTGCATATATGTGTGGTCAATACTGCTGACCATTTTGAGTTCCACATATTTTGACTTCTCCATATTTGCTCACACAACCATCCTCTATTTAACATAAAAACAGTCATTGAATAACTAGTGTTCACGTCATATTAGTAGATGTACGGTACCTATCACATAACACATGTCAAACATATTATAAACTCACAACTGAAACCATCATTAACCGAGAGAATGTTCCATCGAACATTAAGTTGGAAGAAAGCAATTTAATAACTAAAGACAGTCGGTTCACTCAGCAACATTTCAGATCACTTGTTTAAATAAACCGTTTTCATTGCAAACACAGCACACTGTACCTACACTGTAGATCTACTGACTAGAAACTCTTCACTCACCTGAACAATTGAGAGCATGTGGCAAGGGTTTAGAATGTAGATAATTGTTCTAGATGCAAACTTGAGTCCAATTTCGACCCCCAGTGTCAGACAGAGAAGGACCAGAAGCACCTTCTTCATCGGTCTCTCTGCGCCCCCACTGTTATGTTCGGTATGGGAAGGCACTTTTAGATGAGGCCAAGTAACAGCCATCTCAAGCAAGGCGATAAATGCAATCAATAGCGTTTCCAGTAACCTCTGTACTGGAGGGAGAAACTGGACGCATGCCGGTCCACCATTTCCTTCCAAGTTTGGGTCCACCCCTCCACAGACCCAGTCCAACGACTGTTGAATTTCCTCCAGCAGCATGATGTACGGGTCTCGGTGAAGGTGGTTGACGCAGGTGAGGGAGAGTCCCAATATATCTGATTCAGTCGACACTGCAAAGTCAGTGAGGTTTGACGTAGAACAAACGAGATGCATCAGAAGAAATAGAAATGGTCACTGCCAAGAAGAAACCTGTGACCATGGTTTTATCGTTAAGTACTGTTTTCGCTGCACCGATATTTGTAGCCGGTTAGGAATCTGGAAGTCAAAAGGTAATATAATCAAATTTTAATTTCCAGTAAAGCTCTTTGAGTTTAGAGTTGGAGATACATATAATCTCTAGTAAGAACAATATAACGTTTTTTCAAAGAGTAGGAATACTAGATGTCATTGTCTTCAGTAACAATATCTAGATTGAAGATTTCATCAGAAATTCTTTTCTCCGAGAGTTGTGAATGAATGGAATGCATTTGAGTTGGTTGTCCTTTCAAAAAGTGTCAATGGTGTAAGCATGCAAATGAATGATTATTCGAAGGATAGAAATATTGTGAACAGGATTTGAGGTTTTTCTGTTTAGATATTTTTTCATAGGGTCTTTGATGGGGACTTACTGTATATGTCCTTCATGATCCTGCTTTCTCCCACTATCAACACTAAACTAACATTTTTCAGAGTTGAACTGCATCACATTAATGTAGTCAGAATGCTGTATGTCCATATATACAGCTATGGTATTCCATGAGTTAAAGGAAATATTTCTGTTGTACAACCTTATCAAATAATATGCAATGTAGTACTGTACAAGAAACTGAACAAACAAGAAACTGTCAGAACGGTTGGAATAGAAATGGGGGAATTTGAGGAATTATTGTATAAGAATATTTCAGGGAAAGTTTCAGCAAAATCAATCCTACTGTACTCTTTTTATATTCCACTGTATGATGGTGTACAGTCCGGTGTCCCATAAATTTGTGAAGGCCTATGGTGTTTTACATATGAAGCTGCACTGATGGAGGGATACTGTAGTTGCAATGTTCATAAGTCAAATTGTAACCACATTTTCAATTGCAATTTTTGTCTGAACAGAAATGGCCACAACTGTCATATATAAAACAAGGACACATCAGGTCTGTAATTTGAGGCTCTTTCTTGAATTGTTTCACCAATTTAGCAAAATTATACAATAAAGTACAATGCATGAGTGAAGTTAGGGCAATTTATCCTTGAATTTGATTTGAGCAGTTTGACTGCCAGCCTATACAAGTTTATTACAAGTATAATTCTTTGTATCTCTGACGGAATCTTGTGAAACCATCGATGAAATCACATATATCTGGCAGATACAACTAATTAAACCACTGAGGAAGTCAGCAAGTTCGTTATCTATTGTTTAAAGGAACATTTATGCCCTTACTGTAGTGAATGACAACCTTGTCATACCATATTACACAACCTGATACTGATAGTAGCAAAGACTGTAATATTATGCAATGTGATACTGTGTCAATACAGTTGGATTGGTGGAACTGAAATGAGGAAATATGTTGAATTCCTAAAGCTTATTTCGTGGAAAATTTTGGAGAAATATATCCTATAAGTATCCTATTATTACTATGCTTTAGGTCAAATTGCACAGAATGATAACTGTCTGGTCCGGTTCTGCTAATTAGACGCATGCTATACTGCAGTACAAGTAAGGCTCAGTATGTCTACTCTTACTATAAACCTATCCTACACTACATTACGAAGATATACCAATAAATACATACCTTCGTACATTCAGCTGATCAAAACTTTCTTCCAGGGGCCAAAATTATTTTTATTGGTTATGCATTAAGCTTCAATTGTCCAAGCCTCGATGTATCGCCAGTCACGACTTTTATTTGAAACTCAACACGTCCGTAGTGCTTTGTGCTTGCCTATACTACTGAACAAAGTAGGATATACACACAGGGCCTGCCTAGTTAACTAACGATATGTACGTGCAGAGCTTTGTTTTGGGATAATCAGCTGATCAGCTGACGTACAAAAGTGTGCGAGGTCGAGGTGAACGGGCAAGGAACACAGAACAGCTATTTGTACGGTATATGAATTCCCTCAAGAAAACACTTACCCCTTAACAAATTATCTATTAGGGGTCGAAAGTTGGAGGGTTTTGCCAGAACGAGTACATTTAACAGACAGAGTCTGTTTGTGAAAATACCAAGAGCCTTTGCCATGTTTATATATAAATAGTACCAGAAAAAATAAAAGAGCCCTTTTTTTGTAAATATTAAAAAATACAAGCACAATATATTAATATTTGTTTGAGTCATGCTAATTAAGTTGTGAACTATGCATTTTCCCGTTCGAGACGAGAGCAGCCTCATCGAAAATGACTAAAGACAGGTAATTAAGGTAAGTTCTGACTCGCTGCATGGTTTTACCCGAGGGCGAACTGCCAGTCCAGTCACTGATCTGACGTTGACAATGGTCATAGGGTGACTTATGCCAATAACTTCAGGCGCATAAAGTTAGTAGCTGGTTGAACTGAGTTTCTTCATAATTCAATCCCCCACACATCCCTTCCCCAACCGATCCTAAAATACCTCAAAGAATGATGTCAAAACCATTACACATTCAATTCGAAACCAAGACCAGACACTTACAAAATTAAAATAAATCTTTTAGATCAGTATCACATGACATTTTGAAAGTTCCCTAAATAAAGAAACCTGGTTCATTGTCTCATAACTTAATACACAGTGCAATACAAACAATAACAGGAAAACACAAAGTTTAAGGCTGTACAAATTTAAACCCCACAGTGTTGAAATTTATGGCCAAAATGAGGGCGCTACGTAAGAATGTAAATTGACAAAATCAGTCATTCAGAACATCGACAAACCTGCCGTGGGTGCTGTGGTTGTCCCTTGGTATTCGTCACAGTAAATGCATGAAAACTTACAGGTTGTATAATAAATATATTTAATTGTATTAGTCATTCCTGCTGACTTAATACAAATTTTTTCATAAACAGGTTATTTCATCATCCTTTCACTACCGTTTTGAGTCAATTAATTCAAAGAAGTGTCTATATAATAGCAAACAAACGCCCATAAATTTCTTCAAATAAAACATTCTTCTGGAACCCAAGCACATCAGATATAAATTCACCCCCCCCCCCTAACCACCACCCTTCTCCTCTCCATGAATGCAGTGTTGCCATATTTCTATTCATATATATTTCAACTATTATTCGACTGAGTAACGTTGTTCCACTTAAGTCGCTTGAAATGCATACTACCACGGATCGCTGATTTATCCGTCGGCTGTATACATCATATATACAATACCCCGATAAATACGTTGATCGGTAAAGATAATTTCAAGAGAAATTTTAAACTCCAGTAATTCGAGTTAAATATTTTAGATAATGTTGAGAAGCCATTAATCAGTAGCCTACACTTGTGTTCAAATGAGTTTTAATTTTGGCTGAGGATACTCCCTCAACATCATTGAAACTTTATAGTTGTGGAAAATACATGGCTGGCACTATTTTGATCTTTATAATACATCCACTTGTACGTGGGCGGCGTCAATAGACCCCATTATTCAACTATTCCCATCTTAAGGGTAGACGGAAGCCACATGTCACCTAAAGACGTTTCCGATATGGAACACATTATAACGGCTTAAACCAGTTGTGATTACTAAACAGATCTCACGGCCTACAGTGAAATTGTGTGCCCAGTAATCCATGGGCCACAACACTGAAGGATGCTATTCCGTTATATTGAAACGTATCAGACTGAGTAGGCCCAAATGACTGTACATTAACCCCCAAAAGTATGTATCAAGCCCAATTTCATGATATTCGTTGGCATAGGCTTGCATGGGACCTATTAATACGGTTTCAGAAAATCGTCTCGCTTGGACGCAGACAATTTGACCGAGGGACGCATGCGACAAGGGGGCTTAACTTTTTCCATCTGCGGTTCAAGCAATATACATACAATTGTATATACTAAATAAGTTAATTGATTGCAAAGAAAATTGAACAATAAACACTATTCCGGCTGCCATTTTGGTTGTAAAGTATCTAGTACACTACGATTCCGGAATCATATCCTCACGTTTAACTATGAGAAGACTTATACCCCCAAACTGTAGAAACTTCAACACAATATGTTTTCATTTTGTAAAATGTATATTAAATTAAAAATCAGTCATGATACTCTTCGGTTCGAGCAAAACGTTTTGCCAAACACCTTTTTTTTCAATATTACAATATTATTATATATAATTCTTAATTTGATAATTATATAGCTATACCTATGGCAACAAAGTGTTGATCTCGATGTTCTATCAATTTACACAAGTGAATCCTTTTTCTGTAAATTTACAAATGAGACGTCATCATATATATACTTCCAAAATTTCCAACTATACAACGGTCTATCTTTCTCGTGAATGTTGATAGTGTTGATTGATCTCGCCTCTTATTAATATATATATATATATTCCATCGTTTTCAAAAGCGCTTGAGTAAGTCCCAATTTTTTTATTTTATACAAAGAATGTTTATAAACGAGAAGAAAAGATAAGCTGTTACATTCGACGACTTCGAATTTACCTCGTGTCTTGGACAAGAACATAGATAGCGCCATCAAATACGCTTATAGAGTTATAACCTTGGGTAGCCTAACGTAAGGTAGCATAAATCAACTTTTAGCCACTTTTGCTGGCTGCCAAAGTTCACTAAATTAGTCTGATAATGACTTTAAAATTTGATATACACTAGTAATCCGTGTAACACTGATCCGTTGAGCAGTCGTTATTTTTCAAAAGCTGCAGTTTTGCCGACAAGATCAGGGTTTAGACGGTAAGACGTAGCCTATACGTCCTTTTCCCAACACCAATGTCCGTTTACCGGCCGTGTATATCTGCTACAAGAGTTCCCTGCTACCTTGTATACGCCTGTTCAAATAGGATTGGAGGTATAGGGGTGGGGGATAATGAAGTTGTGTACAGAGGGTATGAGAGAGGAATTCTCGATTCATAAGCCAACGGTTTATGAAAACCGTAACCAACTCTTTAACAAACAACTCATCTCGAAACACTCACAAAAAAAAATCATTTCATAGAAGATTTGTTTCAAAGAACAATATTCTTAATCGTTTGTATATATCCTACTGGTCTCTCTGCTTTTGGGATTTATCAATTTTAGCATATAAATCACTATAATCCTCTGCTTCTTTTTCTTGGTAGGAGGTAGGTATATCGTGTGATTCTCCTTTTCTGTTTTTGTCAACTTTAGCGTAGAGTACGGTCACATCTTCTTCCTCTCCCGGATAATTACTCATCCTATCTTCTTGTGACCCAATGCCGTCCATGTTATGATCTTGTAAAGTGACGTCATCCGTCCTTGTGGTGGATTTTGGCTCGTCGTGTTTCGAAATTGTATTGTCATTTACTTCCTCAAAGTTATCATCCAGCGTGAGTGAGGATTTCGAATCAGTGACCCGATTAATTTGGGTATTCTTTGGACCTATTCTCCTAGCTAGAGAGCCTACGACAACCTCGTTGGGTAGGCTCCGATTGGAGTCGTCGCGATCCACAACGGCGTAACTATCATCGTCGTCCAATCCCTGTTCCTGATTGGTCAGAATCGCACTCCCGCTAGTTCCCCCGGCATAGTCTTCAGTTGAAATGTTTTGTGAGGCAGAGCCGGCAACGACGACGGTCGGCAAAACCTTAGACATGCCATTGCTGTCTAATTTCCCGGAATTGGTTTGCCGCTGATCTGAAGGGCCGAAATTAGCTACTGTAGACTGAGTAGCAGTGTTGTAGTTCACACTAGTGTAATCATCATCGGCAGTGCCTTCGTTTAACCGACGACTACGTCTGCTAACGTCATGATTCCCATTTCCATGATTCGTAGTTTTATTTCTCCTTCTGCATACGAGTACGGCCGAACAAACGACTATTACTAATATGATAATAATCAATGCAACGCATACAATAATGACAATAAGTACTGTCAAAGAATTATCGTTAATTGAAGCAGTTCCTCCAGAACCGTTAGATTTCATAGTTGATCCGATTCCTCCATTCGATAGAGTTGGCCGAGATGCACACATCATCGATAACGATACAGTCCCCGTCTGGTTAACGATTACATCTCCCGATGAATTAACTTGTGGTCCTATCGAACATCGATCATTTGCACTATTTCCGCGGAAACAATCATATCTGGTTTTCGAATCTGTCGAGTCCGAATACTCAACCAAAATTCTTATAACAGTCTTATTTTTGTAGGTAGTACGCGTTTCCATGTTCGACAAAGAATCTGCATTTCCAGATCCCTCTACTGTCAATATCCATTTACACTCACCGCTAGCCATATCTCCTTCTTTACAATAACAGGACATTAATAACCAATCACCTGGTTGATAAGCCTCTCCAGTAGTGCCATTACGAACACACCTTGGACTGGTGGTTTGCTTAACATAGAGGTGCAGACTAGCTACCTCTGTCACCATATCACCGTCATTTTCACAAGTGCGAGTTAAGTTACATACATAACTACCACCGTCCATTTGCGAGACTACCTCGCTAATCACGTATTGTATACTGTTCAATTCACGATTTTCTTTCAGTATGGTTCCTGATGGACTCACAATTTGAATCACGGCACTATTTAAACCACCGTAGGTACATTTAAGTACAACGTCTCTTTCACCAATAAATATAACTTCGTTGAACTCGGTATCCATCACTTCAAATGTAAGTGTTTCTGTCCTGCACAAGAGAAACTGATAACAACAAACTAAAGTAACAAGTAAAGAAAGCTGTCCTGCCATGTTGGATTTGCTGCTACTTTTTTTCTCAGTTGTGTTCTAGTCCAACGATTGTGAACGATTGTGTTACAACCGGTAACAATAGTCTTATCGTTCATCTGCACAGTATATACACAGCTAGATTAGTGCAAATATGTGAATCATTTCAAGGTAGCTACGTAGTGAAACGCAATTGTAGAACAGATTACTCTCAAATACTATAGGTTTCCGGTTACGTAAGGGTCCAATTTAGTGCAATATGCTGTGGAACGCGGAAATGGTTGACATATATGTTGCTGTCTAAAGTACTGTTGTTGATGTATAAAAAAGGTTATGATCATCTAACATCGCTTTGTTTCAACACATGCTTGTGCCTACGTACGTTGAATTCCGCTTGTTGTCTTGCACAATGCTATTATCCGCAGTCACCATCTTTACTTTAACGCTGCTGTCTTATTTAGCTTAGTCGTTGAAAATGCTGTTAAAAGTTGTCTATATCTAAGTTGCTGGACGAATATTTGACCGTGGTAAACTTATGTTCATGTCTTAACCTACATTGAAAACTCATCGCCAGTTAAACTGTCTCTTTTGCGTTCCAAGCATCAGTTGGCGTTTAAACCTTGGTTATTATCCAAACTAATATGTTTCCTTCTAACCGCACTTACGTAAGCGCAAAATAGACAGGACTAGCGATATAACGATTTTACGCCTTGCAAAACTGAAAATACCTTTCGAGGGTTATTTGTTCTCGTTATGACGTTTAAAATAGCAACATTGTCATCTGGAGGTGGACTACATACGTAACGGTGAAAACTGGAGTTAATTTAATAGTCCGCCGAAAGTAAATTACTGAAGAAAGTTCAAAAATGCAAGTAATCCCTTAGAGACGCGGATCCCGGAAGGGTGGGGAAGGATGCACATCCAACCTTTTAAAATAAATATTAGTTTACAATTTATCCGCGGGAGAAACCTCTGTTTGCACATAACTGTGCGGAACCCTGACTCTCTCATGCAAGGACTTAACTCAAGGATATAACGTTAAATAAGTTATAACAGACATACACAGGATAACAGCGATTACAGATATAAAGATTTTATTTATATATCCCACATACAACCATGGGCGTCAACAGGTGGGGGACGGGGGGGACATGTCCCCCCACTTTCAAAAGTGGAGGGGATATCATATCATTTGTCCCACCCACTTTTCAGAATAGTTGTTATTAAAAAAAATTACATGCATATGAGCGATTTTCTATTTAAGGTCAAGAAATCTGGACTCCCTGGGCCCCTGCTATCTATCACTTGCACCGTCATTTATCTCCCATTCTCCCAATATCCTAAATCTGCCCATTTAATTCGTTCGGGGGGGGGGGGGGGGGGAGACCATTCGAAAGTGTATTGAATCTTGCACACATGTTGTTTGTATGGGTTCCAAGGGATTAGGTAAGCCATACAGGTAGATGGTGATGAGTTACTATGTTCATATCACTACCTCCAGTCCCTTGGACTGGACGGACGAATAGGGGTGTAGGGGTTAAGTAATTAAGGCTACATGTATTCGCCGGATATGGTAGATCTTTATTGTTGAGTGCCGGCTAGGCGCTACACACGCTCTGCGCGCGGTGCCTTTTTCTGATTATTATTATTAAAGTACCTGGGCACATAACAACTGACGTCTCGCACCTATATGCATGTATTATATATACCACTCCACTCATCCCGGAGGTGACGGCGCCACTTTTTCAATATTTCGTTTGAGATGGACGCTGTGTAATTCGTCTCCCTTGGTGTCAGAACGGCATCTTTCTACCAGTACTTTCTGTCGGGATTTAGTTTTGTGAGACAAAATTTCTCCTCACAGATCTGGTTCTGATGTAACTAGAAACGACTCAGGAAGGCCGTCTCCTGCGATCTACGGGGTCTTATGTACCCAAAATTTTCTGGTACGCTACGCGCCAACCAATGGTGGCGCTCCGCTTAGATAGTATAGTGTCCCCCTCACTTTCTGAAACCTGCTGACGCCCATGCATACAACATAACATTCACTTAATTGAATGGAATGTTACTTCAAGGGTAAGAGAGCTGATTATACATCGGCTCCACACTCCGGGCTTGATTGTTAATGTCGGTTGTTCTTCTTGAAACTCTTGTTACTCTAACTCACATGTTTCCTCATTTCACAAACAAGTGAAGAATTCTCTTCCGATCACAAATATATATTGATATGACAGTGATCACGTTTTATCAAAATGAAATGAAAGTCAAAGAAAAATATCCGAAATTGTATTGAATGGAGCATGTGAAATAGAAAGTTGCAGAGGAGGTTAACGCCACTAGTTACAATTAACAAATAACATATAAATATATAATTATATATATATATATATATATATATTTATATACACACACACACCCACATATATATATATATATATACACACACACACACATATATATATATATATATATATTTATATATATATATATATATATATATATATATATATATATATATGTGTTAGGAATGTGATTTGAACAAAACAGAGGCCCCTATAATTTTTTATTAAGTTACCTTCACAGATAGTGGTACAGCCATTCAGAGGTTAGGGGAAAATGACCTGTCAGTGGCACACTGATATACCATATGACATTGTGTTGCTGTACTATTCATTTTGCTCTGAGTTTTGTTCCTTTCTACCCCTCAGGTATGTTCTTTTTACTTTATTGTACTTATTACTCTTATCTTTAATAGTTAAAGGATCTAACTGATGTATTCTTATTAGTATTCATGGTAACATTCAATAGAAATGTCAAGATATTGAAGTGCACCTTTTTATCAGTGCTAGTAGTTTCATATGTTCTTAATATAGCCTTAAGCTGTATGTTACCTGTATGGTACATTGTTATTTGATATGGTGAAGCCACTGCAGCTACGCCCAGGAACGAGGTGGTTCCATGGTGTCAAATTACTTAGCAGGTATAACCTGTGCTGCATAGGCTAATTAGATGGATTGTTCTATTGGAAGAGGGGTTGATTAAAGTAGCTACACAGCAAGCTGCATAGGGTAGACCCCCTACAGAGGTCTGGGTGCACAGGATTGGTGGAACTGTTTAGGTTACCATGGCAATCCTATACCAGGTAGAGATATTGTTCTTATTAGCTGTATACTGCCTGTGCAGTGGTAGTGTGTGGGTACAACTATATTGAAACCTTTGTTTTAATAATAAGTCGTAAGCTAGCTCCCTAGTTCATGCAGGGAAATGTTGCTAGTCTAGGGGTGCACAGAGGATTAAGATGTAGAATAAATATTAGCACTTCTGTGTGCAGCTGTGTGGGTCATGTCAGTTAGTTTGGTGGATATGTTTGTTGGTCTATGCGTGAGTGTGTGTTATCTGTAGACTGATGAGGTTTATCTGTTTATCAATAAATTCATGATGTTCACAGAGGTTGATATGATATAACAGAGAGCTGTAAAGGACAATTATGTTCTAGGTAATAGATTAAAGGGTTGTAAATAAACATTGATATACCATATGACATTGTGTTGCTGTACTATTCATTTTGCTCTGAGTTTTGTTCCTTTCTACCCCTCAGGTGGCCTATATATTGGCTCATACCTAGGTCACCCGAATCCCCGGGGTAACAATTTGGAGGCACCACCCGGATAAAAACTCATGGCATACTGAGGAGCAGGATTAAGGTTGCTCACCCAGAAAGATGGCGACGGTTGACGAGCTTCTTTGCGAGATCCAGACTAAGCTGCATCTTTGCACGGTAGACCAGCTGGAGAGTGTGGGTCTGGGAATCGCCCTTCCCGAGACTGACCGCATCAAGGCAAAGACGAAGGGTCGAACCGGTCTTCTGGGATTAATCAACCGTTACCTGAGCAGTGAGGAGCTGGAGGAGTCCGATGACCAGGGCCTTGGAAAGTTGAAGGAGTTGAGAGAAGTCTTGCTAGGGGAGATACCAGAGAAAGTTGATGACAAGTCAAGCCAAAAGGTGGGTACACCTGAGCCCCCATCGGACCCGACAAGTACCAAAGTGTTACAACACCACAGAGAGTACATCCGCCGCGACTTTAAGATCTCCGGGCAGATTGCTGGAAGTCAGCAGAAGGATGGGCTGGGTTTCACCAGTCTTATCCACCAGATAGAAGCTGGACTCCGGAAGGGATACCCAGAGGAAGAAGTGGTTGAGGCAGTTATTAGAGCTACCAACCCAGGCCTGAATCTCCGTGGATATCTGGAAAGCAAGACGGATATAACCTTACCGAAGCTTCGTCGGATCCTGCGGTCACATTACCAAGAAAAGGGAGCCACAGAGCTGTACCACGAGCTAAGCAGCCTCACACAAGCACCCAAAGAGACGCCGCAGGAATTCCTTGTTAGGGCCCTTAGTATTCGGCAGCGGGTTTTATTCGCCTCGAAAGAGAGTGAGACCAACCAGCGATACGAGGAGCCGTTAGTGCAGGCCATGTTTCTACATGCAGTCTCGACTGGCCTGACAAGTGAGTCGATTCGGGCCGACCTGAAGCCTTCCCTAGAGAATACATGCATCTCTGATGAGCTCCTCTTGGAGAAACTTAACAAGAGCGCCAGTAGTGAGACGGAGCGGTTGAAGAAGCAGACGAAAACAAGATCTTACCAGGCAGCTCATGCTATTGAGGCAACCTCAAAAAAGGTAACAAAAAGGGAAACACCGCCTACCCCCCTTGAGGAATCCCTAAATGGTTTAAGGGTGGATATTGAGGGCCTGAAAGAGCTGAAAATACAGGTAGCCCAAATCCAGGAATCCTTAAGCAGAGACAGGCCAGTTAGTTATAAAGGGAAAAGGGGCTGCCCTAAGTGTAGATCAGAAAATGTGGGTGATCGGTGTAACCACTGCTTCCGATGTGGAAGTGGTGAGCACTATGCAAGAGGGTGTCGACAAAGGCCACCGGGAAACGAGAGAGGGTCACTTCTAAGGGACGAGGGGGGACCCCAAAAGTAGAAAAGTCATTTGGTGATAGACAAAAGAGTCCCAAGCAACCTCCCACTGCACCACCCCACCTGTCCCTTAAAAAGTTTAAGAAACTCATAGGATTGGTTGGTAAGAGGTGTATTGTGAGGGCCTCCCTCAATGGGTTACCAATGGATGTGTTGTGGGACACGGGTTCCCAGGTGTCAATTATCCAAAAAGATTGGATTCAGAAGAATATGCCAGGGGTCATAGTCAGACCCGTGGAGGAACTCCTGGATGGTCTTCACCTGGACCTTACCGCCACAAACGGGATAGAGGTACCATATGATGGGTGGGTTGCAGTAAGTCTTAAAGTGGGCACAATAGGTGAAATAGAGGTACCCATGTTGGTCTACTCAGGGGATATGGATAACCCACTTGTGGGCTACAACGTTATCGCCCACATACTGAATGGCACAGGGGGTTCAGGGTTTAGTGAAAATGATCTTCACTCTGCATTCCCTGGGAAAGGGAAAAGCACCCTAACAGCAATGGTTAAGGTTGTAAAAGAGAATGATAGTGTTCTCCTGGCCAGTGTCAGATCGCCCCCTCGTAATCAGCTATTAGGAAGTGGCCAGACCAATTTCATTGAATGTAGAGTTTATGTGGGAGAGGTCAAGGGACCTATTGACTGGCTATTTGAGCCCAATCAAATATCCTTGCCAGAAGGGTTGAATGTACAAGCAACCACTGTGCGGATGGCAAGGGGGTCAGTAGTCCATGTTAATGTACCAGTGCTTAATAACACTAACCATGATCTTCTTCTTTCAAAGCGGACTCCCCTCGGGACATTGGAACAAGTGACTTCAGTACTTCCCTTACCTCAAGTACTCTGCAAGACTAGTGTAGACCAAACTGCAACAGCAAATTCTACATATGTAAATTGTGATATAGAGACTGACAGAACTAAACCACCTGACGAAAGAAGGGACCGTGACTGGTGCCCTCCAGTTGACCTATCTGACCTGACTCCTGACCAGAGACAACTTGCAACTAAAATGTTGTTAGAAGAATCATCAGCATTCTCCAGGGATGATATGGATACTGGTGACTGCCCAGATTTGCAGATGAAAATCCAGCTGAAGGACGAAACACCTGTTCAGAAGGGATACATCAGCATTCCCCGACCACTGTACAAGGAAGTCAAAGAATACTTAGAGGATCTCATCAGACGTGGTTGGGTGAGTAAGTCTAAATCTAATTATTCCTCCCCGGTAGTGTGTGTGCGAAAGCGTGATGGCTCACTTCGTCTGTGCGTTGATTTTAGAGCACTCAACGAGAAAACAGTGGATGATAGACAACCAATCCCCAAAATCCAAGATCTGCTAGATGGCCTTAAAGGAAACACATGGTTCAGTACCCTAGATCAGGGTAAAGCGTACCATCAAGGGTATATGTCTCCAGAAAGTCAGCATCTCACCTCGTTTATTACTCCCTGGGGATTACATGAGTGGCAAAGAATCCCCTTTGGGCTGAAAAATGCCCCAGCAGAGTTTCAACGGTACATGGAAGGATGCTTGCACGATCTTAACAACGAGATATGTGTGGTCTACCTTGATGATATCCTTGTTTACGGTTCTACATTTAGCAACCATGTGGAACGCCTTCGGAGAGTTTTACAAAGATTACAAAAGCATGGCATTAAACTGAAACCCAAGAAGTGTGAGTTGTTCAAGAGAAAGGTAAGGTACCTAGGGAGGTTGGTAACTGGCGAAGGGTACGGAATGGACCCTGCTGACAAAGAACCAGTCCTGTTATTGAAGAACAAGACACCAACAACCGTTGGAGAACTTCGAAAGATTTTGGGCTTCATTGGATATTACAGGAACTATATCCAGAACTTCTCCATCATAGCGAAGCCGCTGTACGGGTTGCTAGGAACTCAGCAGAAAAAGTTCAAGACAAAGGGTAAACAGGAGTCGAGATCTGGTAAGGGGAATACTCGTGATTCTAAAGAAAAGATAGTGTGGACCCCCGAACACCATGCGATTTTGTGTGACCTTGTTGATCGCCTGACAGTTCACCCTGTTATGGCCTATCCAGATTTTTCTCAACCATATGTTCTCCACACTGATGCTTCTGGTGACGGTCTTGGTGCTGTCTTGTACCAACATTTGGAGGGAAAATTGAGAGTCATAGCATTTGCTTCACGCACGTTAACGCCCCCAGAACAGAATTATCACTCCAGCAAGTTGGAATTCCTTGCTCTCAAATGGGCGGTGACAGAACGTTTCCGTGACTACCTTCAGTATGCAAATCATTTTGTGGTATTCACTGACAACAATCCCCTGACATACGTAATGACTACGGCCCGTCTGAATGCCACAGGCCAGAGGTGGGTATCAGAGTTGGCTAGTTTTCGATTTGAAATTAGATACCGCCCTGGTAAGGAAAACGTAGATGCAGATGTGTTATCAAGGATGCCGATACCTGACAAGTTGGAAAACTATATCAACGAATTCACAGAGAAGATCCCGAGTACTGCAATAACAGCCACAGCTGAATACGTCGAAGGCACATGTTGCGGAGAAGTGGCATGCATCGATGTGACAACAGTGAACAGCAACAGTTGCGACATACTAGGAACATCACCCACATCTACAATCTCGCCTATCGACCCACTGGAGCTTAAAGAAGCCCAAGAGAATGACTTGGTTCTTGGTAGAGTTATGCAAATGAAGAAAACCGGAAAGAGACCATCTCCACAGGAGCGGAAAAATGAGACTAAGAACGTACAGGTTCTGCTAAACCAGTGGAACAAACTAGAGTTTGATGATAAGGGACTACTTTGTAGATGCACCGTCAACAGAAAACAGCTACTCCTCCCGACCAAGTATAAGGACACGGTTTTGAAGGGGCTCCACAACGACATGGGTCATATTGGTGTAGAAAGAACCCTTGACCTAATACGACAACGGTTCTATTGGGCATACATGGCAAAAGAGGTGGAAATGTACATCACCAAGCAGTGTCATTGTGTAGTTCAGAAGAAACCTACTCGAAATATTAGAGCACCTTTAATACCAATACACACGACAGAACCTTTCGAGATGGTATCAATAGACTACTTACACCTGGAAAAGTGTAAGGGTGGGTACGAATATATCCTCGTGGTAGTTGACCATTTCACTAGGTTCGCACAAGCTTACCCTACCAAGAACAAATCGGCACATGCTGCAGCAGAACGGTTGTTTAATGATTTCTTCCTGAGATTTGGCTTTCCGAAGAGACTTCACCATGACCAAGGGAGGGAGTTTGAAAACCAACTCTTCACAAAACTCCAGGAATACTGTGGTATTGAGCATTGCAGAACAACCCCATATCATCCCCAGGGGAATGGTCAGGTTGAGAGAATGAACCGGACTATACTCAACATGTTGCGAACGCTGTCACACCAGCAGAAACTGAACTGGAAGGAACATTTGCCGAGGTGCATGCATGCTTACAACTGTTCAAAGAATGATGCTACTGGATTCTCGCCATTTTTCCTCATGTTCGGGCGTTCACCACGACTCCCTGTTGATATTTTGTTTAATTTGGAAAGTGAGAACGAGGACATTGATCACAGAACATTTTCGGATAAATGGCGTTGTCAAATGCAGGAAGCGTATAGTATTGCCAATAGGCACACCGACAAGGCTTCAGCTGCTGCGAAGGAAAGGTATGACAGAAAGACTCACTACACCCAATTAAGCCCTGGTGACCGAGTTCTTGTGAAGAACCTTGTCCGACAAGCAGGCCCTGATAAGCTTCGATCTTACTGGGAAGACACCGTCTATAGGGTTGTAAAGCAGATCAATCCTGACATACCCGTGTTTGAAGTGATTACAGATAATGCTAAGAAACAAAAACGTGTTCTACATCGCAACTTGTTATTAGCATGCGATGCACTGCCTCTAGATGAGACACAGATGATCCATGGGAAGCCCCCACGCCAGCGAAAGAAAAGACGAACTGCAACCCAGACAGGTGGTGATGTAGATGGGTCAGATGTGAGCGATGACGAGTGGCACACGTATATCAACCGACAGCGTTCGTCTGCTCGGACCTCAGCCCCAGCGGAGCAATATGTTAGTGATGGTGCTCCTGATCAGCTACAGAATGGACCGACTCAGACACCAGCGGCTGTGGATGTTTCGCAGAGTCCAGTAAATCAGACACCCCAAACTCCAGAGCAGCCGAGACGCCCAGTTGAACCACCCGTGGAAATACCAGAGGAACAGGTACCACAGGAGCGAGTACCAGAGGAACAGGGACGCCCGTCACGAAATAGACGGCCACCAGATTTCCTGAATTACGGACAACCCGGAGCCCCAACTTGGGTTCAGTCTACCCAGTGTCCATATCCGTCCTATTTACCCCCACCTAACCTTGGACAACCTTACCCTCAGACACAAACTAGACCTTGGTTCCAGCCATGTCCTCCCATGTACGACTACCGACTACAAACGCCAGTGTTTTACCCACAGTTCCAACAACATACTCCTGACTGGACTTTGTACAGACCGACGAATGTTGAAAGAAGTTGATAATGGGTAGTTATAGTTGTTATTGACTAGAATATATAACAGGTCATGACAGATTATCATATTTTATTTGTTTTCTTGGTATCATCTTGATGATGGTTAGTAGCTAGAGATAAGGCATGAGTCTCAATTTATGCAAGTAGTGGTCAGTTGCATGTATAGTAAGTAACTAGTGAGTAGAACCATAAGACCTAAAGGGGTTACCGTCGTGTGCTTTTAGATCAAGTGATCTGTCTAAATAACTCAGTTCTTGGGAGTGCGCATGACCTTGAACTTAAGTGATTTTCTGGTACTTTGTTATTGTTCCACTAAACTAACATGTGGGGTTCTGCCCTTAAAAGTACAATGTAAGAGCACATGTAGAGTTCTATTTTATATGTTAAGCAGGTTTAAATGTATTGTTTAAATGATAGATGACGTATGACATTCATTATGTATGAAAAGCGAGTCAGGGACGACTTCTTTTGAGAGGGGGAGAGTGTTAGGAATGTGATTTGAACAAAACAGAGGCCCCTATAATTTTTTATTAAGTTACCTTCACAGATAGTGGTACAGCCATTCAGAGGTTAGGGGAAAATGACCTGTCAGTGGCACACTGATATACCATATGACATTGTGTTGCTGTACTATTCATTTTGCTCTGAGTTTTGTTCCTTTCTACCCCTCAGGTATGTTCTTTTTACTTTATTGTACTTATTACTCTTATCTTTAATAGTTAAAGGATCTAACTGATGTATTCTTATTAGTATTCATGGTAACATTCAATAGAAATGTCAAGATATTGAAGTGCACCTTTTTATCAGTGCTAGTAGTTTCATATGTTCTTAATATAGCCTTAAGCTGTATGTTACCTGTATGGTACATTGTTATTTGATATGGTGAAGCCACTGCAGCTACGCCCAGGAACGAGGTGGTTCCATGGTGTCAAATTACTTAGCAGGTATAACCTGTGCTGCATAGGCTAATTAGATGGATTGTTCTATTGGAAGAGGGGTTGATTAAAGTAGCTACACAGCAAGCTGCATAGGGTAGACCCCCTACAGAGGTCTGGGTGCACAGGATTGGTGGAACTGTTTAGGTTACCATGGCAATCCTATACCAGGTAGAGATATTGTTCTTATTAGCTGTATACTGCCTGTGCAGTGGTAGTGTGTGGGTACAACTATATTGAAACCTTTGTTTTAATAATAAGTCGTAAGCTAGCTCCCTAGTTCATGCAGGGAAATGTTGCTAGTCTAGGGGTGCACAGAGGATTAAGATGTAGAATAAATATTAGCACTTCTGTGTGCAGCTGTGTGGGTCATGTCAGTTAGTTTGGTGGATATGTTTGTTGGTCTATGCGTGAGTGTGTGTTATCTGTAGACTGATGAGGTTTATCTGTTTATCAATAAATTCATGATGTTCACAGAGGTTGATATGATATAACAGAGAGCTGTAAAGGACAATTATGTTCTAGGTAATAGATTAAAGGGTTGTAAATAAACATTGATATACCATATGACATTGTGTTGCTGTACTATTCATTTTGCTCTGAGTTTTGTTCCTTTCTACCCCTCAGGTGGCCTATATATTGGCTCATACCTAGGTCACCCGAATCCCCGGGGTAACAATTATATATATATATATATATATAAATATATATATATATATATATATTGTTACGAAGTCCAGCTATCATGGTTTGGGAATCGAACACAATAAAGTAGGTTAGAGAGGTTTTGTTTTTAAAATGAATCAAATACGTGTCTCTTGGTAACAAAAATATATAACTTAGGATAAATGCAATACTTAAAGTTAACTTAGCGCGCACGCAAGGTACCTCGGCTACCGCTGGGCTCTCCGTCGGGGTGTCAAATCCAGGGGTAGTCGGTGTTGATTAAGTAACCGTAGTGCTGGTGTGTCTGGAAGCTTCCGGAAGGGGCTTTCCGTAAATAACAGTTCCGGTATAGAGAACATGACCAGGTAAGGTAAATGATAAATCCAGAAGAATGGTATCCAAAAGAGAGTTAAGAGTAAGTCACACACAGCGTGGTTGGCATGGTGAAGAAAGGCCGGAACGGAAAAGGTGGGTTTTGTAGGTGCTAGGCAGACATAGTTGTTTTACGTGGCGTGACGTATATGGCGGGCCATCAGTCTCAAATCATGGGAGATCGACTTATACCGATTTAAATCGACATATACCAGTTTCCTTCGACTTATACCAGTTTCCAGCAGCTGAAATTGACTTCTACTGATTTAAAGTGACTACACGTGATGTATCTCCACATGTCAATCATCACCGAAATCGGGATTTGGAATATGTTAATGAGCTAAATCGATGATATGTCGATTTAAATAGGTATATGTCAATTTGAGACGCTAGAAACTGGTATAAGTCCACGGAAATTGACTTCTACCGATTTAATTCGACATATCATCGATTTAAACTGGTAGATGTCGATTTTAATGGACATATCATCGATTTATTTTACATATCATCGATTTAAATCGATGATAAGTAAAATAAATCGATGATATGTAGAATGAAACTGGTATATGTCGATTTAAACTGACATATACCAGTTTCATTCTACATATCATCGATTTAAATCGACATATACCAGTTTACTTCGACATATCATCGATTTAAATCGACATATACCAGTTTACTTCGACATATCATCGATTTATTTTACTTATCATCGATTTAAATCGATGATAAGTAAAATAAATCGATGATATGTAGAATGAAACTGGTATATGTCGATTTAAATCGATGATATGTAGAATGAAACTGGTATATGTCGATTTAAATCGGTAGAAGTCGATTTCAGCTGCTGGAAACTGGTATAAGTCGAAGGAAACTGGTATATGTCGATTTAAATCGGTATAAGTCGATCTCCCATGATTTGAGACTGATGGCCCGCCATAGACGTACAGGTTGGTGCCACTGGGAGAAGAGACCGAGCCACTCCTTGAAAACTAATTTATATGACATTCGGTGAGGTTACTCGACCGTAGCTTAGAACTGCACTGATTGTGCTCTACGTTTACAAATTAGCATAATAATAATACACCATTTAAGCATTACATGACAGCAATTAGCGTACTAGTAAAACTTCAAAGCAACATGCTACATCATAACAATATATATATATATATATATATATACAGATATATATATATATATATACAGATATATATATATATATATATATATATATATATATACAGATAAAACTGATGTCAACCGTTGGAGGAGGGGGAACGGAGGAGGAGAAGGGAGGAGGTGAAGACTGGGGAAGGGATGGGAGAAAGGGTTTGCATGAGCCAACAAGTATAGTACAATTTAATAAGATTGACACTTTTGAAAAAGAATTATAAGTATTGATGAGTTTATACACTGAGACTTCCCTTCCTCACACCTCCTGGCACAAAAGTGAAAATGAAACCAACATACAGAATAAGTTTCACGCTCTCACAGGTCACAACCTGTTCCAAAGAAACTGAGCACTTCCCTTTCATCAATTGTTCCGTATTTGCAAAAAACATTACACAGTTAAGTTGCAGTCTGCACAAAATAAACAGGCGCGTATCCAGGATTTTCTAACCCGGGGGGCGCGAATTACCATCTAAGCGGAGCGCCACCATCGGTTGGCGCGGAGCGTGCAAGAAAATTTCTGGTTTTGATACCCCCCAGATCACCGGAAATGGCACTTCTCGGGCTTGAAAATGACCAACCAGATGTACACTTTTGCCTGAGAACCAAGTATTTACCAAAAGTTTTTTTCCATCCATAACCTTTTTGAAGGTTGTAACCAGTCACACATCATGTTCGACCTCCTTGCATGTCCTATGGATCATTGCTTTTTTAGGTGATTCTACGTCACGGCCCACAATATTCGAAAGCCCCACTTTTGAAGGTTTTAAGCCCATTATTTGTTGAGAATTTGAAAATTCACATTTCTCGTGAATAAAAATCACTTCAAAACATACCCATAATGTTGCACAAAATTCAATCTATGGACAACCACTGGCGGATCCAGGGCATTTCTTTGGGAGGGGCCAAAGTGGCATTAGAGTGATATGGGGGAGGGGTCTAAGGGGAGCGGGTCCCCCCCTTTGGAAAATTTTCTATTGCTGAATGCCCTCAGATGCAATTTGGTGCGACAAAAGTGTACAATGGTGATGTTAATTTACTTCTAAAAAAATGTTTCCCAGGTGTAATTTTCTAAAATATTTATGAAACAAAGTTGGGATCATCTTTCTCAAGAAATTTTATTTCTCATAGGTTATAAAAAGGCAAATGCTGGTCCATGCCACGAATCGCCGTCCTGGGGAGGGGTATAAGGGGAGGGGGTGTCCCCCTCCCCCTTTTGATTTTTTTTGGAATCCTGGTGATGCCTACATGTAAAATGGTGGCACTTAGAAAGGCTTTTGTCACCCAAAATTTTCTGAGAAATATGCATTTTTTGTGTGTAACATCAATAAATTGAATAATAGGTGATAATTCATTCTTTCCCGTGCCATGAAAATGTTCGCTGCTCGCCCCAATGAAAAGAAATATAGGTTAATTTGAGGTTCAAATGATGCTGTAAAGGAGGTTTTATACTCTATTATGCTAAATGCTAAAGAAATGACGGTTGCTAAGTCAAAATTTGATGCAATTTTTTTATGTATACTTGACAATTACAATGCGGTTTTTCGGACGCTTGTGCGGGTCAGCCGGTTTGGGTGTTAGAATGCGGGTCTAATTCCCGCGAATTGCGGGTCAGTTGGGAGCTCTGCATTTAATTTTAAACCAGAAAACGAAAAGGTTTAGACTAGTCTACCACTGCTATTCCTCTCGATTTTGTTAATTTCCAATCATATGATTTAGCGGATGTTCGGAAACACTTTTTGGCTCACCTTTGGGGGGGGGGGCCATGGCCCCTTTGCCCCCCCTGGATCCACCAGTGTGGACAACCAATATATAAAAACCTCCTTCAACCCCTAATAGACAGGTCAAAATTGCACGAGTAGAAGAAAGTATGATGAAGAAGGTTGGTGAGGAAATTTTCGAAAATTAAGACACAGTTAATTATTGGTGTACAAATATTAAAACCTCTTATAATGGCTATTATAAAACTTGGTTGAAGGAAATGATAAATACCAGATATTTCCGATATCAGGTATATCGAAACCGAACACTACACACATAGGCGTAGGTCCCGTAGGAGGCGGAGGCTGCAGCCCCCCCCCCCCCCGCAACCATTTTTTCCCATTTTTTCGGGCACCTACTGAAAGAAAAATAAATAGCTATGAATAGCTTAAAAATGATCTCCTTGGTAATTAAAATAAAGTTCTAAGCTTGGCCGACATTACTACTGTAAAAGAGAGTTTTGACATAAATGGATCTGTATGCTTTTTCTCCATCTACATAAGACATTTCGTTGCTTACATTAGCATCCGGCGGTATACTGTGCAACTTTCACGGACCGTAAGGTACACGATGCCATGCAATGTAATGAGCGATGCTTGCTTATATGATATTGACATCGATATGTTGAACGCGCGCAAAGCGCGCCAAAAATTTCGGCTTTTTTTCGGGTAAGTCGTTACAGCCCCAAATCCAATTAGGCTCTTACGCCTTTGACTACACACATAGACAGTTTTTTGAGGCTGTTCATCGTGGAACATGCATTTCAATGCTCACTGATGTGATGTTATATCTGATCTTTGCTTTACAAATTCGAACAGGCGTGTAGCGAGTAATTGCCAAGGGAGGGGCGAAGCCTGTAGGCAAACTATCTAAGCGAAGCTCCACCATGGTTGGCGCGAAGCGTACTAGAAAAATTTTGGCTGAAAATGCCTCCCAGATCGCTGGAAATGACACTTCCCAGGCCTTGTAAGCTGCATCTAAGCATTGTCTATTTTGAAATTACTAGCGATGTCATAAAGAAAATTTGCTCGGGGGGGGGGGGGCGGTCGTCCCCTTCCCGAAATGCGTCATGTTCCCCGACGACTCTGTCGAGTTCAAGACCAGCCACAGTTGGTTCCATATAGCACAATTGTACTACAATTTGTACAATTGTTTAAAGCTTCCATACACACACGCGTTATGATAGACCATATATAGTATTTATATAGATACATTAGTGAGAGAGGAAAAATGGAAACGTCAAAAATGGAGTTGTCGGTGTAAGGGGTAGGGTGAGGCGCACACCCCCTCCGTAATCCTTGATCTGTCACTGGCTACCCTGTGTATATAATAGGGATCAGCGCTTTAACTTTGACTGTTCCTCTTTCTCTTCCCGAGGTCTTGGCTATCTTCTACTCCCTCCTTTTCTTCTTTTTCTCTCTTTTTTCTTTTTCTTTTCCTTTCCTTTCTCTCCTCCTTTTCTTTTCCCCCCTCCTTTTCCCTTTTTTCTTCTCTTTTTTTCTCTCCTCTTTTCCTTACCCGGGGGGCGCGCGCCCCCAACGCCCCCCTGGATACGCACCTGATAAAAGGGAAGTGCTACTGAACATATCCAAATATGCTTATCATTATTATTATTATTATTATTATATATGTATATATATATATAAATGAAAATCGTAATGAGTTGGAAAATCAAGAACAGTGAAAAAACTTTCAGCCTCCACCGGGATTCGAACCACGGGCTTCCGCTCTGTACGCGGACACCCTAACCACTAGGCTATGGACGCTGATTGTATGTCCAGAGGTTCGAAACCGGTAAGGAAGTTCGTAATTCCACTGTAGGCGTTTGTCACCTGTATCGAAAAATACTAGTTCTGTTTTTGGTGACATATTTTGCCTTACACTAGAGATCAAACATGATGCTAACCAACTCGAAATCATTTGTGATTCCTAAAGCCGGATCTCGAAAGAGATACTTTGAACAGACTTTATGTTAATGCAATGGAGGTAAACGACAAAGGCAAATGAATATATACAAATGAAAATCGTATTGAGTTGGAAAATCAAGAACAGTGAAAAACTTTCAGCCTCCACCGGGATTCGAACCACCGGCCTTCCGCTCTGTACGCGGACACCCTAACCACTAGGCTATATATATTTATATATATATATATATATATATACATATCTACAGGAAGTCAAAACAGTTCATCCACTAAAATCGTTGAAAGGCTTGCCAAGTAGATCACTCTAAGAACAAGAAAGATAAAACGCAGTGATAAAGAAAGTAAACCCAAGCGCTCTCCTTATTGCCACACAAAATAAAGTGCAACCCGTTTTCATAACTGTAGTTGATGCCCGACAGAGATAACCGAAGTCTTAGTTTCCAAGCGTATAGGCAATACACTCACCAAGTAAAATTTATAGCGTATTTTAAATTTCTTTACTTTTATAATATGTATCACAATAAATGACTCATATTTTATGCTACCTAATTAATCGTTTGCACGTTTTATGTTATGTAAGTAATATAGAATATGCATAAAGATACACAGTGAAAACAACTATATATATGACAGAGGGAGTAATTGCGAGATTACCTTTGAAAAATATTCTCTAAAAATATGTTTAGGTATGGTTAGATAGTCACGAAATACGAGGAACGAAAGAAGAAATATGCCTCATGACTTCTTTGGTTTATGATTCCATGAAATACTTGTCACGGTTCCATAAAACGTTACATATATGCAGAACTAGCTAAATGTACAGACTGTCATAAAATCGTTTCTGATGAAGAAACCCACCCCACATTTGGGCTCCAAATAGGGCATATATGATTTCAATTCAGGGTACATTCAACTGATAGAAATTAATTACTACACTAGAGTTAATTGGTAAAGTTGTTCCTTCTTTGACTGCCCTATACAAGTCAATGTACAGGCCCAGAATCACTTCTATCAAACCCCGGGCAGGTGCCAACATTTCTTACCGTCCCTGCTTGTTAACTTTGGCATACAACGAGCTGGGGTCCTCTTCTGTTGAAGATGAAGTGTTTTTGTTTTGTAGGTGTTGGCTGTCTTGAGAGAATTCATCTTCGCTTCTACCGCCCTTATTAATTGAGGCATACAACGAGCTGAAATCCTCTTCTGTTGAAGGCGAAGAGCATCCTTCTTCCTTTAGATGTTGCTCATCGTCAGAGCATCCCTCCTGGAACCTGGGATTTTCCTGACCACCAGAAATGGTTGTGTCTTCTGTTGGTCTCTTGACATCTCCCTCAATCAATGCGTAGACATCATCCCATGAACTTATTGAAGAACAAACTCCAGGTAGGGAAGCAGTGTCCAAGTCCGAATCTTTCACTGGACAACCAGGAGGAACCAAATCATCACCATGATCCTCATACACTGGATGAATTCTTCCAAGCGTAGTCGTAACTTCATCTTGATTTGAAATTTTCTTTTCATATGCGTGTCCGCTGACTGATCTATCGTTGTCCGTACGGGTTTTGGATGTGCTAGGGAGGATTCCGTTGTGATGTTCCGTTCTTCGTTCGCTTCCGTTGCTGAGTAATAGTGTATTGTTGGCATTGCCAACAAGAAAGGCAGAATTTCGTTGCACGGATCCTGCTGAGAATTCTTCACCTCTCCTCAAATTGTCAGATTTGTATTTCCATCTACATACAACTAGGGCAACCAAAGTAAGCATTATGAATATGCAAATAATGGCCAAAACGACTTTCACTATATTTGAAGAAGAAGGAGTGGTTTGATCTAAGTTGATAAAGACAGGCGTAGTTGACATCCCGTTTGTTACTTTTTGAACATCAGAACTGGGAAATTGTCGACTTGCTTCTTGATTTGGAATGTCAGTCACTGTTGAACTACTACACGAGATGAGGTGACTACTTGAAGTGGCGATGATTGAATCATTTTGAGATATACCAACTGGCCCTATTGAACACCGCTTAGTACCTCTTCTATGTGGAAGTGTTACAAAACAATCATATCTAACATTTACATCAGTAGACACGTTGTACCTCACTAAAACTTGTTGTATCTCCTTTCCTGGGCGTTGAATAGTTTCGATATTGCTCAAAACATTGCCCACCGAGGAACCCTCATCGGTCAATACCCACTGGCACCCGTTTCCTTGGCTTGCGCAGTAACATGACACTAGAAACCAGTCACCATCCTTGTACGGCTGCCCTACTGTACCGTTGCGAAAACAGCGAGGACCGTTATCGTTTTGAATGTTCAAATGTAGAGAGGTTACCTCCTTTACCTGTCTCCCATTCCTACAAGTCAACGTAACTATACATTTCAGCTCGCGGTCACTTATTTTTACCCTCTGAAATGTGTATTGAATACTTGTTTGGTTGTTACTTTCAAAGAGCAACAGTCCCCTGGTATCCTCAATTCGCATGCCATCAATCGGTAAATCACCAGCGTACGAACAAATGACTGCAACATCCTCTTCACCAAGAAATATGACTTCATTCACATCGGTATCCAATAACTCAAATGTTATTTGACCTGTGCAGGACGACAGAAGGAAGAAATATAAGCAGCAATGGATATGAAAAGTTTTCTCAGTTGCTTTAGTTCCTCCCATTCTCAGTAGATGTAAAATGACTTTGCCGTAGTCAAGATCTTCCTTACGTACAATGAGTCATGGACGGGACCTCTGCTTAACTTGATTGAAACTCCAGTACGAGAAATATCTTTACTGAAGTAAACCTTTTTTTCTTGTCTTTCAAAATACGAATTCGGCCTCTCTAGACAGTTATAACAACGCATTAACTTCCAAAACCGGTATTTCACAACTGGTTCATTGTATCAAGTGCCATTGTCGTGGGTAGTTTGTTGAACGTATCGGCAGATATACGGATCCTATTATTTGGTTAACAGTCATACAAGTTCTTTAAGATTGTGCAGTCATGTACACAATCATATTTGTTTGATAAAGACGACACGCCGTGCAAAATAAAGAAAACACCAGTTAGTCATTATTTCAGCCGATTGGTCTACCAATTGCTGGTGTGTGCCAAAAAAATAACGCCGAACAACTTTGAAGCTGTTCATTACAAGAAAGGGGGAAATAGGTGCAGGAAACTTTATAACCTGTCTGTCCTTGACTTTTCTGAAACATGGCTCAATGACAATTGATATCTGCAGGAAATGTCCTTGAATAATTATAAGCATTTATTGAAAGTTATTGTAAGACAAGAAGAAGCAAAGGTAAAGGATTTTTGTTTGAGTAACGAGTTTCAGTATACCTTTCTTAGAGACCTTTCTTATTTAAACATCGATATTGAATGCATTTGTTATAGAGTTGTGTCTTCCTATATTGAAGCACGAAGTCGTAGTGGGAGTGGTGTAGCGTCCTACTGACGGCAACACTGCCAGATTCCATGATAACCTGTATGCTGTTCTTAGTAAGATTTCATTAGAAGGTTAGTATTTTTATGTAAATGGTGATTTTAATATAGACCTCTGTAAGTCAAACTCATCTCAGAATGTTCATAGTATCGTTGCTTGTGGGTTTAGTCCAACCGTCAACAAGAGTGACAAGCAGTACAGCTAAATAATCACCAAATGTCAACAAAATTGATTCCAAAACTCATATTAACGTATCTGGTACTCTAATAACGGACATTGTCGTGACCGTTTTCCCATTTTCATAAATTCATCACTTCAGACAAAAAATTGTGAGAATGAACCAATCTTTATCCGCAGTTATTCTAATTGCAACACACACCGTTTTGTACCACGCATTGAGGGCGCTGATTGGCATGAAGATTATAAAGGAAAGACACCAATCTAGCGTTTGACACTTTCATTCAAACCTTTCTTGCAACGTACAATGAAAGTTTCCCAATCATAAAGTTTAACAAAACATAGGAAGGAGAAAAATAATTGGATTACAAGAGACATCAGCTCAATCAAAACTAAAAATAAGCTCTACAATGATTATTTGAAAATACTTACACAAACAAACAAACCTACAACAATTACCGTAACAAACTGTTAATCTTATTTTTAATCATATTTAAAGCATAGCATAGCAAAGGAAATGTACTATACTGAATTGTTTAACAGATTTAAAAATGACATCAAACGAACAAGGCAAACTATTGATGACATTCTACACCAAGGGAGATAACAATAAAGTTATCCTGACCCGTTTATTAATGGTGATTCCATGATTTCAGATCCAAACCCTATTGCTAACGCTTTCAATGATTTCTTCGTTAACCTTGGTTCATCACTTGCATCCAAAACTTCCACAAACTACACGCCTGAAGGAACTAATGCCAGAGTAAACGTCCAGTTCGTTCTTTCTTTCACCCATACGTAAAGACGAGCTCGCCAATGTGTCTTTCGAGTTTCTACACCCAAATAAATCTGCTGGCTAAGATGGTTTCCGGCCTTTGCTGATTCGTTAGATTATTCCGTACATTTCCGACCCATTGACCTAGGTATTTTTTAATTTGTCTTTGACAAATTATACAAGGCTATTGACAACAATAATATATCTAATGGGGTGTTTCTTGACCTGTCAAAGGTATTAGACAAGATGGCCATGGTATTCTTTTTACAGAAATGTGTACGCTATGGTTTAACAGGTATTTGCCTAGAATAGTTTGAAAGTATCTCTCTGAAAGGGTTATCTTTTAACAACGCGATGTCTAAGTTAAAAACTGTAAGATATTGTGTACCGCAAGGCTCAATTCTTGGGCCGTTACTATTAATCTGTATGAATGATATTTCCTTGATCTCTAAGAAAGCACAACTAGTACTCTTTGCTCATTTTGCATATTTTCTCAGTTACGCAAATGACCTTACCAAATTCAAAGTACTGTTGTTAATGAGCTAAGCATCTTTTCCGATTGGTTCATAGCGAACAAGTGATATCTTAACATCATTAAAACAAACTTTTATCGTATTCAATAATCCTTATGATCACGTTTTTAATACCTCCATGAATATGTATAAGTTTGAACCAGTTGAATGTGTTACAATTCTTGCTGTTATAATTGACTCTATAAGCTTACTTGGCATGTGCACATCAGTCAGATATCTTCACAAATTGCCAAAAGAGTTGGTGTAATTGGCAGATTAAGACATTCCTAACCATAATTATTCTTCGTTCAATTTACCTCACTCTTGTGAATCCTCATCTTATGTGTTGTTCCACAGTATGGTCTTGTATACGAGCCTCTGACATTCATTGGCTGGTTGTTTTTTCAAAAAAGGGCTATTCGCCACATTTCGTTGTCCAGACCTCGTGATCATATCTAACAAGTTATATAAGTTGCTTAATCTTTTGAAACTTTAAGATATGATCAATCTTAATATTAATAATAGTTCACAACTATTTTACCCTTCAGTATTAACTCTTACACCCCGTACTACAGGAAATTTGTGTTTGTTTAAAACAAAAAAAACTTGTCTTGTTGTTTGCTGGTTTCCCTTATATCTTGCTGACGTTAAAAGCTTGAATACTGCTGGCGCTATTCATAAATACATTGACGGAACTTATATAGCCCTAACTATAAATTTTGCATTTACAACCAAAATATATCGAATCCCTTTGGTTTACGTGACTTCAGAAAAAAAAACAATGACAAATCGAAGAAGACACACACGTGTTATGCAAAAGACCCAGAGGTGAAAGTGGGTAACTCAACGTAATGTCCTTTTAGCTAGATGAGGAGGATATAACCAGACATGTGGCCGTGACCCCGGTTAAACTTCTGTGCCCCCATCTGTGCCATCATCAATATGTGCACAAACGTCACACGTTACGTGACATGAGTGTTATGCCACCCTTAAATGTTTGGTGCTCTAGCTCCTTAAATTGTGGGATGGCACTGTGTCGTGTCATGATGTGAAATGACCAGGCTGGTTGGGCGAAATGACTAGGCTGGTTGGGCGAAATGGCAGTTGGGCGAAATGGTTGTTGGGCGAAGTGACCAGAAAGCGATCATGGTAGGCGTAATGGAAGGCAAGCGATTAATTCATAACAAATGTTTAGGAAAAATGCAACTAATTGTACCGCAAGGTCGTGGTTGCCATCTACAATGTATATAAACCGGCATTGTCCTAAGTGTTATCTCGTGTTATGGTTGAATGAATATTAGAAGGAACTTGCCGGTTGCGTTTCACAGTACCTGTTATGTTAATTTCTCTATTAAGCAAAGTTCCTAGTATACCAATATGCTATACATACTTGCCTGTAAAAATTGCCTTCGACATAAACTGATCGATGACCTCTTGAGAAAACGAGTACTTACAAACGTCAATAAATGAATACAACATGGAGTCATAGTAATGAGCTATTGGCTTATATTTGTAACAATCCATGTGCATTTTTTTTTGTAAGACTCAGTCTTCGGCCCCATTAAATGATGTACCTTCTAGAGCAATAATATGTTGTACTTTACATTACAAGTAAACTCAAACGCTATTGTAATAACAAGCTAAACTTAATAACAAACAAATAACGAAGGAAAATAACAAGATGCTAAAAAGAGAATAGATTGATTGGACTGTATAATGGTTTTGGACAATTAGTCTTTAAAAAAAAACAAAAAACAAAAAAAAAACAGATTAGTTCAAACTTGTTTCAACTCTGTTGATTACATTTGACAATACTAATTATTTATTTGGTTTTGACAGTTTGGATTTTTTATGAGTTTTGATTAGCGTCTCTAAGTATATATTCTAGAAAGTCAAACAGTTGTCGTATATATTCATATAAATTTCAGCACGTACGTTATCTATACGTTCTCAAGATCTTTACTTTATTCAAATCTCTACATGATAACTCATTGGCTGTGTTGTGAAAAGTCAGAACTGGCATGGACGCCAATTTGGCACGGTAAAATCGAAGGCAATAGAAAATGTAAAAACATTGAACCTGTGCGAGATGAGTAAGGGGAATGTTGCAATGAGCAAAAATATACAGCAGCGGTTCAAGATATCACCTTTCTGTGAACACTGCCATGCAATTGTTAAAAAAATCTTTTGAAAATTTGTAAACACCAAAATTGTCAGGTAATTATTTATACAACCAAATATTTCTAAAATTGTTCAAAAAGGTTTCGTAAAATTTGAAAAAATTCAGCCTAACTATGGCGTAAGTGGTTTGTAAATATATACACGCTTTAACCATCGTTAAAGTTTAGCGTAACCAAAACACTAACCCAGATTTAATTTGACCCGTTTTTTACAGACGTCTGTGACAGGAACGTCAACACGCTTAAAACATACTTAAAGCCAGGCGCTTGTGAACGACCAAAACAACTGTGTCAAAGAGTATAGTATACAATGAAGTTGTGAGAATAATGTCAAAGCTGCAAAAGATTTGTCATATATAACAGCTAAATCTACTTTAGGTCAATGTTACATGTTTAGCATGAAAAGTTTTCGTCAGTGAAAACTATGAATATACAAGACTTTATGAACCGTATCTAGGGCATAGTTACCTCAATGAACAATCAGGCAAACAAATGCAAGTGTACAATGATTTTTTGTGGAAAGTGTGACACGACTAAGTTAAGTAGCTATATAATATTGTCAGGTTTGCGTTAGGCGTGGATAGGGAACAGGACGCCTTTCGAAGCTTTTCAAAAATGAACGTATACATTCCCAAGTCAAACAAGATCGCATATGAATATACACGGTCAGCAAGTGATATTAACTATCACCACACAATTAATATAACCTCAAAACTGATATGGTTAACAATACAAGTGATAATAATAATACGAAGAATGAAATTTATAACGACTCACTACTTAGAAACATATATCTGCTCAAGGCGATGTACATTTAACAAACGAACAATGTTTGCAAAAATGAGTCTTTAAGCTTTTCATCGAAAGATACTGATGTCAAAAGCTTAGAAAGTGTAGGCAAATTGAAGAATCCCAAAACGGGAGAAGTTGTTACAGTTGCTAGTTGTCTACCTCAGCGTACACGTCGTTCATATCATCACCACAAACCGTTGTTGGTCTACTCCCAGGGAGAGTGCTCTTCCGTTTAGATTTGTCTATTTTAGCGTAGAGCCTACTTATGTCCTCCTCACCGTCATTATTATCAAGTGCGGATCCTTGATTTCTTCTTTCATATGGTGTGAGTTGAAAATCACTCGCAACGAAATGAACTTTCCCACTATCATCGTCACGACTTCTTTTCGCACTTCCAGTCTTAGTAACATCTGGTAATTTAGTACTTTCTAATTCTCCATAAGTCTCGTCAGGAACAGATGTTACTACTGCGTTCATGATGTTCATGGGTGGAGAATCGTATGTGTGGCTATCATCAGTAATACCGTTACAGTTGTCATCGCTTACGACACTAGGACTACTATGTATGAAAGCGTTGTTGTAGTGTGGCGTATTGCGATTAGCTTCGTTATCCTCATTGTAGGTGTTATTCTTCGTCATATTTTCACCTCTTGCTTTCTGGTCTCGCTTGTTTCTGGCTCCGCACAAAATGAAAACAGTTAAAATGACAATGACAACGGTAAGGAGAGTAACTAAACTGCCGGAAATTACGATTACGGTGTAAGATATATTATTGGTATTCTGGTGAACAGAATTATCCGGCATATTAATTTTGCTGTTGGTGTCTTCCATTTCAGTTGCCTTCGATGTCATTGGATCCAAGAAGATTCCTTCCTTTGACGTTGGTTCTGTAGTTGGAGGTAAGCAAATTTCCGTTGACGTCACAGTTTCCATCGAGTTAATAATGATATCAGTAGATGATTCACTCTGTGGTCCAATCTTACATCGATCTGTCGATGCCGATCCACTGAAACAAACATATCTAGTATTAGGATCAGTAGATGATGTGTAATGTATTATAACTCTTTTGATCGTCTTTCCTTTATGGATCACCATTTCATCGAGTGGTAAAAGATGAGCTGTATTTCCACTACCATTTACTGTGGATGTCCAAGAACACATATCCATCTCCCTACAGTAACATGACAACAATATCCAATCACCAGGTTTGTAGGGCTCCCCAACGGTACCATTACGAACACATTGAGGACTAGTATCATATTTAACATTAAGATTGAGAGTCGCTACCTCGGTTAGCTCTCTTCCATCCATAGATGTATATCTTACGTTACATTTGTACATACCACCATCGCTGATCACCACAGTATTGATTCTGTACTCGACCAAAATCGTGTTTATTTCTTCAATTACGGTATTTCCATTTTGATCCATAATCGTCACTGTTTCAACATTTAAATTGCCAGTATAAGAACACCGCAAAGTAATATCCGTCTCACCAACGAAAACCACTTCGTTATACTCGCCATCCATTAATTCGAACAATACTTGTGCTTTTCCCAACGAGGTAATGAAAATGTATATCACTATCATATCAAAGAAAATTGTTTTCCTAAATCCTTCAAATTGATACATCTTTCTCCTTTCCACTACCCCTTTCAAGAGGAAATATAGTTTCCAAAACTTCTTCACTTTGTGTCTTCTATAGTTTGTTTAATCCCATGGGCAGTCGTGCTGACATATACAACCGTCACTTAGTGTTTGGCGAATGCACTTGTACAATGTGTATAGGACTAAACGAGTCGAACGCCGTTTGCTTTATGTTCTTCTTGCCATGTCGAGTTGTATGTAGGAAGTGCTGCAGTGATTGCAGCCACTCTGCTCAGTAGGCATGAAGATTGGTGTAACACGTCAATCCTCACACAATAGGCATTTCTTTTTTATATACTATTTCGTAATATGGTGTATGATGTCAAGTGAAGTGTAAAATGTACTCGTTTATACGAACCCCAGCTTTCCCGTTAGGCCATCAAAGATATCATTGATAAAATATTGTTCTTCGATTGTCAGATTTTTGCCCGACGTGACAATCGCTAAGGCGGATTTGAAAATGGTTTCTTTTTTATTCCGACTCTTGAAAGTACTCATAGATATTGAGCAATAAGTTGTTTAATGAGAGTGGCAGTAAAAAATATTGTTCCAAAAGTCGAATATTGGCGACGACTATTCGACATTCTAGGATTACAAAATTTTAAACATTATGTAGACAAACAATTACGTCAAATTAAGAAATGAAGCATATAAATTTAGATTCCGTCTCTTGAAAGTACTCAAAGATATTGAGCAATAAGTTGTTAAATGACAGTGGTAGTAATAGTATGTTCGCAAATTCGAATATAAGTGACGACTATTCGACATTCTAGCTTTGAATAAATATTATGTAGACAAACAGTTACGTCAAATTAAGAAATGAAAGTACATATCAATATATTGAAACAAGTTTTACTTAAGCCACGGTGTTTTTATCTGAATAATAAACCCTCCAGACCCGATAACTATTTAAACAAATTCTTCTGTAATCAATATTTTTTCCACGAACTCCTTTAGTCTAGTCGAAACACTTTCCTTCAAATTCATCAGCTTGTATATTTCATATGAAACGAGCAACAATTTGTAAAAGAAATCAAAATAATATCTTTGAGGTCTACAATGAACATTGTCAAATCCTATATAGAAATGTTTACATAATATGTGCACAAATGTCATTTTCAGTATATATCTTAGGGTAGGAAGTGCAGCCGCATTTTATTTTCCTCTGCTCGTTAATATAAGTCTCATTGCAAAGTAAGTGATAATATACTTAAGATTTTACTTATCCCCGGTTAGTGCTTTCCATGAGTAATTGTAAGCAACGACCAAACAAAAGTAGTTTGCTATATAGACTTATGTACAGCGGACAAAATCAGGTAATAACTTTAAATCTACAAGGGACCAAATGTTAAAGAAGAGGTAGAATAATCCAGTTCCATGTTTTGTTTATGATACGTCTTGTTTTATTAATGCGTGGATGTTCATCGGCAATGTTCTGAATGAATACAACAATTTGTACATGTCTACAGAGTGTTTCTTCTGAAATGTATATATGATGAAAGTGTGTTATAGTGATGATAAGACTGCATGAAATTCATTGGAATATAAAATGTTTGCTGAGCCTTCTGTCGATTTGATTTTGATTTTCAGAACCATAGAATGGGAATATGGTGGTGGAATTTTCCGCTATAATAATGGTATTGCCGTCACATTGATAAATTACCATACTACTTTTAATTACTGCATGATCGTTAATGTTTATACAACCCAACTAGTATCTAGTTGTCTTGGTTTTGCTATACCGATCAACAAAAATTATACAATCTGTGAACTTGCTATTTTGATGAAAGGTATTTCATATTAAGCATTATTAATAAATCTAAACAGAACATAAAATAAGCTTAATGCATTGTTCCACCGTTTTTTTCAGAATACAGATCAACAATATAAAGGATTACAAATAGTATCTTTTAATTGTAAAAAAAAAGTTGTTTCAATCGATTCGATGCTTATGTGATTATAATTGTAAGAGAAATATAAGAAGAGAAATCTATAAATATTGATTTATTAAAAACAAAACCTTTATTTATACCGAACCCGTAAATACGTTTATCTCGTTTATGTCTCTTTATATTAATAACCATTCTTATGTAGAAGCGCAGGTTATATCAAAGACGAATGGCTTAATTCTTATCCTTAACCTTTGGAAATAATGAAACATTTTGAATATTTCGTGTTTGCTTTGTAAAGTATTAATCTAGTATACTTCTATTAATAAATGTATAATGGGATGATCTACCTGCATGCCACTGTAAATATGTTTTTTCTGGGATGAATAAAGCTTTCTAGATAACAAGAACTGTCTTGAAACCATACTGATTTATAAAGGTCTTCAGTACCCCCCCCCCCCCACACACACACACAAGTATGGATGACATATTACTTAAAATCGCTTCAAATGTGCCTTTTGAACCATCTTTGCAAGGTATACTTACAAGTCAAACACATGGACAGTTTGTGTATATAAATATATATATATATATAATATATATATATATATATACATACATATATATATATATATATAGCAGTAATAGCAGTGTAGTTCTCAATTGGTGCAGAGTTAAAATGATATATGTGTAAACCCGCTATTCCATTGCGTTGTAACTCGGAGCTTCACGCACACAGTGAGTTCTTTCACTGCGGCGATCATCAGGCAACTGAATCTTGCAATGACGCTTATTTCCTTATTGGGATATCGAAGGATTGTGAGGTGAAACATGGATATGTTAATTAAGGTCAATAAAGACAATGTGTAAATTAGTAGCACAACGGTACTTTATTAGGCTTTAGTCGGGATACTCCCTAATAAATACAAACTAAATAAACTACACACTAATAAGTAATATTTGTTTTGCGTTGTTTGCTTTTTATTTAATTCCTCTGTACAATGTGTTTTCTATCTGATTTGATTTGTGAAACTGTTCGACAAACCCCTGTTTTTTTTTTTTTTTTAATTATACTCCCCTCTCCTTCATTGCCATCTTCAAATTATTTCGTTATTTCTGCACTTGTACTATTTAATGTTGTAGGAGAACCTAAACGAAACGACACGAATGAACACGGTGGTTTTAGTGAAATTCCTTGGGGGGGGGGGGGGGTGGCTTATGCACTCTATAATGATGTATTTTTTATGTGAGAAGTAATGTGTTGCAAAATTTCCCGCGCCGTTTTCAACTTCGTTGCCTAAATTTACATAAAGGATTAATATAGGCCTCCTGTTATGTTGACGGAATGTGTATAGCAATCCAGCTCAGACTTGACATTTGAGCAAAATTTAACTCATTATGCATCCCATCTCCATCCCTTCATCCGCCGCCCATCCCAGCCCCTCCCCCTTTCCGATACTCACCTTCATGTTATTGATCTTCGCAAAATTGGTGTTGTACCGAGCTTAGCAATGAATACGAAGACTATTCACTCCGTTGGCGAGCCGAATACGCCTTTTTTTCCTCTGGTTGTATGTTGGTAAATAGGAATATCAGAATGATAAAATTGAACAAAAATATGCTCTCAACAGACAGTAACCAGAACAAGAACTAAAAAGACTTCTGTATATAAAGCGAACTGCATACATTTCAGAATAATTGCTTACAGTCAATGTCAGACAACGTTGACAACGACAACGTAGACACATCTTTAGAAAGTCAGACGTAGGGTGATGGATGCCTCCATACACAGATGTAACGTACAACCGAAAACAATAGTCAGTGAAAATACACTCTGGATTTAATGGCTTACTTATTAAAGTGCATTACATTACTATATCTGTGGTGTATGGTACGCCAAAACCGACAAAAATGCACACAAACAAATATGTAAACCTAAGTCATTATATGAATTCAAAGTTATTGCCGCATGATGACCAAGAACAAATTAAGTCCATATGTGGCACTAATAGCACCTCCTGATTTATTAAAGTGATGCCCCGTAAGTCGAATTAACGATTAACAACCAGCATAACAATGTACATGTGCAATTATAAAGTAATACTGAACGATAATGAATAATTATAAAGGAAACGTCTTTGAAAGGCTGTCATTCATAAAAGATGAACCATAATACCATTTTAACTAATGTTTGGCAATATTGCGGCCACAAAACTTTTGAAAGGTCTCAATATACAAACAATTACTAGTTGGCTTCATCATATCATTTCCCTACAGCTTCTGGTTCCCATAGCAACCATTCTGGGGACAAACATGTACGTATGGTATACAGTCATACGATAACATAGTAGGCCTTGTATTGAACACGTACGGTACGTACCGTACCTACGTACGTACGTACACTCACTTGAACGTACACACTTCACAGTGCTTGGCACTGCGGTCGTTTAACTTTAAATTTATAACACTATGAGCAACATAACGGCCCTGCGAACATTTAATTACGGACAGATACTGGATATATTTAAACTCAAGGCATCCACAACTGCTTGGTGTTTTAAAACGGATATAACTATGAATTTTGGAAGTACCTGTAAACATTCACAGGACTTTGGAACGAACATTTGGAAAACAGTTTGGACATGTTAGACGTTCAGCCCTAACAGCAGCAGTAATGTTAATGTCATTGTTGGAGGCAACAGCTGTGCAGCCTACACTTTGGCCTAGACTCGAGTGCGGATCCATGTTTTCGCGTCCTTTACCTCTGATGGCATCTTGCAAGACTTTTGAACAAGATCGTTTCTGTGAATTAGATGCATCTTGGCAGTAACTTTTTATACTGCTCTCGTTTCTGTGTCCACTCATGGCCATAATGACCCGTGTCTCGATGCCAGCATTACTGAGTGTTGTAATAGTTGTTGCACGAACACAGTGGTTTGTGTATTTCTTACTCAGCTTTGCTTTTTCGGAAATCTTCACCATCATTTTGCCAAGGGTGTTAACCCCCAGCGGCTGGTTGTCATACCATACTTGGTCTGATTCAGCAACAGATAACTTTGGCCGTTGAAAAAAGTGTTCGCAGTTTGGATTCAGCTTTTGCAAATTAATATAAAGCATCAAAGCAGACGACAAAACATGGTAACATGGTAACAATTGTATTCATCCGCCGGTAATTTTACCGTGCGTTACTCACAGGATTAACCACGGTCAGCTGACCTGAATGGGCCAATAGGATTTAGGAATCTTTACTAAGTATGAATGAATAAGGGGTTAGAGTGCATCCAGCGATAGCATTAACACCCGGAGTGCATTAATCATGTGAGTAACGCACGCTAGACCGTTGATTAACCCCGTTCATTCATACACTACCATTTGTGTGGGGGAAAAATCATAAAACAAAACATTTTTGGTTACATATAACCAAAGATTTATTAAAGTGATGCCCCGTAATTTTACCGTGCGTTACTCACAGGATAAACCACGGTCAGCTGACCTGAATGGACTAATAGGATTTAGGAATCTTTACTAAGTATGAATGAACATTATATTAATCATGCGATCCTAACACTGCCACATAAAGGAACGCCAATACCGACAATATTCGTAAGTCCTTACGTGGGGATTCGCTTATCGCCACATAAGGACTAACGCATTTCGTTAGTCCTTATGTGGCGATTCGAGTATTTAAATAAGGAATAGCGCAGTTCGTTAGTCCTGATGTTGCTATAGGCGAATATCCACATAAGGACTAACGAATATTGTCGGTTTTGGTGCGTAGAAAAAAATTAGTTGATAATTTCTCATGCGGCGGGGCTATTTCAAAAACATGTTGGTTTGGGCGCGTATCTACAAACATTGTTTACGCTATAATATAGGGAACACAACGCAGCAATTGTGTACAGCTACTAGCGAGGCGCTGTAGCTAGACCTGTGTTGTGGTGTAGTGTAAAGAAACTAACTATTTAATCTACTTCGTCTGAATCTCGTATTCAGTAAAACCAAATGCGCTCGGAATGAGTGGTTAAAACGTCTGGCTCTTATAACAAAATATGTATGTTTATTACATAGCTTTCTCACATTATGCCACGCATGGTCAGTGACTCAAAAAACAGAGAGTCGGACAAATCTGCAGTGTCATTGAAAGTGTTAGTGATTAAGAATTCGCTGCTTAACAACTTCTAATACACGCTACTAGACAGGCGCGGCGGAACGGAAAAATTATTGGGGGGGGGGGGGGCTAATGTGTGGAGACTATCTAAGCGGAGCGCCACCATCGGTTGGCGCGGAGCGTACAAGAAAATTTTGGGTTTTTTCAAACCCCCAGATGGCCGGAAACGGCACTTCCCGAGTGTTTTATGCTGTGAATACCTGGCCCTAAAATATGGGTCTCAAGCCTGCAATTTCTCAGATTGCACGTAAAGTCTGTATAAACATTGTAATATGTATATTCGATGGTGTTTTAAGAGAGTAGCTATTACTCGTAGTGTACTCGCAAAGACGTTTTTGAGTGTAGTAAGGGCAGTGGCGGAGCTAGGGGTATTGGTCGGGGGGGGGGGCAAGAATGGTCTGTAGGGGCGCTTTCGACACTATCTAAGCGGAGCGCCACCACAGGTTGGCGCGGAGCGTACAGAAAATTTTTGAGTAAAGATACTCCCGAGATTGCAGGAAATGACCCTTTCCGGGGCCTTGCTAATTTGCAGATAAACGGAGAATAAATAGGTGTCGTCGCCATTTTGTCGGAAAATTACACCGACAGAATATGACAAATGTCAATGGCTATATGAGAGCGCAATAAAATAGTCAAAAATCGCGAATAAGTAAAAAGTAGTGAAAAGCTGAAAAGGGCGCCAGCAGTCCATTTGAGTCCGTCAGGGGGGGGGGGGCATCCGCCCCTGACTGTATATATGGACGCTCGATCAACCACTAAGTAAGGGGATGTTGGAGAACTGGCTGGAATGAGGCAAGTCATTGGCCTAAGACGAAGTTGTGTTACGCTTACCGGTACTCACACTCACTGCTTCCACTTTTCACGGGGCGTGAAGACGCGGTTGGGGTGACAATGTGGTCTATAGCCAAGGGAAGGGCTGAGGGTCCCCCAGCAATTACTAAAATTATTACACCTATAGAGTATACGTGTGCATCGGACAGATCGACAAGTATGCATTGAAAAATGGGCAGATGTACGTTTCGGAGCCATGGTAAATATTGGGGGGGCTTATCATGCATTTGCCCCCTCAACTTTTTTATTGGGGGGCTGAGCCCCCCCAAGCCCCCCCGGTTCCGCCGCCACTGCTACTAGAGTCACCGTGTACTTTCGTCTCGTTTCGTTTCGTTTATGTTCTCTTACAACATTAAATAGTACAAATGCAGAAATAACGATATAATATGAAGATGGCAATGAAACAAAGGAAAGAATAACTAAAAAAAAACCCGGGGGGCTTGTCGAGTAGTTTCGCTCAATAAAAACTTGAGAAAAAATCAACTCAGGTAGAAAACACATTGTACAGAGGAATTAAAGAAAAAGCAAACAAGGCAAAACAACACGTAGTTATTAGTGTGTAGTTTATTTAGTTTGTATTTATTTGAGAGTATCCCGACTAAAGCCTAATAAAGTACCGTTGTGCTACTAATTTACACATTGTCTTCATTGACCTTAATTAACATATCCATGTTTCACCTCACAATCCTTCGATATCCCAATAAGGAAATAAGGGTCATTGAAAGATTCAGTTGCCTGCTGATCGCCGCAGTGAAAAGAACTCAATGTGTGCGTGAAGCTCCGAGATACAACGCAATGGAATAGCGTGTTTATACATACAATATTACATACATTACATCATTTTAACTCTGCACCAATTATATTGAGAACTATAGTGCTATATATATATATATATATATATATATGTATATATATATATATAGCATGTATACCGTAGCCTATAGCATATTATATACAATTATTAACAATAAGACTCATATATTCTGTGAACTTAAGCTGGTTTTACGTTAGTTTTAAATAATATTTTCACCTTTTCATTCGCTGATACTTTACTTCTCTAAAAAAAATAGTGAAAGTTGATTCTTTTAACTTTTCCAATAAAGCTGTCACTTTTAACGCAAACGAAACGTTTTGGTAATTCAGGTTCCCTTTATTGAGATTGAATATTTATAGATATGTGCTCTAATCACGCGCTAATTTATACAAGAGTACATCGTTATCTTTATGAAACTCTGTTGTATTTAATATGGTTTTGTTCCGTAACCAATCACAATCTAGGCGCATCTTCACAGCATGGAATCAAGTAGCATTAAATCAATCGGAGTGCAGCTGCAATGTGTGTGTTTGTCAAAAAGCGCAAATATTTGTTTAAATTTGTCAAACAAAAAGCCGTTTTCTAGTAATGTTTTTATCGATTTCCCAACAAAAACAGTTTTTCTAAATAATAAAAAGGACATTTTTAGCTTTAAAGTATAAAAGGTATGTCATTAACAGAAATATGGATAATTTTCTTGTTTACTAATAGTTATTATTTTGTTTATATATTTTATTTATTAACTTAGTTATTTTTATTTCTTATTACGTTTTCCACAACGTTTAAGGCATGTGCCCCATGAACACCGCAACGTCAAAATGTGAGATGGTTCTATAGCTAAACCATTGTCACTTCTTGGAACCAAAGAAGGAGAATTTACTACCTTGGAGTATAATCACATCCAATCTGTCGTAGAGCCGTCATTGTGGATACCCCCCCCCCCCTGCTCTCTCTCTCTCTGGGTGTGCCATACTATAAACCATTTATTCGATGGTTAATGTTACCATAATATCATTCGTCATTAATTAATGTTAAAACAGTGGTGAAATAGTGTTATTATACAATAAATAAAGACGTTAAAATGAAATATATGTGAAGACCGTGGATTTGACCCTCAGTAAAGTTTTACAAAAACTGTGAAATACGATTCATGAAGGCTTAGTGGGTTTTGTTTTGCATGATAAAAATCGAAACACTGCTCACTGTTAAAGCGAACCTGAATCAAAATATGAGTTCCTGATTTGAGCGTATACAGTAGCATTTTTTTTATAACTATAACAACCGGTGTCTAGTGAAATATGACAGACCAGGGCATGTGGGCATCGCAATTTCATTCCAAAACATGACTGGCAATTATATATCAATTATTGGTCCTTGTTATTGAGGGCACTGATTCGAGCAGGGCGTTGTGCCAACTCCCTAAAACAATAATGAACCACGTAAACCGCATATTACAACTATGCTTCTCTGCGTGATATGTAGTATGTTTAATTAACCGAAAAAGACTTGCTATAACAAACAAAAAATAAGCTGTTAAAAGGTTCATCTTTACAAAACCTTGTTTACGAATTACACGCTGATAATGTTATGACTATTCATCAAGCAGTCTCGAGAAAACACAACATCCGATCTCAAAATAATATTGATGATCCATCAGATAGGCAACATGTAGCTAGTTATCTTTATTTACCATATCGTACTCTGTGGTAGATACTGATATATTACCAGGGACGCTACTATCCCATTCAGACTCATTAACTGTATAGTAAGGCATATCTTCGTCGTCATTGGTATCAAGAATGGGTTCTCGGTTCCCCGAATGAATCGGTTTGCTTTCAACACTACGAACCATTTTGCTTTCTTCAAGGCGTCCACTCAAGATTCCGATCTTACCAGTATGCCGTTGCGATTGCTGAGGACTATCTACTTTTGTGTAGTTGTCATCAGGTAGAGATGTTTCCACTACATCCCTCATTTGCATCGATGGAGAATCGTATGCGTGACTATTATCATTAATGTCCTCATACGTTACGTTATTATCTCTGAAAACATCAGTAATTGTGCGTTGGTAGGTACGGTTGTAATATGGCGTATTGTAGTCAGCTTCGTGTTTATCATTCGGAGTGGTGTGCTTCGTCTTCTTATCATCTTTTGTCACTTTACGGTTCGGCTCATTTGTTTCCCTGCAAAAACGGTAAACAATTAAAACAACGACAAAGACCACTAATAGACAAACTACAATGACTCCAATGACGGTTACGATCAAAACAAGATTTTCATTAACCGTATTCTTTGTGTCTCTGATTTCAGTTACGTTCGAAGTAATTGAGTCCATGAAGGTTCCTTCCTTTAACATTGGTTCTGTAGTTAGAGGTGAGCAAATGTCCGTTGACGTTACTGTTTCCATTGAGTTAATAATGATATCATTAGATGATTCACTCTGTGGTCCGATCTCACATCGATCTGTCGATGCCGATCCCCTGAAACAATCATATCTAGTATTAGGATCAGTAGATGATGTGTAATGTACTATAACTCTTCTAATCGCCTTTCCTGTATGGTTCATCATTTCATCGAGTGGTGACAAAAGATCTGCTAGTCCACTGCCTCTCACTACGGCAGACCATAAACATGTATCCATCTCCCTACAGTAACATGAAAACAAAATCCAATCACCAGGTTTGTAGGGCTCCCCAACGGTACCATTACGAACACACTGAGGACTAGTATCATCTTTAACATTTAGATCGAGCGTTGCTACCTCCGTTACCTCTCTTCCATCCATATACGTATATCTTACGTTACATTTGTACAAACCACCATCGCTCATCGCCACAGTATTGATTCTGTACTCGGCACAAATAGTTTTTATTTCTTCAGTTACGGTATTTCCATTTTGATCCATAATCGTCACTGTTTCTATAGTTAACTTGCCATTATAAGAACACCGTAAAGTCATATCCGTCTCACCAACGAAAACTACTTCGTTATACTCGCCATCCATTATTTCGAACATTACCTGTGGTTTTCCCAACGAGGTAATGAAAATGTATATCACTATCATATCAAAGAAAATTGTTTTTCTAAAACCTTCTAATTGATACATCTTTCTCCTTTCCACTACCCCTTTCTAGAGGAAATATAGTTTCCAAAACTTCTTCACTTTGTGTCTTCTATACTTTGTCTAATCCCCTCGGCAGTCGTGCTGACATATACAACCGTCACTTTGTGTTTGGCGAATGCACTTGTACAATGTGTATAGGACTAAACGAGAGGAACGCCGTTTGCTTTATGTTCTTCTCGCCATGTCGAGTTGTATGTAGGAAGTGCTGCAGTGATTGCAGCCACTCTGCTCAGTAGGCATGAAGATTGGTGTAACTCGTCAATCCTCACACTATAGGCATTTCTTTTTTATATACTATTTCGTAATATGGTGTATGATGTCAAGTGAAGTGTAAAACGTACACTTTTATACGAACCTCAGCTTTGCAGTTTGGCAATCAAAGATTTCATTGTTCAAATATTTGTTCTTCGGCATGCACCGATGAAACTCATATAGGGGTGGGTTGGGGAGAGGGGTGGGCTTATGTACTGTATAATGATGTATTTTTTTTATGTGAAAGTAATGTATTGGTTTTATCTATGTCAAAGCTTATGAAGGTACAGTACAAGAAGATCGAAACTACAAATCATGGCATAAAACGTACCGTAACTAACCTGCTAGAATAATTCCATGAAATTATTATTAGCCTACCCGCTCTAATTTCTTCTTATAGTACTTCAGATCTTTGGATTCTTACCACTATTCTACATTTACCGTAATTAAGGAGGAAAAAGCATCTAGTTTTATTGTAAACATGCAAAATTCCCCGGGCGATCTGCAATCGCATCGCCATAAAAAACAAAAAAAGGTTAATATAGGCCTGCTATGTTATGTTGACGCAAAATGTGCATAACAATCCGCTCATAATTGACATTTTTGCCAAATTTAGCTCTTTATGCATTCCCCGTCCCACCCCCACCCCCCCCCCCCATCACAGGCCCTCCCCATATCCGACACTCACCTTCATTTTACGGATCTACGCAAAATTTGTGTTGTACCGAGCTTTGCAGTGAACACGAGTGCGAAGACTTTATATTCACTCCATTGTCGCGCCGAATACGCCTTTTTATTCGCTGGCTGCATATTAACAAAGAAGTTATATATCTGAATGATCAAGTTGAACTAAGGTATCCTATCAACACACTGTAACCAGAATAAGAACTACAAAATTCCTTGCATAAAGCGAACTGCATAAATTTCAAAATAATTGCATACAGTCATGTGAGACATATTCCAAATAAGATACAAATAAATGATTTTACAGAATACATAGGAGTAGATCAGTCTTACTCGTCATTGCTTTTCTGTAGTATTTTCATCAAAAATATGTGCAAATGTATTACGTAAAGTAGAGTTGGTTTTCTGTGAGATTATAATTCAGGCGCGTAGCCAGGAATTTGCCAAGGGAGGGGCGAAACTGTAGATTCGGCATTGCAAACTATCTAAGCGTAGCGCCACCATGATTGGCGCGAAGGGTACAAGACAATTTTGGCTGAAAATGCCTCCCAGATCGCTGGAAATGGCACTTTCGAGGCCTTGTAAGTTGCATCTTAGCATTTTCTCTGTTGAAAATACTAGCGATATCATAAAAACATTAAACAATTTTTTTTAAATATGCTCAAGGGGGGGGGGCTGCCCCCTTCGCCCCCCCCCTTGGCTACGCGCCTGGATTATATGTACTAAGTGGTAAAGGGAAGTGGCCACAACTTTTCAAAATTAGACGTTGCCATCATGCAGAGACGTAACGTACAACTGAAAACAATTGTCAGTGAAAGTACACTCTGGATTTAGTGGCTTACTTATTTAAGTGCATTTACTGTATCTGTGGTGTATTGTAAAGAATCAAAGCTATTTAATCTAGTTCGTCTGAATCATTAAAAACAAATGCATTAGGAATGAGTGACTAAAACGTGTGGCTCTAATTACTAAACACGCATGTTTATTTCATAGCCTTCTCAAATTATGCCACATATGGTCAGTGACTCATATACTCAGGCTATATCTCTTAAAAACAGAAAGTCGGACAAATCTACAGTGTAATTGAAAGTGTTAGTGATAAAGAAATCGCTTCAAATACACGCTACGAAATTCCCCGTGTTCATTCGTTTCGTTTCGTTTGTGTTCTTCTACAACAATAAATAGTACAAGTGCAGAAATAACGACATGGCAATGAAGCAGAAGGAAGTAAAACTTAAAAACACTGCGTGGCATGTCGAACAGTTTCAATCCCTAGAAACTGAAAAATAGTCAAGACAGAAATATATAGATATAAAGGCATATAATAATATCCTCTTTGTCATCGAGAACAAATTTTCGGTTTCGTCTTGCAGATGGCGTTTGGCAATGAAGCAGAAGGAAGTAAAACTTAAAAACACCGCGTGGCATGTCGAACAGTTTCAATATCTAGCAACTGAAAAATAGTCAAGACAGAAATATATAGAAATATAGTCATATAATAATATCCTCTTGTCATCGAGAACAAATTTTCGGTTTCGTCTTGCAGATGGCGTTTGTAAAATATGACGTGATTTTTCACTTTCGTCATAGCTTCTTGACGGCTCTCCAGTCAGAGTAACATGTGGTGGCCTAGGATTATCATACGTCTCAGCAGATCTCCCCAGATACAGATGAAACTACTGCGTCCATCATTTTCATGGGCGTAGAATCTTATGTGTGGCTATCATCACTAATACCGTCACAATTCCCCATTTCATCAGTTACTACATCGGAGCTAGTATTTTTATAAGCATTGTTGTAATATGGCATATTGTTGTCAACTTCGTGATGATCATCGGGGACGGTATCCTTCATCCTTTTTTTTAACTCTCGCTGTATTTTCAGGCTTGTTTTTCTTCCGAACAAAATTAACCCAATTAAAGCAATCATAACAACCATTCGAAGACCAGCTACACTGCCACCAATTACCATCACGATGAAAAAAAGGATTTCCAATGTTCGTCCGTGCTAATTGTACTTTGGGTGTCTGCAATTTTATTTACCTTCATAGAGGTCGTATCCACGGTAATTCCTGTGATTGATTCGCCTTCGGCATTCACAGTTACACAAACGTCTGGTGACGTCACTACTTACTCTAAACAACTGTCCCTGTGTTTGACTAGTAAGTATACCTTGTAACGATGGTTCAACTTCTTGGACTTCTTATGTGACATAAAGCGAGAACATTCGTATTTCTCCGGTTTTCAATTAACTTAATTTACAACAACCAAGAGTTGCCCCGAATGTAGTATTTATTTGTCAAAAATGTCACGAAAGCTAAAGGGGGTAAAATAATGGTCACCAATGTTAAAATAGTAACAAAAAGCACACTGGACAGTTACTATCCACGCTAAGACATTATATTGTGTATTTTAATTCCTGGTAATAATTTCAAGGATCATAGCTTCTACTCTTGAAAATTTACAGTATTTTTTTCTCTGGGGGGGGGGGGGAAGGGGGGTGCTGAAATTCGGGGCCAATACTGAAGACCTTTGTAATCAGTATGGTTTGAAGACAGTACTTTTTATCTTGAAAGCTTTATTTATCTCAGAATTTGTTTTGTACAGTGGCAAACAGGCAGATCATCCCTTTATACCTTTATTTATAGAAGTATACTAGATTTAAAGCTTTACAAAGCAAACACGAAAGATTCAAAATGTTGCATTATTTCCAAAGGTTAAAGATACGAATTAAGCCATTTGTCTTTGATATAACTTGCGCTTATACGTGAGAATGGTCATTGATATAAAGAGACATATACGAGATAAACGTATTGACGGGTTCGGTATAAATAAAGGTGTTTTTTCAATAAATCAATATTAATAGATTCCTTTTCTTATATTTCTCTTACAATCATAATCACATAAGCATTGAATCGATTGACACAACTGTTTTTGACAATTAAAAGATACTATTGGTAATCCTTTATATTGTTGATCTGTATTCTGAAAAAACCGGTGGAACAATGCATTAAGCTTATTTTATGTTCTGTTTTAGATTTATTAATAATGCTTAATATGAAATACCTTTCATCAAAATAGCAAATTCACAGATTGTATAGTTTTTGTTGATCGGTATAGCAAAACCAAGACAACTAGATACTATTTGGGTTGTATAAACATTTACGATCATGCAGTATTTTTTTTTAAATAGTATGGTAAGTTATAAATGTGAGGGCAATACCATTATCATAGCGATAAAATCCACCACCATATTCCCATTCTATAGTTCTGAAAATCAAAATCGAATATTCGAAAATATCTTGGGCTTTTCCAAAGGAGATAATAATCGATATCCATATGATTGTAATCAAGACATATTTTGAAATTTCTTGCAGAAGACACATCTTACAATCTGTACACCAAACGTCGTTCAAGAATGTTTTGCTTTGTTCTCTTGAAAATATGTCACGTAAGGTCGAAGAATACAACTTATTGCGAGTAACGATGTGAATTGCAACTGATTATTATCTGATTATTGAGAAAAGTATATCTACAACGTTTGGTAGCGCCTGATAGTTGAATACACAAATTGCATCACGAAGGAAAGTTTAATAAATGGCTTTGTCTCGTATGACCTTATATATACAAATTATACCAACCCAACACTTATTTCAAAATGATGAGAAGTCGAGTGTGTAAAACAGTGTGAACTATAGAAAAATAGCACCTTTTAACTCCCCCTTCTTTTTAACAATGACACCTTCGATATCCATGGGAAAGATCTCGTTTCAAAAACCCTCCCTACAACATAATGGTAATCTTGGCTCTTCTACAATTATTAACAATAAGACTCATTGAAGTGTGTCATATTCTGTGAACTTAAGTTGGCTGTACGTTAGTTTTAAATGATATTTTCACCTTTTCATTCGCTTATCCTTTACTTCTCAATAAAAAAAATCGTGAAAGTTGATTCTTTTAACTTTTCCAATAAAGCTGTCACTTTTAACACCAACGAAACGTTTTTGTAATTCAGGTTCCCTTTATTGGGATTGAATATTTATAGATAAATGCTCTAATCACGCGCTCATTAATACAAGAGTACATCGTTATCTTTATGAAACTCTGTTGTCTTTAATATGGTTTAGTTCCGTAACCACTCACAATCTAGGCGCATATTCACAGCATGGAATCAAGTAGCATTAAATCAATCGGAGTGCAGCTGCAATGTGTGTGTTTGTCAACAAAAGCGCAAATATTTGTTTAATTTTGTCAAACAAAAAGCCGCTTTCTAGTAATGCTTTTTATAGATTTCCCAACAAAACAGTCTTTCTAATAACAAAAAGGACATTTTTTAGTGATAAAATATAAAAGGTATGTCATTAACAGAAATATGGGTAATTATGTTGTTTATTAATAGTTTATTTTTATTACGTTTTCCACAACGTTTAAGGCATGTGCCCCACGCCCCCAGCCCCGTCAAAAAGGGAGATGGTTCTATAGCTAAACCATTGTCACTTCTTAGAACCAAAGAAGGAGAATTTACTACCTTGGAGTATAATCACATCCAGTCTGTCGTAGAGCCGTCATTGTGGAACCCCCCCCCCCTCTCGCTCTGGGTGTGCCATACTATACTCCATTCAATTAATGGTTAATATTACCATACTATCATTCGTTATTATGTGTTATTATACAATAAATAAAGACGTTAAAATGAAATAATATGAAGGCCGTTGATCTGACCCTCAGCAAAGTTTTAAAAACTGCGAAATACGATAAAATGAAGGTTTAGTGGGTTTTTTTGCATGATAAAAATCGGAACACTGCTCACTGTTAAAGCGACCCTGAATCAAAATATGAGTTCCTGATTTGAGCGTATACAGTAGCAATTTTTTTTATAACTATAACAACCGGTGGCTAGTGAAATATGACAGACCAGGGCATGTGGGCATCGAAATTTCGTTCCAAAACATGACTGGCAATTATATATCAATTATTGGTCCTTGTTATTGAGGGCACTTATTCGAACAGAGCGTTGTGCCAACTCCCTGAATCAATGATGAACCACGTGAACCGCATATTGCAACTATGCTTCTCTGCGTGATATGTAGTATGTTTAAACAAAAAATATAAGCTGTTAAAGAAGTCATCTTTACAAAACATTGTTTACGAATTACACGCTGATAATGTTATGACTATTCATCAAGCAGCCTTGAGAAAACACAACATGCGATCTCTAAATAACATTGTTGATTCCATCAGATAGGCCACGTGTAGCTAGTTGTCTTTATTTACCATATCGTACTCTGTGGTAGATACTGATCTATTACCAGGGACGCTACTATCCCATTCAGACTCGTTTACTGTATAGTAAGGCATATCTTCGTCGTCATTGGTATCAAGAATGGGTTTTCGGTTCCCTGAAGGAATCGGTTTGCTTTCAACACTGCGAACCATTTTGCTTTCGTCATGGCGTCCACTCGAGCTTCCGATCTTAACAACATGCCGTTGCGATTGCTCAGGATTATCTACTTTTGTGTAGTTGTCATCAGGTAGAGATGTTTCCACTACATCCCTCATTTGCATCGATGGAGAATCGTATGCGTGACTCTTATCATTAATGTCGTCATACGTTGCGTTATTATCTCTGAAAACATCAATAATTGTGCGTTGGTATGTATGGTTGTAATATGGCGTATTGTAGTCAGATTCGTGTTGATCATTCGGAGTGGTGTCCTTCGTCTTCTTATCATCTTTTTTCACTTTACGGCTCGACTTATTTGTTTCCCTGCAAAAACGGTAAACAATTAAAACAACGACAAAGACCACCAATAGACTCACTAAACTTACTCCAATGACGATTAACCTGTTTTGAGGATCAATCATTTTAGTTACCTTTGAAGTAGTTGAGTCCACGAATATTCCTTCCGTTGACACTGGTTCTAAAGTTGGAGATGAACAAACGTCCGTTGACGACACTGTTTCCATTGAGTTAATAATGGTATCATTAGATGATTCACTCTGTGGTCCGATCTCACATCGATCTGTCGGTGCCGATCCACTTAAACAATCATATCTAGTATTAGAATCAGTAGATGATGTGTAATATACTATAACTCTTCTTATCGCCTTTCCTTTATGTATCACCATTTCATAGAGTGGTGGCAAAGGATCTGCCAGTCCACTGCCTATTACTGTGGATATCCAAACACACGTATCCATCTCTCTACAGTAACATGACAACAACATCCAATCACCAGGTTTGTAGGGCTTCCCCACAGTACCATTACGAACACATTGAGGACTATTATCATCTTTAACAATTAGATCGAGAGTCGCTACCTCCGTTACCTCTCTTCTATCCATACATGTAAATCTTACGTTACATTTGTACATACCACCATCGCTGATCGCCACACTATTGATTCTGTACTCGGCAAAACTCGTTTTTATTTCTTCAGTAACGATATTTCCATTTTGATCAATAATCGCCACTGTATCAACAGTTAAATTGCCAGTATAAGAACACCGTAAAGTAATATCCGTCTCACCAACGAACACCACTTCATTATACTCGCCGTCCATTAATTCGAACATTACTTGTGCTTTTCCCAACGAGGAAATTGAAATGTATATCACTATCACTTCAAAGAAAATTGTTCTTCTCAATCCTTGTAATTGATACATCTTTCTCCTTTCCACTACCCCTATCTAGAGGAAAAACAGTTTCCAAAACTTCTTCACTTTGTAGTTTCTCTACTTTGTTAATCCTCTGGGCAGTCGTCCTGACAAATGCAACCGTCACTTAGTGTTTGGCGAATGCACGAGTCGAACACCGTTTGCTTTATGTTCTTCTTGCCATGTCGAGTTGTATGTAGGAATTGCTGCAGTGATTGCAGCCACTCTGCCTAGCAGGCATGAAGATTGGTGTAACACGTCACTCCTCACACAATAGAAATTCCTTTTTTTGTGTGTAAATATTCATTCTTAATATGGTAATGATGTCAAGTGAAGTGTAAAACGTAACCTTTTATACGAACCCCAGCTTTCCATTTATGACATCAAAGATATCATTGATCAAATATTGTTCTTCGGCATGCACCGATGAAATTGTTTTGTTCTTTTCTTTTCCTTTTTCTTTTGAGGAGTGGCAGCGGAGAAATGGCTTATGCACTGTATAATGATGTATGTTTTTTTCGTTAATAGTTATGTTTTTGTCGTATCTATTTCGAAGCCAATATAGTGTAATGTAGTATATAGTTATATCCCCATCATATTACTTTAAACATGTGCTTCTATGCCTCTTTGTCTTAAGCGTAACTACTTACTTCCTGTTCCCGAGTTTATTCACCCCTCACCCACACCATAGTCATAGAGTCCCCCTTTGTCTTATAAATTTTCATGCTTAACCATAGATGACAACCTGTTGCATCTCATGTGTATTACAAATGTGGTTAGTCATAGCACTCTCATATGTGCCTTAGGAATTATAAGTAAAAGACTCTGTGACCAAGAGTTTATGTCACAGAGAGGTTATCGCCCATTCACAGGAAGTTGTAATGAATTAAATACTGTAGTTTTTTAGTATGGAAAAAGACTAGCATTCCAGACTTCAGAGAGTGTAGTTCAGAGACACTCCAGCAACAATATCGCCACACAGAATAAATAAAGCTTATATTTTACAATTATATCTATGTCTGGAGTTTCTCTTTATCTGCTGTTAATTCTACTTATTTAATAACGGAGCCCTGAACTTATTGAGCCGGAGCACCCCAACGTAACAATAGGTACAGCACGCATTTCTAGGTAGATCGAAACTACTTATCATATTAAAATCGTAACTCACTTTATAAGTATATTTCCCTGAAATTATTATATTAGCCTACCACCTCTAACTGCTCAGACTTGACATTTGAGCCAATTGAGCTCATTATGCACCCCCATCTCAACCCCCTCCCCCTTCCCAGCTCCTCCCCATTTCCGACACTCACCTTCATCTTATGGATCTTCGCAAAGTTGGTTTTGTAACGAGCTTAGCAGTGAACACGAATACGAGGACTTTATATTCACTCCGTTGTCGCGCCGAATACGCCTTTTTCCCTCTGGCTGTATATTGACATAGAAGTTATATATCTGAATGATCACTTTGACCTAAGGTATCCTATCAACCAGCGACGTAGCCAGGTATTTGAAGGGGGAGCACATTTTGCGATTGATATGGAGGAGGGGTTTAAGGGGAGGGGTGTCCTCCTCCCCTTTTATATAGTTTTGAACAATTGAAGGTCCTTAGATGCGATCTGGTGCAATGTTTTGCCAGTTTTATCATCATATGATATCATACTATCAGCAGATTTTGTTTCCTGTTTGACTTCTTTTATATGTTCTTTTACACATTATATCAGAAAGACAAACATAGTGCTCTTTTACAATTTTTCCAGTAGGATGATTCTTGTTTATTGTCCAATTTCTGGACTTTAATACATTTGACGAACTTAACTGATGGACAATAAAAACTTTCATATTTTGTAAGACAGCCAGATGTGCAGTGGCCTAAAAACAAATATCGTTATCGCAGTGTATTAGCAGTGTAATAATTATTTATAGAAAGCGCGTGTCACGTACGATTGCTAGCTTAGCTTCATAACATGCTGTTCCTGCGACAACTTAGGACGAATCATAGAAAGGATGAGAACGAACGTTGTTGACGTCGTTGTGCATACGGTTCGTGACACTCCATCGAGTGCAGTTAGGTAGGCAATATGTATTTTATTACGCAGTGGCCAACTGTAGGCATGTATTAGGCTATAGGCTAAATTTAGCTAATTGCATCTGCCAAACTAAGTACAGTAAGTAGCTGAATCAGTAGGCCTGAAGTTTCTAGGATTATAATCGAGTGAATGGAGCTGACGAGTATTCCAGATCAAAAGAGCACAGACAAAATACCATGCTAAAGAAACAACAGTTTTTAACATTTTTTTCGACACTGATGGGGGGGGGGTAGTTGCTCCCCCTGCTCCTCCCTGGCTACGTCCCTGCTATCAACACACTGTAACCAGAATAAGAGCTACACAGATTTCTGTATAAAGCAAACTGCATACATTTCACAATAATTGCTTAAAGTCATGTGAGGCAACGTTTAAATGTTTTATACTTCTCGCATTCAAACAAAAAAGATACAGATACATGATTTTAAGGAATAAATAGGAGTAGATCAGTCTTACTCGTCATTGCTTTTTTCTGTAGTACTTTTATCGAAAGTATGTGCCCAAGTAATACGTACAATTGATTTTCTGTGAGTAGTAAAGTGGTAAAGGAAGGTAGACACAACTTTACAAAACTAGACGTAGGGTGATGGATGCCTTCATGCACAGACGTAACGTACAACCAAAAACAATTGTCAGTGAAAGTACACTCTGGATTTAGTGGCTTACTTATTAAAGTGCATTTACTGTATCTGTGGTGTAGTGTAACGAATCTAAGCTTTTTAATCTACTTCGTCTGAATCTGAATCAGTTAAATCAAGTGCGTTAGGAATGAGTGGCTAAAACGGTTGGCTCTTATAACTAAACACGCATGTTTATTACATAGCCTTCTCTTATTATGCCACGTATGGTCAGTGACTCATATACTCAGGCTATATCTCTTAAAAACAGAAAGTCGGACAAATCTACAGTGTAACTGAAAGTGTTAGTGATAAAGAAATCGCTTCAAATACACGCTACGGAATTCCCCGTGTTCATTCGTTTCGTTTCTTTTGTGTTCTTCAACAACAATAAATAGTACAAGTGCAGAAATAACGACATTGGAATGAAGCAGAAGGAAGTAAAACTTAAAAAACCCGAGTGGCTTGTCGAACAGTTTCATTCCCTAGAAACTGCAAAATAGTCAAGACAGAAATATATCAAAAATATAAGCATACAATAATATCCTCTTTGTCATCTAGAACACATTTTCGGTTTCGTCTGGCAGATGGCGTTTGTATAATATAACGTGATTTTTCCCTTTCGTCATAGCTTCTTGACGGCTCTCCAGACAAAGTAAAATGTGATGGCCTAGGATTATCAAACTTCTCAGCAGATCTCCCCAAATATAGATGAAACTACTGCGTCCATCATTGTCATGGTAGAGAATCGTATGTGTGGCTAACATCACTAATACCGTCACATTTCCCCATTTCATCCCTTACCACATCGGAGCTAGTATTTTGATAAGCATTGTTGTAATATGGCATATTGTTGTAAACTTCGTGATGATCATCGGGGACGGTATCCTTCATCCCTTTTTTAACTCTCGCTGTATTTTCAGGCTTGTTTTTCTTCCGAACAAAATTAACCCAATTAAAGCAATCATAATAACTACTAGAAGACCAGCTACACTGCCACCAATTACCATCACGATGGAAAAAAGGATTTCCAATGTTCTATTGACCTTCATCGCCCGTGCTACATGTACTGTGGGTGTCTGCAATTTTATTTACCTTCATAGTGGTCGTATGCACGGTAATTCCTGTGATTGATTCGCTTTCGGCATTCACAGTTACACAAACGTCTGGTGACGTCACTACTTACTCTAAACAACTGTCCCTGTGTTTGACTAGTAAGTATACCTTGTAACAATGGTTCAGCTTCTTGGACTTCTTATGTGACATACAAGCGAGAACATTCGTATTTCTCCGGTTTTTAATTAGCTCAATTTACAACAACCAAGAGTTGCCCCGAATGTAGTATTTATTTGTCATAAATGTCACAAATGCTAAAGGGGGTAAAATAATGGTCACCAATGTTAAAATAGTAACAAAAAGCACACTGAACAGTAACTATCCACGCTAAGACATTATATTGTTTATTATAATTCCTGGTAATAATTTCAAGGATCATAGCTGCTACTTTTCAAAATTTACAGTATTTTTTTTTCTGGGGGAGGGGGGGGGGTGCTAGAATTCGGGGCCAATACTGAAGACCTTTGTAATCAGTATGGTTTGAAGACAGTACTTTTTATCTAGAAAGCTTTATTTATCTCAGAATTTGTTTTTTACAGTAGCATGCAGGCAGATCATCCCTTTATACATTTATTTATAGAAGTATACTACATTTAATACTTTACAAAGCAAACACGAAAGATTTAAAATGTTGCATTATTTCCAAAGGTTAAAGATAAGAATTAAGCCATTTGTCTTTGATATAACTTGGCAGCGCTTATACGTAAGAATGGTCATTGATATAAAGAGACATAAACGAGATAAACGTTTTGACGGGTTCGGTATAAATACAGGTGTTTTTTTCAATAAATCAATATCAATAGATTCCTCTTCTTATATTTCTCTTACAATCATAATCATATAAGCATCAAATCGATTGACACAACTGTTTTTGACAATTAAAAGATACTATTGGTAATCCTTTATATTGTTGATCTGTATTCTGCAAAAACCGGTGGAACAATGCATTAAGCTTATTTTATATTCCGTTTTAGATTTATTAATTATGCTTAATATGAAATACCTTTCATCAAAATAGCACGTTCACAGATTGTATAGTTTTTGTTGATCGGTATAGCAAAACCAAGACAACTAGATACTAGTTGGGTTGTATAAACATTTACGATCATGCAGTAATTTTTTTTAAGTAGTATGGTAAGTTATAAATGTGAGGGCAATACCATTATCATAGCGATAAAATCCACCACCATATTCCCATTCTACAGTTCTGAAAATCAAAATCAAATCAAAACGATATTTTGCGACAGAAGGCTCAGCAAACATTTTATATTCCAATGAATTTAATGCAGTCTTATCATCACTATAACACACTTTCATCATATATACATTTCAGAAGAAACACTCTGTAGACATGTACAAATTGTTTTCATTTCAGAATCATTTATCACATTGCCGATGAACATCCACGCAATGATAAAACAAGACGTATTACAAAAAAAACCTGGAACCGGATTATTCTAACTCTTCTTTAACATTTTGTCCCTTGTAGATTGAAAGTTATTACCTTATTTTGTCCGATGAAAATAAGTCTATATAGCAAACTACTTTTGTTTGGTCGTTGTTTACGATTACTCATGGAATGCCTTAACCGGAGAAAAGTAAAATTTTAAGTATATTATCACTTACTTTGCAATGAGACTTATAATAACGCGCAGAGGAAAATTTAATGCGACTGCACTTCCTACCCTAGGATATATACTGAAAATGAATGACATTGGTGCACATATTATGTAAACATTTCTATGTAGAATTTTACAATGTTCATTGTAGATCTCAAAAATATTATTTTGATTTCTTTTTCAAAGTGTTGCTCGTTTGATATGAAATATACAAGCTGATGAATTTAAAGGAAAATGTTTCGACTAGACTAAAGGAGTTCGTGGAAAAAATATTGATTACAGATAAAAGTTTCTTTACATAGACGTCGATCTGGAGGGTTTATTATTCAGACAAATACAACAGTAAAACTTGTTTTAACTCTATTTATATGTTGCATTTCTTAATTTGAAGTAATTGATTGCCTTTATAATGTTTAAAAATTTGTAATGCTAGAATGTCGAATAGTCGTCACCAATATTAGAACTTGGGAACATACTTTTACTGCCACTCTCATTTACCAACTTATTGCTCAATATCTATGAGTACTTTCAAGAGTCGGAATAAAAAAGAAACCATTATCAAATCCGCTTTAGCGATTGTCATGTCGGGCAAAAATCTAACAATCGGAGGCAATTCTAATAATACTGACTCGCGTTGTCCTTGTGGCACTATATGTAGCCATCCTAACACACCCAGAGCAGCTATAGCAATCGTGTCAATAAATATATATTCCCTATTACCGTCGTTAAACGTTAGTCTAGCTGTATGTATGCAAATACTGACTCGTGTTACCATTATTTGGTTCATTTTGGCCTGTGACACAAAAGGCAACACACCATACTCATTCAGCCGTTGCTTTGGAATTTCCGAAAAATGTAGACTCAGCAATTACCGGGTCAAAGAGTATGCTATGGAATACTATAGTAGCCAACATGATGGTAACAAATGTGTTGTTAAAATCTTAAGAACTGTACAGTTCTGTCTGAACTGCTTTCAAAACCATAAGAGGAACAGTTCCTCCAGTGGCGTAGGAAGGTACTTTTGAGTGGGGGGGGGGGCTGAAGACTGATGGCCGGCCTGGGGGAGGGGTCTAAGGGAGGGGGTGTCCCCCTCCCCCTTTGGAATTTTTTGCATTTCCAGGTAGCCTTAGATGCAATTTGGTGCAATATAGCACACTTCAACACCCACTCCATTTTGTAAACTTAATTTTGTATTTTCACCAGGCCTTAGATGCAATTTGGTGCTCCAAATGAGATTTTTTTTCTCATTTGGAAATGAAAAAGGGGTTTTCTGACTTGCGAAGCGGGGGGGGGGCGGAATGATACTTCCGCCCCTCCACATTTTTCACTGGGGGGCTGGCGCCCCCCCAGCCCCTCGGTTCCTACGCCCTTGAGTTCCTTATTGACATATCGCATTCTTCATTAATATCAGTTACAACTATCCTAATGTTGAGCTTAACTTCTCTTTCCAGCATAACCCGTAAAATTAGGGAAATAAAGGGAAAGATCAGTTTCGCATCGTTAATTGTTTCCAAATCATTACCTACTGCTTGATGATGCCTCTACGAGGTTATCATGATACGCAAACTTGGAGGTACGGTGAATGGCCTGTTATCCTGATGAGGATAGCGTTAAGTATTTCAAAAGATATAAAAGGCTTCATAAAGATCTTCGAAGAGTTAAATTGTTTGATGGCCTCATCTATGACGTATACTCAGACACGTTAAACTATACCCATATGCAATGAGTTTAGACAGCGTGACTGGATATTTTTTTATGAGAAAGTACCTACCAACTGACATAGTATTATTGCCCGCTATTTGGGAACTAAACTATATCCATGCAATGAACAGACAAAGGGAAGAAATTCAAGTGTATTAAACTCAAAGAACATCGCGCAAGAATTACATGCTGAATATACGAGTACTGTTCATCAAGTGGGGCCTATACTCACACACATATCATCACAACTCGAAATGCTATCGATAATTGTATACCATGTGTCACACGTTGCTAGTTGTTTTTATCCACCATAGCATACGGAGTTGTAGATACTGGTCTATTGCCAGGGACGTTGCTTTTCCGTTTGGTCTTGTCTATTTTTGCATAGAGCATACTGAAATTATCCTCCTCGTCAGCTTTATCATCAACAATGGCTTCTCGATTCTCTAAAGGAATCGGTCTACCTTGCAAATCACTGCCAACAGCCCGAGCCACATAACTTTTACCATGGGTGCCAATCGAACTCATTTGAGATAGCTTAGCTTGATCTACCTCTGCGTAATTGTCGTCGGGTAGAGATATGACATCACTCCGCTTCATAGGCGGGGAATCGTACGTGTGGCTAACATCATTTGCAATATCTTCAGGACTTGGTTGTTGGTAAGCTCCATTTAAATGAGTCCCATTAATGTAGTCAGTTTTGTAATTATCATTCGCCCTTTTATCATCTTTCACTTTACGGTTCGCCTTTTTTCTTCCTCCGCAAAAAATGAAAACAATAAGAAAAACAACCACGACTGCTAAGAGACCAGCTGCACTGACGCCAATTACTATGACAATAACAAAAGAATTATCGTTATTCTGCGAATCATCCATTGCAGGTGTATCTTTAGTTGTAACCTGTACAGTCGTCTTCTCTAAGATGATTCCATCGTTTAATGTACCATCTGTAGTTAAAGATGAACAATCATCTGGGGACGTCGCTGTTTCTATTGAGTTAACAATGATATCATTACATGATTCACTCTCTGGTCCGATCGTACATCGATCTGTCTCTGCCGATCCACTGAAACAATCATATCTAGTATTAGAATCAGTAGATGTGTAATGTACTATAACTCCCCTAATCGCCTTTCCTTTATGGATCACCACTTCATCGACTGGTGACAAGAAAAATGCAGCTGTACTGCCTATGACTGTGGATGTCCAAACACACGTATGCATCCCTCTACAGTAACATGACAACAATATCCGATCACCAGGTTTGTAAGGCTCCCCTACGGTACCATTACGAACACATTGAGGACCAGTATCATGTTTAACATTAAGATTGAGAGTCGCTACCTCGGTTACCTCTCTTCCATCCATACATGTATATTTTACGTTACATTTGTACATACCACCATCGCTAATCGCCACAGTATTGATTCTGTACTCGGCAAAAATCGTTTTTATTTCTTCAGTTACGTTATTTCCATTTTGATCCAAAATCGTCACTGTATCAACAGTTAAATTGCCATTATATAAACACCTTAATGTAATATCCGTCTCACCAACGAAAACCACTTCGTTATACTCGCCGTCCATTATTTCGAACATTACTTGTGCTCTTCCCAACGATGAAATTAAAACGTATATCACTATCACTTCCAAGAAAATTGTTCTTCTCAAACCTTCAAATTGATACATCTTTCTCCTTTCCACTACCCCTTTCTAGAGGAAATATAGTTTCCAAAACTTCTTCACTTTGTGTCTTCTCTACTTTAATCCCCTGGGCAGTCGTCCTGACAAATACAACCGTCACTAAGTGTTTGGCGAATGCACTTGTACAATGTGTATAGGACTAAACGAGTCGAACGCCGTTTGCTTTATGTTCTTCTTGTCATATCGAGTTGTATGTAGGAAGTGCTGCAGTGATTACCACTCTGTTCATCAGGCATGAAGATTGGTGTAACGTGTCAATCCTCACACAATAGAAATTACTTATTTCGTTATATATTAATTCGTAATATGGTAATGATGTCAAGTGAAATGTAAAACGTACTCTTTTATACGAACCCCAGCTTTCCAGTTAGGCGATCAAAGATATCATTGATCAAATATTGTTCTTCGGCATGCACCGATGAAATTAATATGGGGGGGGGGGGTGGGGTGGGGTGGTTTAAGCACTGTATAATGATGTATTATTTATGTGGAAAGTAATATCTTTGTCTTATCTTTGTCAAAGCTTATGAAGGAATAGCACAGAAAGATCGAAACTACAAATCAAGGCATAAAACGTATCGGTACTCGCTTGCTAAGTATATTTCCATGAAATTATAATATTAGCCTACCAGCTCGAATTTATTATAATATTTATGCAGATATTTGGATTCTTACCACTATTCTAAATTTACCGTAATTAAGAAGTAATCAGCAACTTGTTTGATTGTATACATGCAAAATTACCCGGGCCGTCTTCAATCGCAATGCCTTTTAAATACACAAGGGTTTAATATAGGCTTGCTGTTATGTTGACGCAATGTGCAGCGACGTAGCCAGGAATTTGAAAGGGGGGGGAGCACTTTTTGCGATTGATATGGATCTTCAAAGTCGTAGGCACGACTATCTGAGCGGAGCGCCACCATCGGTTGGCGCGGAGCGTACAAGAAAATTTTTGGTTTTACAAACTCCCCAGATGGCCGGAAACGGCCCTTCCCGAGTGTTCATTCTGGTTCCCTGGCCTCTTGCTAACTTGAGATACCTCATTCAATATCACTTTTAAACCCCCAAATCAAAGGAGTTAAAATAGTACGTAATTCAATACTAAATAATGTAATTAAAATTAGCAAGGTACAAGTCTTAATTTTCAACTTCTGATACTTGTAGATACAAAGATAGGCCAGAAATGTCTTTCATACAGCTATAGCCAGTAATTGTCTTTGATACAAATGTAGCTAGTAATGTTTAAATTAGCCTTATAAGAGAAGGCGAAAGCTATCCGACGATTGCCATCTGATGCAAATTTTTCAACTGTTTTCTCAACTGAAATATTATTTTCCGTAGACAGGTTCTTAACTAGATGTTATAAAACTGACAAAATCGGAATCTAGTCTTTTTCGGCAGATAGAGTGTTGAATGAAACGGCACGCGATAGAATTGACAGCCTAGATGACAGAAGAATAGGTCACCTAATTTAGCCATATTCTTGCTACGTTCATTTCAATAGTTGTTCTTGTCTAGACTCTTAAACTCGCCCAGCAAGCTTATGGATTTGAATTATGGGTGTTTTAAAAAAAAAAAGGTAACTTGGCCAAAAAAGTGTAGGCCCGGGCCTACAGTGCTATATACTGGCTACGCCCTGATCATATTATATCATATTATCAGCAGATTTTGTTTCATGTTTGAATTCTTTTACATGTTCTTAACGTAATATATCAGAAAAACAAACATAGTGCTCTTTTACAATTTTTTCTAGTATGATGATTCTTGTTTATTGTCCAATGTCTGGATGAATTTAACTGATGGACAATATAAACTTTCATATTTTGTAGCAGAATTACACATCATCATTATCAGATTATACGGTTTCTTATGTTTAGAGAGAAGTAAAAATGCATCAAATCATTATGCATAATTATGCATCCAGCATTGCATAACATAGACCTAGTGCCCTTCATGTAGATATACCGGGCATATATTAAAAGGGAGTGGCACTCATAGAATGTTGCAATTTCAAATATATCTGGTAATGTTTAAAACAATGCAGAGCCAGAACGTATATGCTTAGGCTAAGTACGTGAGCTTGTGTGTGACACCTAGTCGAAATGAATGATTCTCGTTTAAATATTCCGCCCCAGTGGATGTAATACACTACCTTTCAAATTAGTTTATAACAATTATTATATCGATGATCAAAATATTTTATTTTTGAACTTTGATCAGAACTATAGGCTATGCTATCTTTGAAATTCCCTGACTATGGAAGACTAATGTCTGAATGTTACCATCTGGAAAATTTGAAGCAACCCATGTTACAAAGTACTTAGTACCAACCATAATAGAGTAGATTTAAGAGAAGTTGATAATTTGCTAAGAGAAAAAACTCGCCGAGCTCCTTCAAAGTGGGATGGAGTTGGACCTGATCGTTACTGGTTCGAATTGTCAGATATCTGGATATGGGATAACAAACCTTGCGAGTGTTTATTGAAAGCAATTGCCCATATACGTACAGTAAGCCCCACTATGAAAAAAAACTATAACACGTTAACAAAGGCATTTGTTGGTGCATGTAAAGCAACAAACTATTGTAAGAATATTAATGCGTCTTCTTAATTAAGGTGGGAGATACCCCACAAGAAAAAAAGCCTATAATTGGGGTAATCTTTTGTTATTTCGTCTATCATCACTACTATGCTGTACACGCCATACCTAAAACCTATGATTGAGTGTTATACATGTCTGTATGTTATAAATAATGCCCACCACTTGCCACTCTTAAGTTATAGTATTAATAAGCGACGGTTGCTGTCACTGGCGAAACGTTCAATTACGCGTTCAATGTCAATCTTCTCATTAGGGTGAACGTACATCATTGTCAAACCATTCAATCGTGTTTCAGATGATCTGTTACGAAGGTACGTTTTGAGAAGCCTAAGGGATGAAAAGGATCGCTCAACAGTTGCTGTGGAGACAGGCAAGATGATGGCAATATTGAGTAAGCCATAAATGCAAGGAAACATGTCAACATCGCAGTGTTGTATTGCAGACATGTGCTCAGAAGGCACACTCTCAGAGGGCTCCATTTTCCATTTCATCACCCATTGTCTGTACTGTGTTAACGCATGTACGCCTGCTGTGTCGTCAGGCTGAACTTGGTTTGCGTGCAGAGTTGCAGCATATTTTTTCCAGAGCTGTGCAAATTTTTCTTCCTTCATATCGTCCTTGAGGCATTTTGATGATGGCAGTAAGATGTCGAATGTTCCCGAGAACTGGGTTTTGTCGTTGAAGCGAAAATGCATTTGATGTATAACCGTGTCTAAGAACGGTGTGAAAATAGTAACTCGGAAATAATCTGTTGCAGTAGGCACGTCAGGATTGGGTCTAAGTGTTGACCGCTTAGCGATTCGAGGACGTTCGATGTTAAGCTTGAGTGGAGAGATGGTATCGTTAATCAACTGCATAATTGCTTCAAATCTATGATTACTGTTCTTTCGGTCATCTTCCAGAACAGCCATAATATTGTTTACATTGCCCATGGCACTCGACAAGCATGTGCCTTTCTGTTGTAACCTTTTGGATAGTTGATCAATATTTGATGTGATTACAACACAAGTAAACAAAGTGACTATAAATGTGCTGTCTGTAATTGATTGAATTAGCCATGCTGCTTTTGATTTGGCAGAGGCGTCTTTCCACCGACTGATTGCCATTAAGGCCCGCACTATTGTAACGTAGTTAGATGCAAAATTCTCAAGAGCGGTTATGCGTTCAATCCATCTAGTCTCACATAGTGATTGAAGGGCGCCTCCCTGGCTTTTTCGCGATAAGTCATGAGCCATTTTTAGTGTTATTTTCTTTTTGTTGCTAGTTGAGAAGAAATTTGTTATCTCTTTTACTGTACTGATCATGTTGCGAACCGCAGGGATTTTTGAAGCATGAACCAGGGTCAAATTGAGGGCATGTGCAGAGCAGTGATAGTACTCTGCATATGGACAATGATTCTTAACATATGCGCATGTACCGACAGATTCCGAGCTCATAACACTGGCTCCGTCATAGCTTTGTCCGATTGCAGCTTCGAGAGATAAACCACTGGTTTCAATCTCACTAATGATGGCTTTACCAATGATGTTTCCAGTAAGTCTTGGCTCTTCGAGAGTGTATGTTGTTTCATTTTCTTCATAGCAGCTCTCCAAATATTCTTCGATTGTTTTGGGTGTACTTGTTTCTATGATGACTGGACATTCCTCTTTGTTTTTTTTCACCATATTCATGTTCGAGTACCTCAATAAACGATATGAAATCTTCTTTTATTGTATTACTCTCCTTGTGGTAATACCTCAAACATACCGAGAGCTGTTCAGTTGAAGATATATCTGTTGTTTCATCCGCCATTATGGTGTAGAAACCAGACTCTTTCACACGGTTTATGATTTTCTCTTTTATTTCTGCTCCAACACAACTAATTATTTGATTCTGGATATCTCCAGATGTATAACAGGCGTTTCTTGGAGCACTAACAATCTGTTCTCTTAGTTCCGTATCCCCAGATTCAATTCGGTACCGTAAAAGACGCCTGAAATTACCTTCCCCGTCTTTCGTTTCGTCAACATCCATAGGTCCGCTATCATCTCTGCCTCTGAGAGCTATGTTGTTCTGACCACAAAAAATCACTGTTTTAACAAGTGGTTCAAGTCGCTTTCTATTCTGCTTACATACCTTCTCATGATGGGAATTCATCGATTTGTAGACATTTGTGCTCTTGTGAGAATTTGAGAGAAATTCGTGACATCTACATGCCGCATATTTGTGATATTCAGTATTAATATGTTTATTGAGATCACCTGTAGCACCAGTAATTCTATCATACCTGGTTAATGCTTTCGTTACTAATTTACCAAGAGTAGCATCCGTACGGAAGTGGGTCTCATGTATCCCAACTAATACACAGGCTTTACAAAGAATTCCACCAAATGTTTTACTATATGCAAAGTCAGAAAACTTATCAAGATGACTTTGGCGCAAATACCGTTTGGTGCCATCTTTCCTGCAGGAGAATGGCCACTCAAAACCTGCTTGTCCTTTCCACTTTGTTTTCAATATGTATGCTTTTGTAAAATCTGTACCTTAGGTTTGCCCAATGAAAATTTGCCAATATCATAATCAGGTGACATGCTAGAGCTACCTAGTATGATAGGTCTAGGAGTATCCATTAGGCCTATTGGTTGTGGCGGTTTCTCAATAATTCCTGTAGCTAAAGTTGATGAATCAAAGGAAGTAGAAGGCTCTTGATTGGCAGATGCGTTTGGATTTGAGGATGATGTTCCTTTCTCGTTAGAAGCAACTGTTCTTTCTGGTCGTGTTTGGGTTGACGATGGAATACATGGTTCAGCAGACTCAATTGGTTTGAAACTAAGTGTTGTCTGTTTCAGTCTTACTGTTTTATTTGGTGGTGGTTTGTCAGTACAGTCACTGATACTTCCTCTTCTAAACCGTGGGGGCCATCTACCATTGACTCTGTTAATTGAGATGATAGATAAAAGGGACATCCATTCAGTGGCGTGTTGCGTCAGTAGCCAGAGAGAGGGGGGGGGGACAGAATGCAGAGGTCCCACTCACAGAATTTGTTTGGGATAACATGGGGTCAGCTAAATTAAGTTAACATGAACCACATTTGGCCACATCAAATCGGGCACAAAAACACAGAGAGGATGTCTACCGGACAGGAGGAACCAGTACATTAAAATACCTCATTTACCTTTGTGATTGAGGAAGCGATCAGGGGGAACGAAAGAACATTTATGAGAAGTACCATGACACATTCCCGGAGAACCCCTCCTCCCTCCGTCTTACATTATGTTGGGGAAAATAACGGCTACATACGATAAACAGTTTGTGAACTTTGTGCAGTCATGCTTGTCTGGCCCCCTGACAGGGACAACCCCCCCTTCCCCCTTCAGGAACATCCTAGTGCCGTCATGCCGATGCTTTCATCACCAATACTTCAGCTGGCCAAGGGTCTGGAATAATATAACACCCCCCCCCCTACCAAAAATGTAGTGGTTTCATTGTTGGTAGAATAGTGCTTGTGAATAAATAACCTCCCAACCGGCCCCCACACGCTTATCTCGGGGCCGATCCATCATCCAGGAGAGCAAGAAGACCTGCTTTACACATCAACTATGTAGTCCCATACTCCCATTGAACTCGTAGGCTACAAATAAAGACCCAAATTTTGATATGGCCGTGGCTATTCTTATGACCAGGAGTAACAATTATTTATATACTATTCTTACGACATCGGCGAATTTCCGGTTACGCATGCGCATTAAAGTAAATAAAGCAACTGCGCAGCGCAGTAGGGGTAACCCTAACCCTAAACCCTTACCCTAACCGGAAATTATTGTTACTCCTGGTCGTAAAAATAGCCACGTTAAAGCAACTGCGCATGCGTAACCGGAAATTATTGTTACTCCTAGTCGTAAAAATAGCCACTTTGATTTTGTATACATTTCTTACCTCCCCCCCCCCCCAACTACGATTTTTATCCAGGCTAAGGCCCTGACGTTTCTCACAGGCTGGGCATGGCGGGGTGGGTTACGTTAAATCTATAACTATATCTCAGTGCGCCAGGAAAATATTTCCCTTTTTGCAACGACGCAGCACGCGCTCTGTGCCGAAGGTATCTGAGGCGCCATTGATAGGCCTACATGTCCGCCATGCCCATTTGCCCCTTAGCCTACTTCATACCTGTCCGCTTCATGATCCTTTCTCTTTCGATCCATTATTCCGTATAATTTTACAAATATCAGATTAAATTTTCTGCAGATGATGACGTTGACTTGAAATCGCTGTATCGTAAGTTGTACCACTGACACTCGCTGAGTTATAGACAGCCAGATGTGCAGTGGTCTAAAAACAAATATCGTTATAGTAGTGTAACAATTATTTATAGGAAGCGCGTATCACGTGCGATTGCTAGCTTAGCTACATAACATGCTGTGCGTTGCAACAACTTATGACGAACAATAGAAAAGATGAGAACGCGTTGTGCGTACGGTTCGTGACACTCCATCGAGTGCGGTTAGGTAGGCTATACAGGGAGTTGTTATTGAACAACTCCCTAGGCTGTATGTATTTTATTATGCAGTGGCCAACTGTAGGCTTGTAATAGGCTATAGGCTAAATTTAGCTAATTGCATCTGCAAAACTAAGTAGCTGAATGCAGTAGGCCTGAATGTTACTACGATTATAATCGAGTTAACGGAGCTGACGAGAATTCAAGATCAAAAGAGCACTGACAAAATACCATGCTAAAAAAAAACAGTTTAAAAAAAAAAAAATCGAAACTGAAAGGGGGGGAGCGGTCGCTCCCCCTGCTCCCCCCCTGGCTACGTCCTTGGCAATGTGTACAACAATCCAGCTCAGATTTGACATGTGAGCCAATCGAGCTCATTATGCATCCCATCCCATCTCACCACCATCCCAACTCCCCCCATCGCAACCCCTTCCCCACCCCAGCCCCTCCCCTTTCCGACACTCACCTTCATCTTATGGATCTTCGCAAAATTGGTGTTGTACCGAGCTTTGCGATGAACAAAAATACGAGGACTATATATTCACTCCCCTCGCGTGCCGAATACGCCTTTTTTCTCTCACTGCATGTTAACATATAAGATGAATGATCAAGTTGAACTCTCAACACATTGTAACCAGAATTAGAACTACAAAGATTCTGTATTTAAAGCGAACTGCATAAATTTCAGAATTATTGCTTACAGTCATGTGAGACAACGATTAGATGCTTTATAATCCTCGCATTCAAAAAAAAGATAAAGATAAAATGATTTAAAAGAATGCATAGGAGTAGATCAGTTTTAGTCGCCATTGCTTTTTCGGTAACACGTAAAGTAGAATTGGTTTTCTGTGAGATAAAGTGGTAAAGGAAGGTTGACATGCACATCTTACAAAATCAGACGTAGGGTGATGCATGCCTCCATTTACAGACGTAACGTACAACCGAAAACAACAGTCAGTGAAAATACACTCTGGATTTAATGGCTTACTTATTAAAGTGCATTACATTACTATATCTGTGGTGTATGGTACGCCAAAACCGACAAAAATGCACACAAACAAATACGTAAACCTGAGTCATTATATGAATTCAAAGATATTGCCGCATGATGACCAAGAACAAAGTAAGTCCATATGTGGCACAAATAGCATCTCCACATCATGACGAAAAACATTATATTAATCATGCGATCCTAACACCGCTACATAAAGGAACGCCAATACCGACAATATTCGTAGGTCCTTACGTGGGGATTCGCTTATCACCACATAAGGACTAACGCAGTTCGTTAGTCCTTATGTGGCGATTCGAGTATTTAGATAAGGAATAGCGCAGTTCGTAAGTCCTGATGTGGCTATAGGCGGGTATCCACATAAGGACTAACGAATATTGTCGGTTTTGGCGCGTAGAAAAAAAATAGTTGATAATTTCTAATGCGTTGGGGCTATTTAAAAAACATGTTGGTTTTGGCGCGTTACTACAAACATTGTTTACGCTATAATATAGGGAACACAACGCAGCAATTGTACAGCTACTAGTGTACAGCTACTAGCGCGGTGTTGTAGCTATACCTGTGTTGTGGTGTAGTGTAAAGAAACTTAGTTATCTAATCTACTTTGTCTGAATGTCGTATTCAGTGAAACCAAATGCGTAAGGAATGAGTGGTTAAAACGTGTGGCTCTTAGAACAAAATATGCTTTATTATTATATAGCTTTCTCACATTATAACACGCATGGTCAGTGACTCAAGAAACAGAAAGTCGGAAAATCTGCAGTGTCATTGAAAGTGTAAGTGATAAAGAATTCGCTGCTAAACAACATCAAATACACGCTACTTAAGTCACCGTGTCCTCTCGTCTCGTTTCGTTTATGTTCTCCTACAACATTAAATAGTACAAGTGCAGAAATAACAAAGTAATATGAAGATGGCAGAAGATGGAAGAAGGAGAGGGAAGTATAATTTAAAAAAAAAACCGAGGGGCTTGTCGAACAGTTACACTCCATATGAACTTGAAAAAAAAATCAACTCAGGTAGAAAACACATCGTACAGAGGAATAAAAGAAAAAGCAAACAACGCAAAACAAAACGTAGTTATTAGTGTGTAGTTTATTTAAATTGTTTTTTGTTAGCTAATATCCCGACTAAAGCCTAATAAAGTACTGTTGTGCTACTAAATTTACACATTGTCTTCATTGACCTTAATTAGCACATCCATGTTTCACCTCACAATCCTCCGATATTCCCAATAAGGAAATAAGCGTCATTGCAAGATTCAGTTGCCTGATGATCGCCGCAGTAAAAAGAACTCAATGTGTGCGTGAAGCTCTGAGTTATACAACGCAATGGAATAGCGTATTTATACATATATCTATGTAGCTCTGCACCAGTTGTATTGAGAACTATACTGCTATTACTGAACTTATATATATATATATATATATATATATATATATATATATATATATATATATATATATATATGTATACATACATATATATATATATATATATATATATATATATATATATATATATATATATATATATATATATATATATATATATATATATATATATATATATATATATATATATATAGGAGTCCAAACAACTGTTCATGTGTTTCACTAGTAAGTATACCTTGCAAAGATGGTTCAAAAGGCACATTTGAAGCGATCTGAAGTAAAATGTCATCCATACTTGTGTTTGTGGGGGGGTGGGGGGTGCTTAATTTGGGGTCAATACTGAAGACCTTTATAAATCAATATGGTGTCAAGACAGTTCTTGTTATCTGCAAAGCTTTATTAATCCCAGAGAAAAAAATATTTACAGTGGCATGTAGGTAGATCATCCCTTTATACATTTATTTATAGACGTATACTAAAATAATACGTTACAAAGCAAACACGAAATACTCAATGTTAATTCTAGAGCTAATGAATTAAAGTTGTATGCTTTCTGTGACCAACTATTCGCAATTCATTCAATGGTTAATGTTACCATAATATCATTCGTCATTATTACTGTTAAAACAGTGGTTAAATACTGTAATTATACAATAAATAAAGACGTTAAAATAAAATAATATGAAGACCGCTGATTTGACCCTCAGAAAAGTTAAAAACTACGAAACACAAGAAACGTAATCATTTGTTTTCCACAAAGGGTATGAAATCAACAAACCAAGAAGCAGTGTATCAATATCCTTTTTGTTACTTGAATATGTATTCTTGACCCTGACAAAACTTGCTTTCTACGATGGAGCAATATGTTGCCACATCAATAGCTCTTCCCTGGATAGTTTAGGTCGGAGCACTGCTCACTATGAAACGTCCCTGAATTCAAATTTGAGTTCCTGGTCTGAGCAAATGCAGTAGATGATACAGGTTCTCACTATCAAAAACCGGTTGCTAGTGAAATAAAACAGACTAAGGCATGTGGGCATCAATTTTTCATTTAAAATCATGACTGGCAGTAATGTTTCAATAATTGGGGTCATAAAGAATTGAGGGCACTGATTCGAACAGGGCGTTGTGACAACTCCCTGAATCAAAAATGAACCACGTGAATCGCATATTGCAAATGTGCATGCTATGTAGTATGTTTTTTTAACTGGAAAAGACTTGCTAAGAATCAACAAATTAAGCTGTTAAAGAAGTCATCTTAACAGAACATTGTTTACTAATTACACGCTGATAATGTTATGACTATATTCATCAAGCAGCCTTGAGAAAACACAACATCCGATCTCCAAATATTATTGATGATTCCATAAGATAGGCCACATGTAGCTAGTTATCTTTATTTACCATAGCGTACTCTGTGGTAGAAACTGATATTTTACCAGGGAGGCTACTATCCCATTCAGACTCGTTTACTGTATAGTAAGGCATATTAAGTTTCTCTTTGTCGACATTAGTATCAAGAATGGGTTCTCGGTTCTCTGAAGGAATCGATTGGCTTTCAACACTACGAACCGTTTTGCTTTCGTCATGGCGTCCACGCGAGCTTCCGATCTTAACAACATGCCGTTGCGATTGCTTAGGACTGTCTACTTTTCTGTAGTTGTCATCAGGTAGAGATGTTTCCACTACATCCATCATTTGCATCGATGGAGAATCGTATGCGTGACTATTATCATTAATGTCGTCATACGTTACGTTATTATCTCTGAAAACATCAGTAATTGTGCGTTGGTAGGTATGGTTGTAATATGGCGTATTGTAGTCAGATTCGTCTTTATCATTCGGAGTGGTGTCTTTCGTCTTCTTATCATCTTTTTTCACTCTACAGTTTGGCTTATTTGTTTCCCTGCAAAAACAGTAAACAATTAAAACGACGACAAAGACCACACAGAAAACACAAGTACTCACAAATGCGAGTAAACTTAGATCCCTGATTTTACTATCCGTGGTAGTACTTATACTTGCCGGTATTGAGTAAAGATACTGATTCGGAGGAGTTGATTTACTAGTTTAAATGTTTACAATTACTAGGCTGATAGTGAAAGTACTGCTTTTAGTGTTGTCCCTGATTTCACTAACCAAAGTAGTAACATTACATGGTAAGGCATGTAAACTTACTAATACATATTTATAGTACTGATATGGTAGTTAGTAGATATACACAGATGAGCGATGATAACAAACAGAAATTTGGAGTTTATTTCTCTTTTTATTGAACTTGTAAAGAACACTTTCATATTCCAACATCTCAAAACACAAATACCATGTTTTTGATAATGAAGTTCTTAAGATACATATGATAATAAACTGATGCTGTACTTCCCCATGACATACTAAACCTCTGACAATAATCAAGCAGCAAAATGCATGAGAAATTACGATTAACTTCGAGAGAAACACAACTGCTACTGTGGTAAAGTCAGTTGACAAAATCCATCTTCTTAGGTTCTTATAAATATTGCAATAGGTCTCTAAAGTTTTTTGGCAACTTTTACTTTAAAAACAGCTACTTTATTCACTTAAACTCAATGAGACCTCACCGACACATTTGCAAGGACAAACCCTATAAACTGAATTAGGTGAAATACAAGAAACACAGATAAATGACTAATACAGATAAATAAACAACCATGAACAAAACACAGAACAAAATGTTTAAAACACTGATTTCTTTAAGTATGCACATCCTGCAATGTGATACTGTTAGCTTTTGATTTAAACAAATGCAATAACAGAAAACTTATATGTATTTTGGAACGGTTGAATCAGTAATGCTAATCATTTGGTAATCAATCAAGCTTAAAAAAATCAATTAATTCTGGCCTTGACGTATCTTTACTTTCGCGATCAAATCAGGCAAGCTCAGACTGAAACACTAATGCTGGTCTCTATGTAAACCAGCCCTTGCTTTATTTTGATGGTATAATTTAACCACCATGACAAATCACACAAATACCGACCTCTTCCTTTGCAATGAATCTCTGAACATGCTTTGAGCTTTCCATCCTGTTATCCCACAAAGAGATTTCTTCTGATTATCCAAAATTCAGAAAAAGTCCCCATTCTACGTCAAAACAAATAGAAATGTCTTCTCTCGACAAGTACATAAGTGATCTAATTAAGGCAAGAAATATTGCAACAGTGTGCAACAAAAATGTAAACGTAACGAACACAAAAAGATAAAAATCCTCAGGTAGCAAAGCTTTGCATCATATAAACATTAAAAGTCTTTATATTTTGTTACGAAAGTTGCAACAGATCTTGGGATCTTTTTGGATTTAAAGCCCAATAACAAATCCAGGAAAAATAAAGTCTTCTTACTTTTCTTTGGGAAGCTGATGTTGAATGTATAAAAGGCGACAATCAAGCATTCAAACCCTTCCATGATTGAGTCTACTTCACACACAACTTTGTTCTCCGCCTTAATCTGAATGTGTTTTGCACTTAGGTGATTCGGTCCTGATCCAATGAGACATGGCGCTGAGGACAGAGGCCCGACGTTGTCAATCTTTCTGAACCACTGGTGTGGAGATAGTTCTTGCCATGTTTCCTTCTTATATGTTTTTTTAGAGAATTGACAATACTATATGAGGCTTCACAATGATTAATTCCACAGAAAACTCTGAAGTTCTGTTCTCCTGAGTGGACCATTTGAAGATGGTTAAGAAGTTTAATTCGAGTTCTGCTCTCATATCTACAATGGCAGCATCTGAAGATGCCTAAATGCTGTGTGTACACATTTTCTGAATCAGTAAGACTGAAAGAAGAAGAAGCCATTCTTAGTTGAAGACTTTAGAAAGTATTTCAGTATTGTCACAATGGACTCTTCCAGCTAAAATTTTCAATCAAATCAGGGAGGCCAATTAAGAATGTACCAACTTTAATGTGAAGAAATCTTGCTTGCCCTTGAAGTACAGCACCTGTTTGAAAATGAGAGGCATAAAAATGTTTTGCATTAAACAAAGCAAAGGCACTACCATGGAAAGTTAAACTCTAATTCAAGTGCTTTCATAATGTGCAATTTAACAGAAACAGTTCATTAGTGTTGAACAGGAGGCCAGGTTTAGTTAGCAAGGAAATCCTCCTAAGGAAATCTTCGAAGTCAGTGACTCTTTGTTGGTAACTGTAGTGAAATATATTTATCATGACAAGATAAGGACACAAATGATTGTCTGGATTTGCAAGAAAAGGCAAGCAGGTTTTTTAAATTCAAAGTGGCTGTCAAATTAGGCACCTTGATGTGTAGTACACCATGTGCACCACATGTCTATGCCAATAATATAAAACAGCCACTATAATCTAGAAACACAGGCCTGTACATAGTACATGTATCTTACAGTACTCAATTACACTTGAACACTGACCTGTATGTGTACCTTATTTACTAGGGTAAGTCTATGGTTAAAGCTGTACACTCATCAATCCAGATGATTCATATTAACATTAACATTTTAGAACGATTTATTTTCATAAGTCTGCTTGCACGATTAACATACTGCGCAGGCTTGAAAAGGTTATATCAGCTGTTCAAATTTCCCTGTGGTTTGCTGTTGCTACATGTGTTGTACTAATTATACTACTCCGTACACCACTGCACATAAAAAGTTTACTGTATCAAACCAGTCCGTACCACTACCAGTACATGTGCAGCACGTGTGCATGTAGAAAATGTGAGGAGCGGAACTGTGGGCTATTGTGTGAGTTTATACGTACACAGCCTTACCGCGGATTGAGACGATAATCGTTTCTTGCAGTTAAATTTCGTCTGAATTAGTTGTAATTTTGTTGATTCTACAGTTGTTTTGTTATGGTCCTGAGCAATTATGACTTGAAATTTGTTAAAATAATCATAAAACTGTCTATCATATGATTAAGTGCAACTTGTGATGGAAGGTAATAGGCTACATTACATATGTTCATGAAAATCTATATCTAGCGTTTTCTGGTATTTTACTTTTGCAAATCTAGCGTTTTTTGGGCATATGCCGCTGGTAACGCTGACTACATTGTTCAAGCCACAGTAGTTACCACACCAATCACATCATAATAATGTGTCCAATACTTTCACATACTACTTTTATAACTTGGGCAGTACGTGTAGGCCTAAGCTGGCGGGCTTATTACAGAATCACTTATAATATGCACTTGGATCCTACATACGTTCAATGCAGTGCATTGCTGCAGTGCAAAGGAAACCTCAAACTAAACGTAAATTGCTTAGGCCTATGGAGATTGCTTCCATAGCATACAGTACGCCAGTAGTCATGTGATGATCATGTTGTTAGTAATATTTTTCCGCCATTACCTTTGACTATTTGGAAAGGCGAAATTCGGTTGTTGCCGTGTATTTCCGCAATAATACTAACTTTGCTACACTAGTTGGGCTGTTTGTTGTAAGCTGACTTTGTTTGGACGAAATGACTGGTTCCAAAATCAGGCATATCAGTGCAAAAGCTTTGTGTTGGGTTAACAACGTTGTAGTTGAACCATGACTCAATACGTTAGGCTAACCGCAGAGTTTAACACGAGGCCTCTCCCGCTAATGATCAGTAAGATGTTCAGAATAATGTGATATAATTGCATCAAAATTAGAAAATATTGATTTTAACTACCTAAAAATAACATACATCATAGTACTAAACAAAACACATGACAACTTACCTTGATTTTCCAAAATATCAACAAATATGTCCATAAATTAGAAGGAGCAGTTGTGTCTTATCGTGCATGTCTTGGTCGTTGCGTCGCTCTGGTACTACATAGTACTAACTGAATGGCATGGGCAGTACTTCTACGAAAGGCAGTTCGCACAATTACGAGGCGTGTAGTTTAATCGCTATGATCGCTATGTAGAGTTGTAGAATCACTAGTTGATCACTCTTAATACTTGGAAACAATCTGTAAATGTACGTGTCACGTTAGTATTTCGACCAACTACAACATTCTTAATCTACTCACGATGAGTAACATCGTTCACATCGTTTATTGTAAGCATTAAGGAAGTATCGAAACTCAATGCATGAGTCAGTTTACGAATTAGATCAATTAGTTGACTACCTTACAATTCGGCGTCTAGCATCTGTACACATTGCCCCATGTATTTTCAGTACTGATTAAAATTTGCAAGTACATGTATGCGCATATTTTGTGAAATAAGAGTCGCACTACGAGTTGAGGTGCATCCCTACTCATTAAAGGTATAACATCTTACTAACAGACGAGTAAGCAGATTTTCTGTGCACCAATAGACTAACTAAACTGACTCCAATGACGATGAACCTGTTTTGGGAATCGCTCATTTCAGTTACATTCGAAGTAGTTGAGTCCACGAATATTCTTTCCGTTGACATTGATTCTGAAGTTGGAGGTGAGCAAACGTCCGTTGACGTCACTGTTTCCATTGTGTTAATAATGATATCGTTAGATGATTCACTCTCTGGTGCGATCGCACATCGACTTGTCGATGCCGATCCACTGAAACAATCATATCTAGTATTAGGATCAGTAGATGATGTGTAGTGTACTTTAACTTTCCTAATTGCCTTTCCTTTATGGATCACCATTTCATTGAGTGGTAAAAAATGAGCTGTATTTCCACTGTTTACTACTGTGGATGTCCAAGAACACGTATCCATCTCTCTACAGTAACATGACAACAATATCCAATCACCAGGTTTGTAGGGCTCCCCAACGGTACCATTACGAACACATTGAGGACTATTATCATATTTAACATTTAGATCGAGAGTCGCTACCTCCGTTACCTCTCTTCTATCCATACATGTAAATCTTACGTTACATTTGTACATACCACCATCGCTCATCGCCACACTATTGATTCTGTACTCGGCATAAATCGTTTTTATTTCTTCAATTACGTTATTTCCATTTTGATCCATAATCGTCACTGTTTCAATAGTTAAATCGCCAGTATAAGAACACCTTAACGTAATATCCGTCTCACCAACGAAAACTACTTCGTTATACTCGCCATCCATTAATTCGAACATTACTTGTGATTTTCCCAACGAGGAAATTGAAATGTATATCATGATCACTTCAAAGCAAATTGTTCTCCTCAATCCTTGTAATTGATACATCTTTCTCCTTTCCACTACCCCTTTTTAGAAGAAATATAGTTTCCAAAAGTTCTTCACTTTGTCTCTTCTCTACTTTGTCTAATCCCCTGGGAAGTCTCCCTGACAGATACAACCGTCACTTAGTGTTTGGCGAATGCACTTGTACAATGTGTATAGGACTAAACGAGTCGAACGCCGTTTGCTTTATGTTCTTCTTGCCATGTCGAGTTGTATGTAGGAAGTGCTGCAGTGATTGCAGCAACTCAGCTCAGCATGCATGAAGATTGGTGTAACACTTCACTCCTCACACAATAGACATTTCTTTTTTATATACTATTTCGTAATATGGTGTATGATGTCAGGTGAAGTGTAAAACGAACTCGTTTATACGAACCCCAGCTTCCCAGTTAGGCCATCAAAGATATCATAGATAAAATATTGTTCTTCGGCATGCACCGATGAAATTCCTTGGAGGGGGGGGGGAGGGGGGGCTTATGCACTGTTTATGATGTATTTTTTATGTGAAAAGTAATGTGATGCAAAATTTCCCGCGCCGTCTTCAACCGCGTTGCCTAAATTTACATAAAGGATTAATAACGGCCTCCTGTTATGTTGACGCAATGTGTACAGCAATCCAGCTCAGACTTGACATTTGAGCAAAATTTAACTCATTATGCATCCCATCTCCATCCCTTCATTCCCCCGCCCACCCAGCCCTTCCCCCTTCCCGATACTCACCTTTATGTTATTGATCTTCGAAAAAATTGGTGTTGTACCGAGCTTAGCAATGAATACGAAGACTATTCACTCCGTTGGCGAGCCGAATACGCCTTTTTTCCCTGGTTGTATTTTGGCAAATAGGTTAGATATCAGAATGATCAAATTGAACAAAAATATGCTCTCAACAGACTGTAACCAAGAACTATAAAGACTTCTGTATACATAGCGAACTGCATACATTTCAGAAAAATCGCATACAGTCATGTGAGAGAACTTTTAACAGCGTTATAATCCTTGCATTCAAAAATAAGATACAGATAAATGATTTTAAAGAAAGCATAGGAGTAGATCAGTCTTTATTCGTCATTGCTTTTTCTGTAGTATTTTTATAGAAAATGTGTGTCGATGCAATACGTAAAGTAGAATTGGTTTTCTGTGAGATAAAGTGGCAAAAGAAGGTAGACACATCTTTTCAAAATCAGACGTAGGGTGATGGATGCCTCCATGCACAGACGTAACGTACAACCGAAAACAATAGTCAATGAAAGTACACTCTGGATTAAATGGCTTACTTATTAAAATGCATTACATTTCTATATCTGTGGTGTATGGTACGCCAAAACCGACAAAAATGCACACAAACAAATACGTAAACCTAAGTCATTATATGAATTCAAAGTTATCGCTGCATAATGACCAAGAACACTTTAAGTCCTTTTTTGGAACTAATAGCACCTCCACATAATGACGAAGAACATTATATTAATCATGCGATCCTAACACTGCCACATAAAGGAACGCCAATACCAATTCGTAAGTCCTTACGTGGGGATTCGCATATCGCCACATAGGGACTAACGCAGTTCGTTAGTCCTTATGTGGCGATTCGAGTATTTAAATAAGGAATAGCGCAGTTCGTTAGTCCTGATGTGGCGATAGGCGAGTATCCACATAAGGACTAACGAATATTGTCGGTTTTGGCGCGTAGAACAAAATTAGTAAATCATTTCTCATGCGGTGGGGCTATTTCGAAAAACGTATTGGTTTTGGGGCGTAACTACACACATTGTTTACGCTATAAACGCAGCAATTATAGTGTACAGCTACAAGCGCGGCGCTGTAGCTATACCTGTGTTGTGGTGTAGTGTAAAGAAACTTATTAGCTATTTAATCTACTTCGTCTGAATGTCGTATTCAGTAAATTAACCAAATGCGTTAGGAATGAGTGGTTAAAACATGTGGCTCTTAGAACAAAACATGCATGTTTATTACATAGCATTCTCACATTATGCCACGCATGGTCAGTGACTCAACAAACAGAAAGTCGGACAAATCTGCAGTGTCATTGAATGTGTTAGTGATAAAGAATTCTTTGTTAAACAACTTCTAATACAAGCTACTAGAGTCACCGTGTACTTTCGTCTCGTTTCGTTTATGTTCCCCTACAACATTAAATAGTACAAGTGCAGAAATAACGAAATAATATGAAGATGGCAATGAACGAGAGGGAAGTATAACTTAAAAAAAACCGAGGGGCTTGTCGAACAGTTTCACTCCATAAAACTTGAAGAAAAAAAATCAACCCAGGTAGAAAACACATTGTACAGAGGAATTAAAGAAAAAGCAAACAACGCAAAACAAAACGTAGTTATTAGTGCGTAGTGTATTTGGTTGTATTTATTAGAGAGTATCCCGACTAAAGCCTAATAAAGTACTGTTGTGCTACTAAATTTACACATTGTCTTCACTGACCTTAATTAGCCTCACCATGTTTCACCTCACAATTTTTCGATATGGAACTCTTCCCAATCAGGAAATAGACGTCATTGCAAGATTCAGTTGCCTGATGATCGCCGCAGTGAAAGAACTCAATGTGTGCGTGAAACTCTGAATTACAACGCTATGGAATAGCATGTTTATACATATATCATTTTAGCTCTGCTCCAATTATATTGAGAACTATACTGCTATGGATGCTATATATATATATATATATATATATATATATATATATATATATATATATATATATATATGTAAACACACACATATATGTAGCCTATATATAGTCTATATATATAGCCTATATATATGTATGGCCTATATATATATATATGGCTATATAAATATATATATATATATATATAGCCTATATATATATGTATGTATGTATGTATGTATGTATGTATGTATGTATGTATGTATGTATATATATATATAGCCTACATATAGCCTATATAAGCCTAAACAACTGTCCATGTGTTTGACTAGTAAGTATACCTTGCAAAGATGGTTCAAAAGGCACATTTGAAGCGATTTGAAGCGATTTGAAGTAAAATGTCATCCCTACTTGTGTGTGTGTGTGGGGGGGGGGGGGCTAAATTTGGGGTCAATACTGAAGATATTTATAAATCAGAATGGTTTCAAGACAGTTCTTGTTATCTAGAAAGCTTTATTTATCCCAGAAAAAAAAACATATTTACAGTGGCATGCAGTTAGATCATCCCTTTATACATTTATTTATAGAAGTATACTAGATTAATACTTTACAAAGCAAACACGAAATATTCAAAATGTTTCATTATTTCCAAAGGTTAAAGATAAGAATTAAGCCATATTCGTCTTTGATATAACCTGCGCTTATACATAAGAATGGTCACTAACATAAAGAGACATAAACGAGATAAACGTATTTACGGGTTCGGTATAAATAAAGGTTCTGTGTTTTAATAAATCAATATTTATAGATTTCTCTTCTTATATTTCTCTTACAATTATAATCACATAAGCATCGAATCGATTGAAACAACTGCTTTTGACAATTAAAAGATACTATTGGTAATCCTTTTTAATTTAAATTGTTGATCTGTATTCTGAAAAAAACGGTGGAACAATTCATTAAGCTTATTTTATATTTTGTTTTAGATTAATTAATAATGCTTAATATGAAATACCTTTTATCAAAATAGCAACTTCACAGATTGTATAGTTTTTGTTGATCGATATAGCAAAACCAAGAAAACTAGATACTTCTTGGGTTGTATGAACATTGCGATCATGCAGTAATTAAAAGTAGTATGGTAATTTATCAATGTGACGGCAATACCATTATTATAGCGGAAAATTCCACCACCATATTCCCATTCTATGGTTCTGAAAATCAAAATCAAATCGACAGAAGGCTCAGCAAACATTTTATATTCCAATGAATTTCATGCAGTCTTATCATCACTATAACACACTTTCATCATATATACATTTCAGAAGAAACACTCTGTAGACATGTACAAATTGTTGTATTCATTTCAGAATCATTAATCACATTGCCGATGAACATCCACGCATTAATAAAACAAGACGTATTATAAACAAAACATGGAACTGGATTATTCTCCTCTTCTTTAACATTTGGTCCCTTGTAGATTGAAAGTTATTACCTGAATTTGTCCGCTGAAAATAAGTCTATATAGCAAACTACTTTTGTTTGGTCGTTGTTTACAATTACTCATGGAAAGCACTAACCGGGGATAAGTAAAATTTTAAGTATATTATCACTTACTTTGCAATGAGACTTATATTAACGCGCAGAGGAAAATAAAATGCGACTGCACTTCCTACCCTAAGATATATACTGAAAATGAATGACATTTGTGCACATATTATGTAAATATTTCTATTTAGGATTTGACAATGTTCATTGTAGACCTCAAAGATATTATTTTGATTTCTTTTACAAATTGTTGCTCGTTTGATATGAAATATACAAGCTGATGAATTTGAAGGAAAGTGTTTCGACTAGACTAAAGGAGTTCGTGGAAAAAATATTGATTACAGAAGAATTTGTTTAAATAGTTGTCGGGTCTGGAGGGTTTATTATTCAGATAAATACACCGTGGCTTAAGTAAAACTTGTTTCAATATATTTATATGTACTTTCATTTCTTAATTTGACGTAACTGTTTGTCTACATAATATTTACCCAAAGCTAGAATGTCGAATAGTCGTCACTTATATTCGAATTTGGGAACATACTATTACTACCACTCTCATTTAACAACTTATTGCTCAATATCTATGAGTACTTTCAAGAGACGGAATCTAAATTTATATGCTTCATTTCGTAATTTGACGTAATTGTTTGTCTACATAATGTTTAAAATTTTGTAATCCTAGAATGTCGAATAGTCGTCGCCAATATTCGACTTTGGGAACAATATTTTTTACTGCCACTCTCATTAAACAACTTATTGCTCAATATCTATGAGTACTTTCAAGAGTCGGAATAAAAAAGAAACCATTTTCAAATCCGCTTTAGCGATTGTCATGTCGGGCAATAATCTGACAATCGGAGGCAAATCTAATAATACTGACTTGCCTTGTCCTTTTGCTTTTCACACTCTGTTGCCATCCTTACACACCAAGAGCAGCTAGTTATTGTGTCAATAAATATATATTCCCTATTACCGTCGTTAAACTTTAGTTTAGCTGGATGTATGCAAATACTGACTCGTATTACCATTATTTTGTTCATATTGGCCTGTGACACAAAAGGCAAAACACCATATTCATTCAGCCGTTGCTTTGGAATTTCCGAAAAATGTAGACTCAGCAATTACCGGGTCAAAGAATATACTTTGAAATACTACAGTAGACAACATGGTGGTAAAAATGTGTTGTTAAAATGTAGAGAACTGTACAGTTCTGTCTTAACTACTTTCAAAACCATAAGAGGAACAGTTCCTCGTTGACATATCGCATACTTCATTAAGAACAGTTACAACTACCCTTACGCTGAACTTAACTTCTCTTTCCAGCACAACCCGTCAGTGGTAAATAAAGGGAAAGATCATTTTCGCATTATTTTTTTCCAAATCATTACCTACTACTTGATAATGCCTCTACGAGGATATCATGATACGCAAACTTGAAGGTACCGTGAATGGCCAGTTATCCTGACGAGGATAGCGTTTAGTATTTCGAAAGATATGAAAGGCTTCATAGAGATCTTCGAAGAGTTAAATTGTTTGATGGCCTCATCTATGACGTATACTATGACACGTTAAACTATACCCATATGCAATGAATTTGGACAGCGTGACTGGATAGTTTTTATTTTATTAAGTACCTACCAACTGACATAGTATTATTGACCGCTGTTGGTAACTAAACTATAACCATGCAATGAACAGACAAAGGGAAGAAATTCAAGTGTACTAAACTCAAAGAACATCGCGCACGAATTACATGCTGACTATACGAGTTGTTCTAAGCGAGGCCTATACTAACACACAAATCTTCACAACTCGAAATGCTATCGATAATTGATGTGTCAAATGTTGCTAGTTGTTTATATCTACCATAGCATACGGAGTTGTAGATACTGGTCTATTGCCAGGGACGTTGCTTTTCCGTTTGGTCTTGTCTATTTTTGCATAGAGCATACTGAAATTATCCTCCTCGTCAGATTTATCATCAACAATGGCTTCTCGATTCTCTAAAGGAATCGGTCTACCTTGAAAATCACTGCCAACAGCCCGAGCCATATTACTTTTATCATGAGTGCCAATCGAGCTTATTTGAGATGGCTTAGCTTTATCTACCTTTGCGTAATTGTCGTCGGGTAGAGATATGACATCACTTCCCTTCATAGGCGGGGAATCGTACGTGTGGCTAACATCATTTGCAATACCTTCAGGACTTGGTTGTTGGTAAGCTCCATTTAAATGAGTCCCATTAATGTAGTCAGTTTTGTTATTATCATTCGCCCTTTTATCATCTTTCACTTTACGGTTCGCCTTTTTTCTTCCTCCGCAAAAAATAAAAACAATAAGAAAAACAACCACGACTGCTAAGAGACCAGCTGCACTGACACCAATTACTATTACAATAACAAAGGGATTATCGTTATTCTGCGAACTAGAATCACCAATTGTAGGTGTATCTTTAGTTGTAACCTTGACAGTCGTCTTCTCTAAGATGATTCCATCGCCTGATGTACCTTCTGTAGTTGAAGATGAACAAACATCTGGAGGCGTCACTGTTTCTATTGAGTTAACAATGATATCATTAGATGATTCACTCTCTGGTCCGATTTCACATCGAAGTGTTGATGCCTCTCCCCTGAAACAATCATACCTAGTATTAGGATCAGTAGATGATGTGTAATGTACTATAACTCTTCTAATCGACTTTCCTGTATAGTTCATCATTTCATCGAGTGGTGACAAAATCTCTGCTCGTTCACTGCCTAGTACTGTGGATGACCATAAACACATATCCAGCTCTCTACAGCTGCAGTAACATGACAACAATATCCAATCACCAGGTTTGTAGGGCTCCCCCACTGTACCATTACGAAAACATCGAGGACTCGTATCATCTGTAACATTTAGATCGAGAGTCGCTACCTCCGTTACCTCTCTTCCATCCATACACGTGTATGTTACGTTACATTTGTACATACCACCATCGCTGATCGCCACAGTATTGATTCTGTACTCGGCCAAAATCGTGTTTGTTTCTTCAATTACGGTATTTCCATTTTGATCCATGATCGTCACTGTTTCAACATTTAAATTGCCATTATAAGAACACCGTAAAGTAATATCTGTCTCACCAACGAAAACCACTTCGTTATACTCGCCGTCTATTAATTCGAACATTACTTGTGCTTTTCCCAACGAGGTAATGAAAATGTATATCACTATCACTTCCAAGAAAATTGTTCTTCTCAAACTTTCTAATTGATACATCTTTCTCTTTTCCACACTGCCCCTTTCTAGAGGAAATATAGTTTCCAAAACTTCTTCACTTTGTGTCTTCTCTACTTTGTCTAATCCCCTGGGCAGTCTTCCTGACAAATACAACCGTCACTTAGTATTTGGCGAATGCACTTGTACAATGTGTATAGGACTAAACGAGTCGAACGCAGTTTGCTATATGTTCTTTTTGCCATGTCGAGTTGTATGTAGGAAGTGCTGCAGTGATTGCAGCCACCCTGCCTAGCAGGCATGAAGATTGGTGTAACATGTCACTCCTCACACAATAGAAGAATAGAATTTTTTTTTTTAAATATTCATTCTTAATATGGTAATGATGTCAAGTGAAGTGTAAAACGTAACCTTTTATACGAACCCCAGCTTTCCATTTATGACATCAAAGATATCATTGATCAAATATTGTTCTTCGGCATGCACCGATGAAATTGTTTTGTTCTTCTCTTCTCCCTTTTTTTGAGGAGGGGTCAGCGGAGAAATGGCTTATGCACTGCATAATGATGTATGTTTTTTTCGTTAATAGTTATGTACTTGTATCTATTTTGAAGCCAATATAGGTACAGCACGCATTTCTAGGTAGATCGAAACTACTAATCAAATTAAAATCATGGCAAAAAACGTATCGTAACTCACTTTCTAAGTATATATTTCCCTGAAATGATTATTTTAGCCTACCAGCTCTACTTTATTTTGATATTTACGCAGATGTTCGGATTCTTACAACTATTGTAAATTTAACGTAATTAAGAAGGAAGGATTCGGCAACTATAGTTTGATTGTATACATGCGAAATTCCCGGGCCGTCTTCAATCGCATTGCCTTAAAAATACATGAAGGGTTAATATAGGCCTGCTGTTATGTTGACGCAATGTGTACAACAATCCAGCTCAGACTTGACATTTGAGCCAATTGAGCTCATTATGCATCCCATCTCAACCCCTCCCCTCCCCCGCCCATCTCAACCCCTTCCCCGCCCGTACCGAGCTTAGCTAGCAATGAATACGAATACGAGGACTTTATATTCACTCCCTTGGCGCGCCGAATACGCCTTTCCCCCTCTGGCTGTATATTGACATAGAAGTTATATATCTGAATGAACACGTTGAACTAAGGTATCCTATCAACACACTGTAACCAGAATAAAAACTACAAAGATTTATGTATATAAAGCCAACTGCATACATTTCACAATAATTGCTTGTATACAGTCATGTGAGGCAACGTTTAAATGTTTTATAATTCTCGCATTCAAACAAAAAAGATACAGATACATGATTTTAAGGAATACATAGGAGTAGATCAGTCTTACTCGTCATTGCTTTTTCTGTAGTACTTTTATCGAAAGTATGTGCCCAAGTAATACGTAGAATTGATTTTCTGTGAGTAGTAAAGTGGTAAAGGAAGGTAGACACAACTTTACAAACTAGACGTACAGTAGGGTGATGGATGCCTTCATGCACAGACGTTACGTACACCAAAAACAATTGTCAGTGAAAGTACATTGGATTTAGTGGCTTACTTATTAAAGTGCATTATTGTATCTGTGGTGTAGTGTAAACAAAATAAGCTATTTAATCTACTTCGTCTGAATCTGAATCAGTAAAAGCAAATGCATTAGGAATGAGTGGTTAATACGTCTGGCTCTTAGAACAAAACATGCATGTTTATACATAGCCTTCTCATATTATGCCACGTATGGTCAGTGACTCAGATACTCAGGCTATATCTCTTAGAAAACAGAAAGTCGGACAAATCTACAGTGTAATCGAAAGTGTTAGTGATAATGAATTCGCTGTTAATGTGTAAATGTTAATGTGTTAATGTACACACCACGATCACCTAAATTCCATATTGTTGATTCTGTACTATGCATGTATTGTTTGATTATTTTCAATAAGCTCATTTCCAGTTTGATCCTCAGATAGTAACCGTTCCAACAGTTAAACTACTATAATAACACCTTATAATAGCAGTGTCATCAACGAAGACAACTTATATTCGTCATCCGCTAGTTCGCATACGATTTGTGCTTATCCAATCGACGAAATGAAAAAAATAATGAAAAATATTTCACGTAAAATCGAGTTTGCAATCCCTTTAGATCAGGGGTTCCCTAACTGGGGTGCATGAACCCCCAGGGGGTGCGTGAGCTCATCCCAGGGGGTTCGTGAGACGTTTCTGAAAGTCAAAACTAGAGTACTTTTTGTTGAACTAAAATCTGATATACTGTATCATATAATTTAGTAATGTACAAAAGTCTTACCTATCGACAAACTCTGTTCGCGTTAGTCCATACGCATTTGTTGCCATAGTAGTACCGTACCGTGCATGTGATAAATAACTTAATTATGAAACAGACACAGGTGTAGTTGGTGTACGCATGACAGTACGTCGTGAAAATAAAGAGCTGATCTGATCTTGAAGTTTCCAAGTAAATATTTGTTCATCACTTGTTTTATTTTTCATTACAATATTACACTATGAACTTGATCTTTTACGAAGCACTGTTATGCGTATTATAGTATAATAATGACTCAGATCGTGTCTCAAAAAGTTGGAGGTTCGAGGACAACTCTGACATCCACAGGGGGGCTCGTGGGGGGGGGGGGTTAGGGAAACCCTGCTTTAGATTGAAACATCTCGCTCATTTTGTTAAGACTATTTTCGAACATTTGTTTACTGAACTTGCATTGCTTTGTGAAAGATTTTTCGATACCACGGTATCTATAAATCTATGCTTAGAATTCGACCGCTCCTCGAGAAAAGTCTTCGCACACAAGCTACAACTATTTACAAAGCATATGGAACTCTGAATTAGCTACAAACCTTCATCGACGTCTTACCTTCCACAAGAAAAAAAAACGAAAGAAAGATAACAAGAAACGACAACAACCTGTGTGATGTCAAAGTGTTATGATTCTCGCGGTCGTTTATGTTAAGAATATATTGCGAATTATGAAAACGTGACACAATAAGCATCTTTGTATTTGATTTAGACGTAAAATTAAAGAAAATATCTTGTCATTCAAGTTAAATGTTATATTGACACATTTCAAGATCTCAATTTTCAACAGTAGAAACTAGTGGGTAGTCCTTTGGACTTTAAACTGTGTCTCGGATATTTCTTAACTGTGTTGATGACAGCTCAGCAGTTCTTACATGTAGTGTTCTTCACAGTTCGCTCTCACCCAGGTTGTCTCTTTCCTCTTTCAGAATGAAGAAACTCTAGCCTCCTATCACCAATCGCACGATACTTTCTCTGCCCATTTCCTTGAATAAAAAGGCTGTAACAATGTGTTACCATGTTCGTCCCACGATTTGGATTTTCACAAACAATTGGCCCTCTTTTACTGGGTTTCAGTGCAGGTTAATGATCCGTTCCTTGCCGTACCATTTAAAATATTTAGGCTTAACTTGTCATAGGGGAATTTTTTCTGATATGAGTTCAGGGACTCTACGGAGATTATAAATCCCTAATAGTCTTAGTACAGATTTTTAACTGTTCGTCCAGCTATCTCTTTCAGTGTGAGCTCCTAACTAAATGGAAACGTCAACTTACTTCACTGTATGCATGCAAGTATATGTTTACATAACCCCGTCTCATGTTGGCTAAACGAAATGGGGTGAGGGGGAAGGGGAGGGGGAGGGGGGAGGTTCGCTGATTTCATAGATGTGCGAATAGACTAAGCCCATAGTTTATACGTCCAATGAGCCCTATAGCATAGTCGTATAGACATTATAACAGGTTATCAATTGCCTAGCGTACGGTTAAAAGGAACCATGGTAACAGCTTCAAACGGCTTCAAATGCAATAGATGTTTACAATTGTGTCAGTTTCTGCCAAATCTTTAATTTTCATATTCTCAAAACCCGTCATGCTTAAGCATCAAATGAAAGAGCAATTAATATCTCTACATGCAATAAAGCGCCTGTTGTTGACCCTTGGACTAGTCTTGCCTACCCCTCAATTTAACTAAAATATCTATAGGTCAGACAACGCATACTATACCACACGTGCATGGCTAATCGAAGATAGGGATTTGATAGATAAGTTATTAATATTAAAGGCCTATACATTTTTCTCCTTCTTTTCATCTTGATCTGCTAACCTATAGAGGTAAATACTTCAATTTATTTGATACTTTAGATTGGATTAACACGGTATTATTTTCAGATAACAAATCTTTGGCCTTTCACTGTTTGAAGCAAATCTTTTAACATTTTGAGCCTCTACAAGTCAAAGTTGACTCTGTCGTTTGCAAACATGCGTCACTGACTTTCTAAACAATTAGTGGCATACTCCTATTAGAGTCTATATCAATCCGCCCGGATGTTCTCTTATCTCAGGAAAAGTGCCAAAATGCATTAGGAAAACATTTGTTTTGACCTGTTATCATATCAGGATCTGGTTTCTTGGGGCTTGCATGTTAAAAGGCATGAATGGATGTACATGTGCTGCAAAAGTTGGTCAATTGAGGCAATTTCAGATCAATTTAGGCCTCCCAGGAGCAGCGTACGAAAATTGTTTACTACTGAGTGAGGCGGTTTGTTTACAAGTAACAAAAACTTCAGGCTCGGATAGCAAAAAATCTACAGTCATGATACGGAAAATTGATGGTGCCATGAAAGGCCAACTTGTCAGCTATCCGATGATGGGTAGCGTTTAGCTAGTGAGAACTTCTATCTAGACGTAGATACCACATTACTTTTGTGATTTAGTGTGTAAGTCAACGGGGCTTTTAATGCCGATGTAAACTACCTTCAAAAGACAAAAAGTACATTTTGCGATCACAATCTTTACTGGTGCACTTAGTCAGCATTCCTTACTGCGTATTTCACCTTTAGCATGCCAGGAGCTATTGTATACGCCAGGAGCTATTGTATACGCCCACCCCCTTGGTACGGCCGATTGCACTCTTTCAGTACCCTTATAGGTACTCTTTTGATAGCTTTGAAAACGTTTAAAAGCTAGGGTTTTTCCATTTAGAGTAATGTTGTTGAACTTTTAGCACTGTTTTATCTTTTCATATCTTATTGTCAGTGACTAGCCTATAAGCTTTGTAGTTACGATGATGACTAATAGAACATCATAGAAATCGAAGATGTAAGTAAAAATGGTGGCACAGTCTATGACCGTAGTTATACGGCTCTATACAAAATACATACAGTGCGTTTAACTGAACTTTGATTTTACAAGCTTTGTTCGTATATACACAGTATAACTTTAAATTCCACTATAATTGTCATTGCATGCTGTTATGGAATAGCTTAAAACAAAAACAATAAGTAATCAGTAATTGACTTGATTTAAATTCTGTGATGATTATTCTATTGCTTTAAGAAATATGTCTTAAGTTGAATCGCTGAAATTTGCTGACAATGCACACTGAACAGTTGCTGTAAAATTGGTGACAATTATGATATACCACAAACGCTTACAGAAAAACCAGGTGGTGGTCTGTTTCAGCTCTTTGCGCAAACTATTTTCAGCATCGTCTTTCGATACACAGCTGCAGGTATTTCTTCACCTCTTAATCAGCTGGTTGACCCCCCCCCCACCCTGTAAGTTGTTATGGCCACTCCCTGCTTTTGCATGGGCAGTTACTTCTCTCGTCCTCTTCAAATTCGCTTGAATGTAAAAGCTTAAAGGCATTGAAGACTCGCCCCAAACCGCGTGCCGCCCTCTGGTAAAAAGTTAACTTTTCGTTGCTTGCAAGTGAGGTTTTTTTCTTGTCGCTACAAAATGCAGACAGTAATGAAACGTGATACCTTGTTATCTTTTATCTGCTATTTACACTGTGTTGTGGGTATTGACCGTAGCTGTATGTATTGACTGTACACTAGTGTCTAATTACCGACGGTAGCAAGCTGTGTGTGTATTTTCTGGATTCGATGGTGGTGTCTAACACTTCTGTTACACCTAATTCGAAACTAGGTCAGATAACCGGCACCAAACGTTTCTTTGTGGGCGAGTCTTCACTCCCTTTAACATAAGTACGTCCGTTTGCAGCATAATATACAAAGAAACATATATGCCACCTGAATACCCCTTAAATATGTGTTTGCGTGTAACTTGCATTTAATTATGATAGTTTAAAAAAAAGCATCGACTGTATGAATCATGTTTTTTTTTTGTTTTTTTTTTGCGTGTACACTTTGAGACCCCCAGATCAAGCCCCTGAGCCCGTGCCCCAAAAGGTAAAGATTCCGGTCCTGCCTATAACAGATAATAAAAATAATACTATGATCACAATAATATAAAACAATAGATAGTAATCGACGTGTGACAAATACTTTATTAATATACAAATGTGTGCTTAAAATTATAACAAAATTAATGTAATAAACTATGTTATGAAAAATGCTTTCGGTAGGCTACAGTTGTGGTGGCTGTCTTTGTTATTACATTAAAAATAAAATGGTTCAATCCGAACTTATCAATAACATAAAATTACCTACAATTCGGATTTCGAAAGTCGGGTTTCGTTGTGTAAAGAGGCTCCGTGGTAGCTACGTTCTAACGCCCACCAATGACGTCACAACTGCCATGAAGAGTGACCTCAAACAATAATTATTCCTGAAAGCTGCATGGAAATTGTGATTGAAAATGAGGTCGTACTATTTTTCTTTTATTTAAAATAACTTTCAGTCCTTTCTCCGCACAAAATGTGATTATGATCAGTGGATACCGCTCTAGCCATGATTACACGAGATGCCCATTTTAAAAACACAGCGAAGACCACCAGAACAATCCAAACAAAATCGATATGCAAGACTATATACGAAATATATTTTAAAATATCTTAAAAGTACACATTGCTCCATGATTTCATGTATGAAAATCAGATAAAGAGAAAAAAACTGTCACCCTTCAGTACAGTATAAAGTTAGTAATCTAGCTAGCTAGTGAGGATATTCACTACTTCTGAATGAATTTCGAATTTCGATCTACATTGCCCTCACAATTAGGAGGCTGCCTCGCAATGTCTCCCTCTAGAGACCGGTCCATAAAGCTGTTACTTGTTTGGTGTATCTGGAAGTAATCTCGTTTTAGATGGACTTATGTCCGGTGGATCGGGTATCATATCCCCTCGTCTCGGTTTTCTGGGAACTTCATAGGCATCTTCACTTTGTTTTATTTTGGTTGGCTTTTTCAGAGGTGCTTGACCCTCTTTGCCTGCGGCGACTTCAGATTGAGCGCTGAAATCTGTTTCAATCATTGCGTATTCACCCTCATTCCGTAGATTGTCATTCCCTGGTTTCACGTTCCTCTTTCGCAAAGAAGACGCAACTAATAAAAACAACGACAACCCCAACAGAGTTACCAACAGAAGAACGCTGATTGCTATTATTATGATGACAAATATAAAGTTTGGCCTTCTTTTACTACTACTACTACCTGGTGATTGGTTAGGTTTCGTTACGTCATTTTCGGCGGTATTGGTAGATTCCAGTTCCTTTGGTATAACGTTAAAAGGACCAAAGGAGCATTGCTCAGATGGGGAAGGTCCATAAGCACATTGGAAGATGGTATCGTTGTCAGATTCCGACAGAGGCCCTACTGACAGCCTCACAATTACCTTGACGCCAAAGGAAAGCGATTCTTGTCCATTTATGTGTTCGCTCTCGTTAGCAGTTACCTCGAAAGTGCTCCATTGGCAGTTGTCCATAACCATGCAATAACACGACAACAGTAACATTTCTCCGGATCGATACGAGTCTCTTTCAGGACCATCCAAGATACATTTTGGTCTGGTTGTATCCACTTTGAGTTCCAAATTCGTCCCTTCCGTAATGGTACCACCATCAATGAGATCTCGGGTCACCAGGCAAGTGTAGTGCCCACTGTCCTGTAACGTCACTTCCGGTATGACATACTCTACCACAAAGCCCTCCATGTCATTGTTTGCTAACGTTTCCCTACCGAGGACGATTTCGATAAATGCATTGCGGCTGTTGAGTACTTCACATCGCATGGTAAGATTCGTCTCTCCCTGAAATACGATAGCACTGTTGTCTGCATCAGCGAAATCAAATATAATCGATTGCGCTTTTCCGATCCGTGCAAAAGAAAACATTAACAGAAATGCCAAAGAGAATTTCATGAGAACATCCATTTTTAGAACAACAAGTTACTTCAAGACGTAACAGAATGGGTATGCGTATAGGTTTTTTTAAAAGCAGTTCCACCAACTGTCACCATAGCAAGTTTATGGGGCAGTCGGTATAGCAGTCAAAGTAGTGATTGCTTCACATAATTATCGCTTAAAGCGATCAAATTTAGACTTTCAAAAGGTACAAATATTTTGTTAAAAGCCAATAAGATGTGTGGGCTATTTGTATCTTTTATCTTTTCACGGGTAAGGCCTATTTGTGCTATTTTCTTTCTGATTAAATCTTCAATTTTTTGTTCCAGTCGGGTGGTGTTAAGTTTATTGTGACTTTTATCTGATTTCAGGGTAGTTGTACTATTTATTGCCAGTGATTCTAAATATATTGTTACGCACTGGACTATAGTGACTGACGCAAAGGCCCACACAAACCGCTGTTTTGTTTTCAAATGCAAACAGACGTGTCGAGTTTTGCTTTGAGTTCCCTCGATGCTTGACCCGCAATAAATGCGATTACAGTACAAAAAAACAATAGGGCAATCCATGGAGTTGCATATCTGAACGCCGCCATGACGGAAGTGATTGTTAGGTTACTTCTGAATGCATCTGGTAACTATATCTGTTAATAGGCTAAACAAATTAAGGTTCCTCGACCTTTGACCTATGACGTCATCAATCACGCAGGCACGAGTTTACATGGTCAGGCACCTACCCACCAAGTTTGAACTTGATAGAGCTTATGTTCTATGAGGAGTTCGCGACATTTTTTTTTCTTTTTCACACTTTTTCACATGCACGCTCGCGTACACGCACACACACCCGGCCCACACGCTCACTCACTCACGTAAAACACTCACGCACGCGCACTCACACACACACACATACGCGCGCGCATCCTCACATTTCTAATGTGGGGTGAAGTACAATATCTCTGAAATACATGTAGGGAAATGAGATAAGGAAAGGTGACTCTTCTATACGCACCCAGTTGGACAATATTTCGATAATGTACTCTCATATCCCTCTTCGGAGCACTCGTAGTGTCAGTATGAGCAGTATGAATATCACGTTTCTATCAGATAAAGGTTAGGCACTGTTTGTTCTCTCAATACGAGTGCTTTAAAGCATCATATGGGAGGACAGTTCAGAGTGGTATAAGCACTAGGAAATTGTCCTATCTGGCTGTTATATACGTAGCCTATTATGAACATTCATCAATTGCGCAACATGCGTCGGTGCATTTACAAGTAAATTTATAGTTAGATCTTTGCAGCTTTCAGTTTTTCTATTTAATATGTTTATTTGATTCATTTTCTTTTCGGGTTGGGTTTAACTGCATGAAAACGTGATTCTTGGTATAAAGTACATTCTGCTTTGAATAAATATATATATATATATATGATGACAAGAAGAGTGACAATGACATTAGCGATAATCACGTCGATGACGAAGACGGTAACGATGACGACAACGAGACGATGACAGTGACGGTGACGATGACGATGGCGATGACAGTGACGGTGACGATGACAATGACGATGTCAATGGCGATGACGATGGTAGTGACGGTGACGATGTCAATGACAATGGCGATGACAATGACGATGTAAATGGCGATGACAATGGCGATGGCGATGGTAGTGACGGTGATGTTGTCAATGGCGATGGCGATGACAGTGACGGTGACGATGACAATGACGATGTTAATGGCGATGGATGTCAATGGCGATGATAGTGACGGTGATGATGACAATGACGATGACAATGACGTCGATGCCAATGGCGATGACGATGGCGATGGTAGTGACGGTGACGGTGAAGATGACCATGGCAATGACGATGTCGATGACGATGGCGACGGCGATGGTGAATGCGACGGTAGTGACGGTGACGGTGACAATGAAAATAACGATCATGACGTCGATGGAAATAACGACGACGATGACTATGACGACCACGATGACAATGGCGATGGCAGTGACGGTGACCTCTTTCTTTTGAGTCACAGACAAAACAGTGTGATATCATTTCTCTAGTAGTCATTAAATGTCACTTAAAAGGACTTCCTAAAACCCACTTTAAATTGTCCATAACGGTGATAAGCTTAACAGCTAGTGTTTTATTTAATTTTTCGTGATTGTTTCCTTTTACAGCTCCAAAGCTATCTGTCTAATTAGACAAATATGTTTTGTTACCCTATTTTTAGTTCATTTCTTAACCACAATAAGGTAACACGTCGTTTCAGTTCATCGTATCATTGGGCGTGTGTTTTTTCAGTTAAAGTAAATCCAGCTTAACCAAAGAATACAATACATCCACGTGTTAATGATTACTAAGACCTTGATGGACTACGGTCTTCTGTGTGATAGTATTATCAGGGAGCCTATGTTTAGCGTATATGATAAGCATAAGAACTTTTTCAAACTGCTTGATAACACTTAATCGGGGAACAAGGTTCCGATTTACATGTAAACTCACTTGGCCTCAAGGTAGGCTGACTTATACATGACATTTCTCTACAAGGATTATGAAACATAACCACAGACCGTGTATATAGAGCTGCAGATCTGTCAGTAACAGTAACACAGAGTGACGGTAAGTCGAAAACATTCCATTATACTTGCCAGGGGAAAACCCGAGGATAGGACCAGGGTGCCTCGGGCCTCCCGTGTTTTTTTTTATATATTTATTTATGCATTTTTAGTTATCTGCAGATATAGTATGTTCTATAGCAAGCTACATAGTGGAAATTGAGTAAGTGGAGCACGTTTCACCCACGGTCATTTCGTAAAAGACTTTTGCAGGTTTTTTGTTTTAATGATGAACAGTTGTTCAATATAGTAACTTCGATACCTACCGAAATTTTACTCTTCTTTCGAGATATCATGCCCCCTTACCATTCGGTGGCGTCGCCAAAGGAGGGGGGGGGTTGAGGGCACGTGCCCTCCCAAAATAAATCGTGCCCCCTAGTTGCCCCCCCCCACAGATGCAATTTGTAATGTTTAAAAAATTACTCAAACAAAAACTTTTTTTTACAAAGCACGAAACGTAATATGTTCTTCAGTAAAACTTCTTTCCACCGACCATCACAATAACCAGTTGTTTTCTCACTAACAAGGTCACAGAGGCCCCGGTGTGAATCGCTAGTTCTTAAAGGCGATATCGCTCGTAGACTTTTTTTTGAGGGCGCTGGCATTTTCGAGGTTTCAGCGAGGTTTAATGGGACCCCGAAAACTCACGTGACCTCGGTGGCAAATTTAGATCAGTGAATAGCACAGGCAAGTGTATGCGTAACAAGCCCGTACCCATGCACACATAATGTTATAGCACAGCATTTCAGATTATTGTACTGTTTACCGCAAAGGATTTTCGTACGCGATAGTTTGTTGTTTGTGTGCCTTTTGAGTAAAGAATACTGTACGATTTTCGTACAAATACATTCGATTAGACTAGAGTATAGTGACAATCATGGAAAAGGGATCAGGGCAAGGAGAATCGGGCGAAAGAAAACGACCTTATCCTGGAACGAGCGTATAGGTTCAAGTGGAGGAAAGCCATTGTTGCATGGACCTGACAAAAACAGCAGTGCAAAGGAACAACAGCGACGAAGAGATGCCACGAAGATCTATCTTCTACGTTCCTACGTAAACTGGCAAATGGAGAAAGAACTCTACAAACATGTCCACGATTTGACTTCTGTTAGCAACGCAGATTTCGCAGAACATTTGCTTCAGGATCACACAAAAAGGTAATGATTTGCTAAGCTAGGCTAAAACTGTATAGGGTAATACTAGTACATAGTAGTACTACAGGGTATTGTCCTAGGTAACTGTCAGTATTGCGAAGTACAGAAAACTGCAAAGTTCGGACACCCTTAAGAAATACACGATTGCACCATGATAACCTACAAGCGAAAGCCAATATCACTAAAAACTAGGAAGCTACAGTTATTTCCTCTCCAAAATGACCCGTGCGCAAGTATGTACGTACATATCTGTCAATAAAATGAAGATAGTTGTTGGGGTATTTTAAAGACCAAATATGGAGGCAATTTTTGTTGTTGAGATTTTCCATTAATTTAGGAGTTTACATACCCATAATCAACATGTGTAAAAAATAATCTTCGAAAACCTACTATAACCCATCAAAAACGACCACGAAAATGGACATTTTGGGTAGTCACGTGACATGAACCTCTGGAATGTCTGAAAACAGAGATTGACCCAAAGGAGCCTCTGGTCACCGTGTGACGTCAAAGTTTGTATACCGCGAAAATCAAACGCTGATATAGGCACTGTTTGTACACAGATAGCGAACAATTGTACTGTTTTTGACTTCCAATTTCGAGCGTTTGAAAAGCTGTTAGCTTAAAACAAGAACACATGAAGGTTAACAACAAGTTTTAAGACAATTATAAGCAGAAATTTTAGTTAAATTGCTTATTTTATTAGCAAAATTTCCACTCAAATGGAGGCATATTTTACATAGCGTAGCGTCAATAGGTCCGTACGGTACAATATACTTACATAGTACTTACTCGTTTTAATATCCAAAAGTATACAAACACAGAAAAAGTATCCTGTCAATAAACAAATTTAGCAGTGAATATCCTAATCCACGTTTCTTGTTCAATCCTGGGCGAAAAACTACCGTGAGTCTGTGTAATTCCATAGAGTTAGGTCTAGTTGAAACAGGCCTTGCCCAGTACTAACATCCCACAATCACAAGACAGTAACTAACGAAATAAAACGTCCGATCGCTACATACTACCGTTTTTATTCAACTCCTTGGACCATGCAGATGTCGGAATAAACAGAACGGACAATATTACACATGTATCAGGAACTCACGATACTGGAATACAACAAATGAAATAGATAAATCCTAACATGGCTATTTACACATGCTGTGAGCCATCGCCGGCGAGAGTTGTAACTAACTACCGTACATGTACTTACAATGCTATACCCTTTGCACGGTATATACGGTCATCTCTTACAGTTAATATATTTCTGTCAATTGCGTGATATAATGTTACATGTAAGGACGTCCAGGGCGTGTTTACGGTCAATTTCACATTAGCTATGTCCGACCATGGTCCGACACAGCTATCAACAGTATATAATTTTCACAGAATGAGACATATGCAGCATACACAGAAGCAGGGTCATGCATGTGGACTCATGGGCATGAGATACTCCGGGTGCTGAAAAATCTTTCCGCGTGGATCTCAAAAAATTGATCCAAAGTCTGCGGCGTTTTACGTCAGTTCTTTTACTCGGAAATCTAAAAAAGCTGATGCTTTTGTTGGATGAGGTATAACTGCAACCTCCAACAACACAGAATTGTGACATTTTGAGGAAAAAGGAGTAATATCGTTGATGTTTTTGGCAGCTCAAGCATACGACTTTACACACTAAAAGTATAGTTGTGAGTGAGGTATACAAACGTTGACGTCACATGGTCACCTGATGTCTTAGGAATGTTTCAGGAATGTCTGAAATAGAAGCTGACTTTTCGTCCCATTTTTCACGTATTTAACGTCCGAAATTGGTAAAGTTAATTACAGCAATGTAATTGGAGTCAGTTAAGGATTACATACATGAAAAATGGTGGGATTTTATGTTCATCGAAAAGTCTCCATAGTTGGTCTTTAAGGCTTAGGTGTTCGAACTTCGCAGTGTCTATGCTATTGTATTTGTAACATACATGATTTGATGAGCCTAGGCTTTGTAACTAGGCCTATCATTCATTATTTTTCCAATGGACCTAGCGTATGCTAACCTTATCATACTTATCCTAGCACAAAATAGCAGTAAGTTGTATTACTGAGTCATCATCATCACTGTTTGTGAATGCTTGTCATGAGGATACTGTATAGGCTGTTTCTTACGACTAGTCGTAACAATTATAAACTATTCTTACGACAAAGGCAAATTCAAGTGCAGTAAATAAAGCAACTGCGCATGTAGTAAGGGTAACCCTAAACATAACCCTAAACCTCAATCCTAACCCTAACCGGAAGTTATTGTTACTCATCGTCGTAAAATTAGTACTCCTAATCATAAAAATAGCAACTGCCCATGCGTAGTCGGAAATTGTTCTTACGACTAGTTGTAAGAATAGCCACTTTGTACTGTATACAGTTAAAAATTAAAATATCCTTCCTAAAGAAGACTGACAGGGACTGGAGGTCTTAAGTTTCACTCCTCATATTTATGCCATGGAAAGCTGGGCCTTCTCATCACCAAAAAGTAAACTGTTTTTGCCTCAACAAATTGATGGAAATATATTTTCTAACCACTAGGCCTAGAGAGGTGATCTGTTCATCCCCACCCCCTCCAGGTTCTAAATTGTTATCAGCTGTCCTTGTTTGAAGAATAATTCTTGTGAATGAGCATTTGAAAGAAAAGCCTCACCTATGCCCAGTCATAATTTACTGGGCATATAACATAGGACTAAGGCCTATAGTATTAGTAATAAGTATCTGAATTTAGTGTTCATAGTTACTGTATTCCCTAATTTTGTAATATATACCAGTGAGGAAGGCCTACTGTGCTGTACAAGTACAACCACATGGACCTGCAATTTTTCCTATAAAAATAATGCATCTACATAAATAATTTAGAATCACTCCTAACTGATTCACATGTTTTCACACCGCTGAGTATGCAAATAGACCTTAGGTTTTTCTAAGGTCAGCCACAGCCAGCATATATGCAATCAAGTTTTTAAGGTTCATTTGGGCAACAGGGTGTTATACTGTTATCTACTGACTGTCTGTCCAATATTCCAGCAATCATGTGTACATGTCAGTGTTTGGGATTTTTGAAGGAACCCAACTGCTATGCAAGAAATTAGGTAAATTAGCCTCACAAATTGAGGGACCATAGTACATATAGCTATACCTATATAAACCTTTATATAGCCATGCCTGGGGGTAAGAAAGTACCAGTTTTTTTTTGTGTAGGCCTGATGCTCATACTTTATGATGCTGTGCTAAGTTATCATATTTTTTATATATAGTCAGTATATACTATGCTTGTTTTTGTTCAGCTTCTTGTGAATGATCTGATGTTTAGTGTTCAAAAATTATAATATCTATTAAATTTGGTGGCCGAAACTATCTCTTGTGGAGAGTAATCTAGCGTTAAATTAATGGTAGTCTGAAATCAAGCTATTCATGTAAACAGGAATTTTTCACAATGGTGGGCTTATGTCATGGTGTAAGCTAGCATCTCAATTCTCACTCATGAAACCAACTGCTCACATAAACAGGAAGTTTACACAGTAGGTAAATAATGAGTGTACATCAAACTCTGATCAAAAGACTGGACATCTTTTAGCGATATGAAACCAATCAGTTCACTAAGACAGGAAGTTTACATAGTAAATTTTACATTGACATGTGAGCTCAAGTTGTTGGGCAAGCAGTTGGGCAACACAAAATTATCCTTACAATTCTTGAAAGGTACCGCGGTTTATGGATATGTTGAAGAAGAGTATGAAAGAATATCTCATCCTTATCTGGGTTTAAATCAATGTGGGTTAACAATATGTTATTATTGAAATATGCCTAAGTGTTTGTTTGTTACTTTTCTCTTTCATGTATGTTTGTAATGATTTGGTCATTACCAGATTCATTATGCATACAATTAAGCTTGGGGTGTACAGTAAAATTACTATTTCAGTTATATGATTTACGGACAATTTTTTTGGTTTCATTGTATAGGTTTCAAATGCATCTTTTCCGGAAAGATGCTGAAAGTCAAACAGAGGCATTCTCAGCAGCTGTCACCACAGAAAGATCAGTTGACACTCAGAAAGGAGAAGGTAAATTTATATGTTTATCCTTGCATGAATTACAGACTGGAAGAGCAGTGCTAATCTTATCTGATCTGATGTGATCAGAAAAATAATGCAATTTCATTCTCATTAAATTCCAAAAGAAAAGAAAAAAATGGTAGCATATTGCTCATCCACTAAAAAGCATACATGTGTATGAAAATTTATAAAAGTAAGTGGGCCTGATATTATCAGGATCTTCTTTAGAGGCAAACTGACTAGTAACAGTAAATTCAAGAGACACAATAGAGCCTGGAACAGAGAGGACATAGTGAACACAAAGAAAGAAGTTAATGGTGTATTGAACAAAAGGAGTCAGTGAAAGCAGAGGTATTTAGATAAACTGTGGAGTACAGAGCGAGGATTAAGTAAGGAGAGAGGGCGAATAAACTATAGCAGAATACAGAGATGGAGCAGGATAAAGTTAGTCATGTCCTTCCTGTATATTGAGCCCATTCAGTTGAATGGTGCTAGGGCATTCCGTCCGCTCTCTCTATCTCTGCTGTGGTGTACTATGTCTGAGATGGTTAGTCTACGAATTCAGTTACCTGTTGGGACATGTCTTTAATGGTATGATTGGGCAGCTGAAAGTGTTCCCCTACTGGAGTCTCCATTTTCATGGTATTGACTTGTGACTAGAACTGCTTCTTGAGGGTGGTCTTGGTTTCACCAACATACTTGTAACTTCAATGTCCTCTAAACTCAATGACACCATTTAAATTGAAATATCAGTTTCCAGTGCTGCATAAGTGTGATAAGTTCTAAACAAAAGGTATATTTTTAGTCACAGCCATAGAAGCTATAGCAGGATACTTGCAATCTAGTAACTCTTGTTTTATGTAATCTCTACAGATACTCCTGATCCAGTTACTTCAACACCTCTCAAGAAGCCATCTGCCAATGTTCTGTCCAATGTCACCAGTAGGATTAGATATGGAGCAGCATGGGAGAAAAACCTCAGAATATACGAATACACATTGCCACATTTACATGATCCTGAACAAAAGAGATCATACATATGGCAGGGGCAAGCACTTTTCCCAGACTTTTGTTGACAGGTTGTGCGACATTCACAAACGTTGGATTAGCAGCTAATGATACATCTGCATCACCAGATTGAGATAAATTGCTTTCGTCCATTTTGTTCGATAGTAGCTATGACTGTGAATCAGGAGCTTGGCCACCCTCTAAGTCAAGGTGGGCAAGGTTGGGGAAATTCAATCAAGGAGTAACAATCAGAGAATGGCCAGCTTTATATTATTGTATATAGGCCTACACGCACAGCGTGTATAAATATCTGTATCGGTTTATTTACACTGGTGTTCATTTCCGTTGCCAGGAGGGGATATGATTTGAACGTGGGGGAGGGTGTGGGGGGTTGGGGAGGGGGTCCCATTTGAAGTGTCCAAACGATGCTAATCTTTACATCAAGGAGGTTTTATACTCTATTATGCTAAATGCTAAAGAAATGATGGTTGCTAAGTCAAAATTTGATGCCAATTTTTGTATGTATACTTGACAATTACAATGCGGTTTTTTCGGACGCTTGTGCGGGTCAGCGGGTTTGGGTGTTAGAATGCGGGTCTAATTCCCGCGAATTGCGGGTCAGTTGTGAGCTCTGCATTTAATTTTAAACCAGAAAACGAAAAGGTTTAGACTAGTCTACCACTGCTATTCCTCTCGATTTTTTTAATTTCCAATGATTTAGCGGATGTTCGGAAACACTTTTGGCTCACCTTTGGGGGGGGGGCCATGGCCCCCCTTGGCCCCCCCTTGGATCCGCCATTGCTCATGCACTGGTGTATTTATTTCCTGGCAAGATAACAGTTAGGCATAGTAAGGGTCAGAGGTCATCACAACTTAAAGAGTTGTTTGAGTCCCTGTGGTCTCTTACATCCTGGTAGCAGTAGAGAGAAGAAGCCTAATAGATCAGAAACCATAATCATCTTCTGTTGTGTCTTATTTTCCAGCATCCTTGAAACATTATATCCTTCCCCTTTGATTTGTTGATGTCATAAAGCTGTACTTATGTTGTGCATTATTTAATCCCAGTATTTAGATTGTATATTCTTCTTGTGTATTTGACAGTATCCCAGTGATCTCCATTTTTCTGCTCTTGGTTTTTTTCTCTCTGTACTTTCATATCATATCTATCTCTACCCCTAGCCTCCATCTCCACATTTTCTTTACTTTCTTCCTCCATCCCTTCATCAGTCTTTCACGCTTTCTTTCTTGACCTCTTTCCTCCCTCTGTTTACCCTGTATGTTTTAGTTTGCCGACTCCCCCCCCCCCCCCCCGGATTATTCGGAGTTGTTCGTGATGGTTCAATGATCTTATAGTCAGGCATAGGCCTATATGGTTCTCTTTGTCCTTCATTGCCGTCGAAGTTTGAAATGAATTAATCGTGCTAGGAACTTCCGGGCAATGTTTAATTTTCTGTGGCAAGAAAAAAAGCTTCCCCCCAGTCTCTCCTGGTTGACTATATAGAGCCCGTACGCCTATATGGTCACACAATAGTATAGATAAGTATGATCCATGCAGACATCTAGTATATATTTTTTTAAATTCAATCCAATTTCAGTTAAAGTTTCGAGTTGTAATTCGAGTCAGTCGTGATGAGGTGCCCCATGGTGGAGCTGGGTAACCCACCCCAACCCCGTTGCCGACTTTTTGGCATTTCGTTGGGAGCCGTTCGGAACAAGAAACAGGATAGTCAATTCTGGGAGTACAGTACGCTGGAATGCAATACACTGACGTGATTTAGAAAAAAAGTTTTTTGCTTTGACGGCCGATGCTCAGCGAGACACTTTTCAATGGAAATAACTATTAGTTTATTGTTCATGTACTTATTCCCTTTTTGCCAATCCTTTCTAAAGAGGGTGGAGCCGCCCCTTATGGCAACGTATTTTCCTTCCCTTTTCCGTTCAAGTTTCGTTATTTTTTAATTCGGGTCAAAGGGGTGCAAGGACAGGGTTTACGTGCACCGGTTAGGAGGACGGGGTGCAGCTAGGGCAAGTGCTCTGTGATCGCCTAAAGGGCCCGTTGCCAGGAGTCCAAAAATAATTAAATATACATATTTATCTGTATATGATATATGACATAAAATGCTTTGTCTTTCCCTCCTGATATATAACTAATGTAAGCTGTGACTCAGTCTATGTATAATTAATACCTAAATTGGCTGAAATACCAATTGTTCACACATGACGGACTTGACTTTACGTTTGATACCCAATAGTTTGTAATCACTTCAGTCAATTTTTTCACTCATTCGCGTTTGTCTTTTTGTGACACCAGTCAGCGTGAATCAGACATAAAGTTCATAACTATTAGTTTCTTGAGCTGTTTCTTGACTTCGACTGCTCACCATGTAGGCCTAAAAGAATAAAAGCAGGGAACTGCTAGAGTAGCAGCTCCCTGGTCAAACTATTACGCCTGATGCAAAGCTCGACCGTAACCTATACTGTACAGCCCATTAGTTGTGAAAAGTTCTGAACGTAAAACAAAGCACTGAGTTTTGTATCACACAACACACACGAAAACGCGGCCTAATACCGCATACTACTGACCAGGGAGTTGTTCCATAACAACTCCCTGTACTGCCACAGACAAGAAACTATGCAGGAATTTCGCCAAGGCCACCGTTCAAGTAACCGAACCCGTTTATTGCTTACTAGCCGTAAATACGGGATTGCTGAGAAATTACGAGACAACAGCGACGATCCGATAGAGGGTAGTATTGATATTATTTTTGAGTCGGGTGGTGTGAAGGACAGAATTTACGAGGAAATTACGAGCGATCCCACCTTTAAACTTAACTACTACCCTGCATAAATTTCAATTTTCAACACTCTTATTTGGAAACCTAATCAAAGCAATAGGGTTAACTTTTATTTTTTGTATTTATTTGTATAACTGTTTTATCCGCCTCAATTAAAAACATGAATATCGGACAGACTAAGCCCAAAAATTCTTGAACATAAAGTTACTTCATGTTGCAATATATAGCACCAGATTGCATCTAACGACCCTTAAGTAATAATAAAATATGATGCTTTATCAAATGAGGCTTTATCAAAACCAAAGCCAACTCAATTGGAGTTAACTTTAAAGCAGGTTTGGTATATGCAATTGTTCCAAAATACCTGTAGCGATTATTACTCCAAATATAATTGCCTTTGATCTGCACACTATGACGTAGTTATGTGATTTCAATTCCGAATAGGATGGGTTGCCCCCCCCCCTTTTTTTTATTATGAAAATCAAGTCTAAAAGTCGCTTTAGGATACTCGTTGGTGTTTAGTTAGTTTTGAATATAGGACAGGAGTTCTCTAATAAGGCCTTTTCATTACGAAATGAAACAAGGTTACAAGTTTAATTAACAGAAGAGGGTGCTTCTAATTTATGGAAAGGGGGTTCTTTCAAAACCTGGAAGGAGTGCTCTCACCCTACCCGCAGCCCTCACCCCACCACTTTCAACCCCGGCTACGCCGCCCTGTAATTGAGAAAAAATATTGGGCTATCTGTAAATATTACATGAATTGGATACAATACGAAACAAATCTTCAACTCGACGCAAAATTCCAGCTTTGGACGTGACTCAAAATTGACCAACATATCAAACGACTTCTGTCTGTTTAAATAATGACACTCGATTGTTTACTGATTTGAAAGACAAGGCACCCTCTGCCGAGAAGATCTGGAGCTTGTCACTCGAATTAACCTACTAACCCATTAATTCAATTAAGAAACCCCTTCAGGCCAGGCTTGCATGCTCTCGATATGATTACAGGCATGGTTGTGTATTTTTAATATCTAACACTTTTATTTCCTCTCCCACCCCCCCCCCACCCCCGTGTATTCATTGTTTTGAAGGACTCATGTATAATCCTATCTAAGGTGTTCTTTTCATATTTAATATGTTAGATTCAGCGTTTGCAATGCACATGTCCATTACACAAAATATATTAAAGAAAAAAAGTAACGAAGCAAATGTGGTTAGATGGTGTCCTATTTAGACTTGATCAAGTCTCTAGCCTTGTGTGTGAAAAGACTATTATATTTGTGATATCTCACGACTGGAATATATACGGTTTTTCTTCGAATTGACAGTTATCTCTATATATAGCATACAGGCCAATTATGATGGTTTGGTGTGTGTATGTGTGTATGTGTGGTGAGTATATGCGTTATTCGATCATCAAGGTCCGTTCGGCTTGTCAGAGTTATTATCTGTCCGAAATTTCAAAAATATATCAAAGATCAAGGTTAAATAAACCCATAAAGAAGAATAGATGCACTTCGCCCTTATTAGCATAGACATGATAACTGCATTAACCTCCTGAACTGTTATTGTACAGCGATTAAGCTATCTATCAGGGACGGCTTTGTTTGTTGTTGTTGATAATTAAGGGTATTTGAAATTCAAAGTACATACAAATGAATACATCAACGCAGTTGTCTAGTGGTCGCGACGGAAGGGTGCAAGATACTTATATGTCAAACATAGATTAAATAGTCGAGCAAACGCACGTAGGTATACCTGCATACAAAGATAGTTATAGCGGGATTAATCTCCGGACTATCATAACAACGCTTAACTGGAAATTAGCAGGAACAGTACCAAAGACATATATAGGTATCATCACCCATCCTAGGAAATAGAAGAAACGCTTGTTTGATTGATGTTGTTTTCTCTTGCTGTGGCTGAATTTGTAAGTGATTGTTGTTGTTGTTCGTTTATCTCTTCTTTCTACAATATATAGGCTATATGTAGTTTATATAGTAATATAGTTTTTCGCAAGTTCTCTTCATGTGAACAAGAACAAATTGCCGTTCTTCTCAGTAGAATATAGCAACACACTACTTATGAAAAATAATTCGAGGTATATGCACTAGTTCGTGTGAAATATATTGTATCATAACAATAACGATTACATTCTAAGGATGATCACCCCTTAAAGGATTGGTTCAGGTGTTTGACATGTCTATTGTGTATGAAAGAGCACAAAAAGACAAAAAGACAAAAAGAACAGTGCAGAAACTACCATGATAGCATGCTCTGTTAAGGAGATATGACACTTTGAAGATATCCAAATTTCTTTGAAAACAACTGGTGTAGAAAGACTTACTGTGAGGGTGTGACGTCACATACTCGCTTCCTTAACATTTGTGAATATATTTCTTTAAAAATTATTTACAATTTTTAACACATTTGAAAATAATATAATCAAAAATTCTTCAGATGTTTAATCTCAAATACTTCCTTTGACAATATATGAGATCTCCTGACATATCTTTTGGTTGAAAGTCATGAAACCTCACAAAATATTTAGAGAAAAAAAAACAAAGACTTTTCAGGAATGTGAGGATGTGACATCACAGCCAGTCAGATTTCAGCAGTTTCTACACAATCTGATAAAACTTTACACTTGAATATCTCTTTAAACGAAAAAGATATTTGAACAATTTTTTTCACCATTGTGTTTCTTTTATTGTCCTCTTCCATATACCATAAACATGTATGACAACTGAACCAATCCTTTAACGATACCACCTAAACTTATTTAAATGCATATTGTATATGAATACTGCAGGCTTAGCTTGAAGAAAAAACTTTCACCTGATTTTTCCTTACTCTTTCTTCCCCAGACTCTCATATTGGCGGGTAATTTACATGACGAAACCAAAATGTCGAGGACAGACGGGTAAGCAACGCTTCCAGGCTTCTGGTCTAAATTGTTATGCCTCAGAATGCGCCATTTGAGTTCTAAATTTCTTGGGGTGTGTAGGGTGTTCCCATATATCTCCCAACATCCAGCAAAGGGGGTACGACTCCAACGAATCGAGGGTCACAACTTCTCCTTTATAATATCCTGGATCCTGCCCTGACCATATTTAAACAAGGTGAATGGGCACATGGAGTGGTATTGTGTTACACGTTAACATTGGAAACAAATTTCAAACAGGATATAGATATGACACCCGCCCCGCGATTAACAAAAATAAAATCGGCCCGCCCTATTTCTTTAACAGTCTTTCCCTGACCGACCCCCCCCCTCCCCATTCTCGCATTGCTGATGCGGATCTAGGCGACCCTACCGGCCCTACCCTGCACATTAGTCAATCTAGGTATATTTAAATATGTCTGGCCATCTTTCTCTGGTCCTTATAGAGTGTTAATTGACAACCACTGTCCTATCCATCTGTCCTATCCACATGTCCTATCCACCTCTCCTATCCACCTATACGTTGATAGAAGTGTCAGTACCAACCACATGTCTTGTATGAGTTTACCATGTCTGCAAGCCTATTAACAATTGACAGGTATTTCACTGAGGTTTCAGGCCACAGCTAGGCCATGTTCGTCGTCAGTCAATCTATATCTTCGTGTATATGTATACATGCTTTCGATCTATAAACTTATACTAGTTGGTAGGCTTAATCTCTAAAACATGCATGATTGGATGATAATAGTCAGAAAGTTAATGATATGAGAGTTAAATGGCACACAAACCCTCAACCAATCATTCTTTGCTTGTACAGTATATCACAGAGATCTTCATGGGCAAAATACTCCGTCAATTAAGCTAAAAAATGTCTTGTTCTATTTGGCAGATATATCCTAGTTTTAAAATCCATGTCCTGGAGCTGTCATTTTGTAAATATGTGATGTCAGACACATTGCCAAAAGAATCTGACCCCCTTTCTCTTTCTTTCTCTTTCTAGTGATAATTTTCAAGCCAGAGTGTTAACAGTGTAGATACCGAATTCAATGCCATCATGGTGACATATTTAAGAGGTGCAATAGGTTAGATTCAGTGTTTGCAAAAGCCATCTTCATAAATGTATAAAAAAAAAACATTTTAAATATGTAGGGGGGAAAAACAAGCAATTGAAGAACATGTGGCTCAATTATGTTATATTGAGGCGGCTTCGCCAAGTCCTTCTGCCTTGTCGGTGAAATTACATTCAAGCAGGTGATATCTCCAAAAAAAGAAAAATAAATTCTTTAAACCTGCTCGTTGAAGTTATACATGACACTTAGCTCTACATGACATAAATCAATGGTAATGGTTGGGTTCGTGTCTCCTTTAACTTTTAACAACTTGACATTTCCATTCACAGCGGAGATATTTTCAACATCAAATTCGCGCCTCTTAATATACCGCGTAAACGCCGTCTGCAAACTTTGGGAGTTATACACTTTTGGTTTATCTTCCTCTTATCAGCAATTATCTGCATCCTGATTTGTTTGGCTCTACTCCTTACTGGGTAAGTTATCTTTCTTTCGTCAAATATTTAAATTTCAAACTTTCAGACTAGGATGCGGACATTCCCCCCCCCCCTCCCGCAAGATTGAAATGGATGAGCTAGTATATAAATGATGAGTTTGTTTCTTACACCATATATATAATACCGTTAACATACGTCAGTTGCACGAATAGTTAAGAGCTGTTTCAACGTTAACTATGTATACCGATCAGCGGTCCACAATGGCTGAGACACGCGCCCCTGCATGCATAAGACCCACGCCCTTCAGAATCGATGTTTAGAATGCACGGAAGCTATAGCATTGGACTATGGAGGGGATCTTATCATAATGGATCTCCGAGATAAATTTCACAATTTCTTGAAGAATCCCGCGACCCATCAAAAAAATATTTCGCGTCGTATAGTTTGTAGATCGTCGCCTAACGGTCATCCCATAAAACGCAAACACACAGAATTACGATCGATTAGCTTCTGAAGATGAACGTTCAAGTCCGTATCCATGCATGGATTAACATGCATCAGTTGCATGTGTTGTAAGTAAGGGACGCCGTCTACACCTTCCATGAAAACAAACATGACATAAGTAGCAAAAAACGAACTTAGGCAAAACGATAAAATATTTCTTCTAAGCTTCGCTAACGTTTTCAATCAAAGAAAAGGAAACTCTGTGATTTCTTTTCATTCATTGAATTAATTCCATTTCCCTTTCTTTACATGATATAGGCACTATTTCATCTTTCTGGCTCTTGTGACGTGGACGTACATAGATAGGGCTACACCTATATCAGGCGGACGACGATCAGCATGGGTTCGAAACTGGGCCCTCTTTAAAAATATGGTAGATTATTTCCCCTACAAATTAATCAAAACTGTTGACATTGATCCGAAACATTGCTACATCTTTGGATTCCATCCACATGGTATTATGGGTATGGGCTTATTTGCCCATTTCGCGAGTGAAGGAAGCAACTTTAGCCAAATATTTCCCGGGATCACGCCATACCCGTTGACGCTACACGGATGGTTCTACATTCCAATTATTAGAGACTACCTCATGTTATCCGGTAAGCGTATACTTTTTAACCCCGTCAGTCAAGCAACGTGCTACATTGAAAACAATTAAAAATATTTACCAGTGTTATACCTTTTACAAGCTACTAAGATTACAAACGTATTTTAACATGAGTCTAGGATCACTTGATATTTTTTCCTACATATACCGTGGGTATCGTCATATTATCAATAACCTCGATACCGAATGATCACGACCCAGATCCCGTATTGCACACGACTTGGAAGCCCTACATCAGCTATTTACACTTTTCATAATAATAATAATAAATTACATTTATATAGCGCTTAATAAAGCGTTTCAATGCGCTTTACAAAGTAGGAAAGAGTCAAATGAAAACCCGGGGGAAAAAAGAAACTAGGAATCAAACAGAAATATTTTAAGTTGTCTCTTGAAAATACAAAGGGAGGGAGAGCCACGAACGTGAAATGGGAGTTCGTTCCAAAGAGAAGGCGCAGCTACAGAAAAGGCACGATCGCCTTACAAATGGGTCATTCCGTGTCAAATCACGGATGGCTGTTGTTGCACCCTCTCCAAAAATTCCCAAACTTTTTGTATGATTGGACCACCATGAAATAAGCATATTCTGAAAATTTCAGTTGCATTGCTTTACAATTGGCCAATTAATCACACTTTGAAATTCCACAATTTGTCGCCACCATGGCATTTTGGCATTTTCTTGACTTTTGAGGTCTCATTTCTCAGCAATTAAACATTCTACTACCTTTCTATTACATATGCCTATGGATTCTATCCCATAGAACAGGAAAATAAAAAATTAAGCTACAAAAATATTGTCTAGTGGAGTTAGGTCAACTTAAAAGTGTCAAAATATTTGATTTTTGTACTTTTCACTAAAAAATGTGCTATTTTTAGTGATGAATTGCTCCTAAACCATTGCTTCAGGGTACTTGATTCTTTCAGAGGTTGTTATTTCTAGTATAAACATTACAAAATAATGATTACAATGCTTTCCTATAATATGTTTGCAAGTTGCGCAACTCTAAAGTTGCTATTTCATGCTGCGATTCAGCATGAGGTAGGGGTTTTGACGCCAAATTTTTACCAAAGTAACCATGTTAGAGCTGTCAGGGTTTTATACTTTAATTATAAGTATAAAGTTCTTACACCTAAACAAATTTCAGGGTTCCAGCTGTTCTCAATATTAATTTATGAAGTTGTTAGGTTTCGCATAATTGAAGTTGAAGTTAAATTTCATTTCTCAGATAATTTCAATTTTACATTTTTTTTCGTTTTCTTTTTCTGGAATTGCATGTCGTTAAAATAGAAGTTCACACTCAGATTAAACGTGCCTCAATATTGCTAAATATTATCACGACTTCATTGTACAATTATTGTCGATGAAGTTCATGCATGCAAGCTTTCGTTTCTGATCAGGTTTATGCTCCGTTCAGAAGGAGAGCATGGATTGGATTTTGTCAAGACCTGGAAATGTGGCTATCGTTGCCGTTGGTGGAGCGAGGGAGTCACTGGATGCCAAACCGGGAGAAAATAAGGTCATTCTCAATCCAAGAAAGGGATTTATAAAAAGAGCAATTATCAACGGGTAGGTACTTAAAAACATTTGGGCTGAGGGGGGGGGTACCAGGGGAGAGGGGAGTACTCTTTACTATTATTTTCTTTTGTGCTATCTCCCATGCAAGAATCTGTGGTTGAAAGATATTTGGATATTTCCATAACATCCAATTTCTCAAATCTGGTGTGTGTGTAACCATAGTTCCTAAAATTAAAAATAAATAAAGTATATGTAATTTTGTTGCTAAACAATTAGACAATTGTGTAACATCAAATCACTTTGACATTCTACGAATATAGGCTAAACCAAAATAACTCTGCACTCCTGTTCACTGAATTTCAAAAAGGAGTATTTTTGAAGTCATATCTGCTATTGATATTGTCAGGGCGTCGGAACCGGTACGGCAGGTCCGGCGAACGCCGGACCAATATTTACGGCGCAAAAAAAAAAAAAAATAGGACTAAGAAAGAAAAATGGCAAAAATAATCTAGGAGGTATATTTTTCAATAATTTTCAATAATGATGACGGCAAGTAGGCTAAATGTAACTACTCTGGCATGGCAGGGGTTTTGTTTTCAAGCTCGGGAAGTGCCATTTCCTGCAATCTGGGAGGCATTTTTTCAAAATTTTCTCCGTTACGTTACCCGCTTACCACGGTGGCGCGTAGCGTAGTTTGACCTACCAAACGTCCCCCGATAATTATAATAGATGGCCACACTCTGATCTGCCGTACCAATCCAAAATAGCTTCCGACGACCCTGATTCTGCATGCTGTAACTTTTCATTTATTTATTTCATTAGTTGAAAGAGTGGTCTATACTTCCTGATTATTATTAAATTATAGTCGTTAAATTCATTCCACAGAGCGCATCTCGTTCCAATGTATTCATTCGGTGAAATCGAGATGTATGACCAAATAGACAACACAAAGTACAGGTGGTTAAGAAAACTACAAGAGAAACTCACAAAGATAGTCGGAGTAGCGCCACCACTTTTTCACGGCCGCGGTCTATTCAATTACAACTTCGGACTTATGCCACACAGAGTACCAATTAACACAGTCGGTAAGGAAACCGCATGTGACAGCAATTGCAGGAGTTTATTTCTCTGTATATAATCTTTCTTTTTAACTCACCATCTTTGTTATAGGCTTTCGTTGCTGACAGTTGTTCTTTTTTTTATTTGTTTTGTTATGTTCTGTGTTATGTTACTATGTTCCCCGCCCCCTTTTTATTGTATATGACATATTTGTGTAACAGTCTTTTCGCCTAGATTCGAACAGCCCGATCTCTTGTATTATGACGTGAACATTAATCAATTTAACAAATTAAGCTAGCTTTAAGGACAAGATTATAATTGTTTACGATGGAGAGGGACTCTCTCAATTCGAAAGCACCCCCCCCCCCCTCCATCCAATCCACCCTACACCAATCCGGTAATACTGTATACCTATATATATATATATATATATATATATATATATATATATATATATATATATATATATGTATATTTTCGAGTTGGATAGCATCATGTTTGATCTCTAGAGTAGGGCAAAATATGTCACCAAAAACAGAACTAGTATTGTTCGATACAGGTGACAAACGCCTACAGTGGAATTACGATCTTCCTTACCGGTTTCGAACCTCTGGACATACAATCAGCGTCCATAGCCTAGTGGTTAGGGTGTCCGCGTACAGAGCGGGAGGCCCGTGGTTCGAATCCCGGTGGAGGCTGAAAGTTTTTTCACTGTTCTTGATTTTCCAACTCATACGATTTTCATTTATATATATATATATATATATATATATATATAGGGCCTATATATATATTTGTTTCCTCTCACAGTGGGAAAGCCCATACCAGTAGAGAAGCGCTCGGACCCAAGTAGAGAGGAGATTGTTAATTTACATCAACAATATGTACAGGCGCTGATACAACTATTTGAAGACAACAAGTCAAAATACGGTCTCAAAAAGGAAGACAAACTACAAATTTTATGAGCTAAACTTACTCGGTTCACCGTACATCCGATATATACGCGATAAAGATTTGAACATACTGCAGGGTATTTTTTCTGTTCACTAGTGCGATGTATATATAGGCCCCTATATTGGTAAGCCAATCGTTTTAATATTTTGTTTTGCCAATTCAAGCACGGTACGTATAGCTTTCTCTCGGATATTTATAAAACAAATCTATCTATCCATCTAACTATTTCTTACAATTAATTAGAATTGATTCCAAATGTCACCTTGAGAGACATACTGTACTCATGCAATTATGCTAGTGTTTACTATATAGCCTACTGCATGCCGGTATAAACTAATAATTAATTAATGAAATGTATATCTTTACACATGTACAAGAAGAAACAGATTTAAGATTGTCACATTTAAGCTTTAAACCTGTCACCTCAGAAGTTAGACGGACTAGCTCGGACTTTCTGAGGTCTCATGTTCTTAATAGAATGATACCGAAAACTTGCCAACCCAGAAAGTATATGATTACGAAAATTAAAAATTTAAAGGTAAATTATAACTATTGTTGATGTATGCCTTTGTGTTAAAACATAAAAGAGTATCGACCATGTTTACATCCTTTCTCCATGTTTCAAGATATATATACATTTTCTCGAAAGCGTCTTTTTAAGGCCAAATTCGTATGAATTTTTTGTATCTTCTCAATAAGCATAAATAAAAGAGGAACATTGCACCATACTGGTAAAGGCGGAAGTCAGTCTCGGGAACCCAGAAACAGCGAAAAACATCTGTGAAATGACTAACTAGTCAAATAAGCGTTTCCCTGATTTTTCTTCTTTTTTTTTCTTCTTTTTTATGAATCATCGTCCACTTTGTTACTTTTCAAAAACGAGGGCGCTTCAAAAGTGATATACGGTAAGCGGTCGAGCCACAAGTGCTAATTAATTAATTAATTGGCTATATCCAAAGTACAGACATACCTGTTCGTCGTGTTGTTCGCCGTCGTGAATTTTCCTTGAATTTCGCCTGTTGGAAAGACAGTCGTCCAAAACATAAAAATTCCGTTACACAATCATGTATACAATCGGTGTAAACAATGAGAAACACGTGTTTTGTTGCAACAATCGCGGAACTGATACTAGCGTCAGCGGTTCATGCTACGTACAGAGCAAAGAGCTTAATAGTGTCAGTGGTACAGAGTCGCCGATAGTTGCGAACCGTTCGGTGAACGTACTTTGCTATTGTTCATTTCATTTTTTCCTCAGAATTATTTGGCTCCAAGAGATACGACTCATTCCAGAGGCATCATCCATGCTTTCCGAAGAAGTCCGTAAACATGGGTGGTTTCGAAAATTAGAATTTGTATACGATCAAATTGACTATGCAGGTAGCATATGCCCTTTAAAAGCCCCATTGACGTACTCACTAAATCACAAAAGTAATGTGGTCTCTCAGTCTAGATAGAAGTTCACACTAGCTAAATGCTACCCATCACTGGATAGCTGACAAGTTGGCCTTTCATGACACCATCAATTTTCCGTATCATAGCCATGCAGAGTATTTGCTATCAAAGCCTGAATTTTTCGTCACTTGTAAACAAACCGCCTCACTTAGTAGTAAACAATCTTCGTACGCTGCTCCTGGGAGGCCTAAAGGGGTCTAAAATTGCCTCAATTGACCCAAAGTTTGCACCACATGTACTTCCTTTCATGTTCTTGAACATGCAAGCCAAAAGCCTGATAGGCAACGTATCAAAAAATTTGTTTTCCTACTGCATTTTGGCACTTTTCCTGCGGATAGGAGAACATCCGGGCGGAATGATATAGACTGTAATAGGAGTATGCCACCTACAGGTCACTAGCAATACAGTAACGTGCAATAATTAAAGATCTGTATTAATAAGATTTTGAATTCCTGTATGTCGTCATTCTCCTCGTGCGTAATTTTTTGTTTGTAGAATGTAAGATTTTTTTTTAACACATTAGAAATTAAAATAAGTTTTGAACGTATATCTTACTTTCACATGTGCAATTTCATTTTATAACCGGTTGACAACCTCTTTTTCTGTACAAAGATTATGTGGCTCGCTTACGTCACTTTTGCAGCGCCCTCGGAATATTGAAAGTTGTAACAACTTATGCACGCTTAATTAGTGTGCATGATTTATAATTGGAGAAAAAAATCCTGAAAACTCAGGGAAACATGTCTCTGACTTGTTATTTCACATATGTTATTATGTGATTTTATAATGTAAAATGTGGACACTGCATAAACCATAAGGTTTATTTCTGCTTCTTTGGGTGTAGAAAAGTCAGAGCCTAATATGATGGTGTAGCCTAATCCTATAATTATTAGGACTGAACATCCAAGGGATATATTTTTAGGATGATATGTATCAAATTTGTTCTTGATCATAATGAAACAATCGGACATATATGCTATTTATGACAATGAAATAAATGAAAATTAATTAGCATCTGAAATCTAATTTAGCCTTATCGATAAAAGATATATTTTTATCAATAATTTACCGATAAGCAATATACATATAGTTATATGTAAATGAAAAGTGTAATTTTAGTTAAGAAATGATAAATTCTAATTAAGAAAATGAGCTGAATTTGTTACATGCTACGTGTGTTTTTCTTTTCTTAACGGTAGCTTGACAATTAGTTCGGAAGCATAATTGTTGTATATACATACTGTAAGTCTCGCTTTGATGTATGCAACCCGCATTCCCATCCCTATCCTGGTATGCTTGGCTTCACAACAACAAGGTGCAAAGGTCTTCAAAACAAGTTGACTACTCCTCCTTACAGCATTGGCATAGCCAGCATTTTATTGTTAGGGGGCAAGATTTTTCTTAAGGGGGGCAACCCCGTGATGGTTGATGGTAGGAATTACCACGAGTGGCATCATTGGTCGCTCAAAATGCACATGGGTTGCTATAGCGCTAGTTTGTAATGGTAATACAACCGACCAAATTATTGGCGCTTATTCTGTAGAACGATATTGATCAACGGTCTCCGTATGTGGGTATGATGAAGTCCCAAAATGTGTAATATATCGGTCTGATTACCAAGTTCTGACCTTATATGAAGTATGAACATGAGCCCTGAGGTATGAACACTTGTGATTAGAACTCCAAAAAAGTGTAAAAAAAGAAGTATTTTGAATACATCACTGGATTTCATTGGGGGGGGCAAGATTGTAGCACAAAGCAAATTTTTGGGCATTGCCCCCTGGCCCCCCTCTGCATGGTTACGCCATTGCCTACAGTAGTCAGTGGCGTAGCTAGGATTTTTTGAGTGGGGGGGCCATGGGGGGGCTGTTCTTTCTTGTGGGGGGGGGGCGGGGTTACTATCTGAGCGGAGCGCCACCTTGGTTGGCGCGGAGCGTACAGAGAAAATTTGAGATTTCAGCACCCCCCAGATCGCAGGAGATGGCACCTGTGAGGCAAAATAGCAACCAAAAATATGTGCAACTTTGGTGACAGAAATGCAAATTTTTTTTCTCTTTCATGCTGACTGGCCTTGCCAACTCAGCCAGACTTTTAACTTGAGTGAAGTTGACATCATAGGCGTACGGGACCATTTCAGTTTGGGGGGAGGGGGGCAGAACTTTTTGTGCCCGAAAGTTCCCGTGACACTATCTAAGCGGAGCGCCACCATCGGTTGGCGCGTAGCGAACAAGAAAATTTTTGGCACACAATGCCTCTCAGATTGCCGGAAACGGCACTTCTGAGGCCTTGCAAGATGCATCTAAACATTCTTTTTTTTATAATCTCACGTTTTAGAAATTTACAGTTCCCCAAAAATTTGGTAAATTAGAAGAAGAAAAAATGGTAACATCACTTTGAAGGGGAAAAATGGGACAGTATATATTTAAAACTGCTATATTTAGTTACCTTATTTATTATTTTAACACAGTACTCAGCTACCCCCAGAAAAACATTGTTCAACGACACGTAGGCGGGATAATGTCGCTGTGTCGGGTGAGACTGCAATTTTTCTCACAAAAAAGTATAAAATATAACAAAGAATATGATAAACATGTACTTCTAGGCTTGTAGACACTCCCCCCCCCCCCCCACCATCCATGAAAAAGAAAATGTTTCTTTATACACTCATGTCGGGGATATCCATGTCAAGGGCGGCGGAAGCACTTTTAATCTGGGGGGGGGGGCACCGACATCAAAGGGCACTTTGCAGAAATTCGATTGGAATGATGCAGCGTTATACTCAGTATACTCAGTACCCTTTATAGCTCTTATTGTATTATCTTATTTGTGTATACACATCACTCCATCAACGCCCCCCCCCCCCCCTTCAAGGAAAATATGCATTCTAGCACTGCAATATCCAATGCGCAAATTGGGAAACAAGGAACAAGTTTTCTTTTGAGACAAAATGAGGTGAAATCATGCTAGTTGCTAATGTAGGAATCTTCCGAATTAGAGTTTTTTTCTTGTTAATATCTTAACCAATTTTTTTCCATTCGAAAATGCTTTGAGTTTGACTCACAGAAATTCGTAAAAAGTCACGGGCTTAGCCAGGATTTGCAAAGTTGTATGCACGGCTATCTGAGCGGAGCGCCACGATCGGTTGGCGCGGAGCGTACTTTTAAAAAAATTTTGGTTTTACAAACCCCTCAGATGGCCGGAAAAGGCCCTTCCCGAGTGTTCATTCTGGTTCCCTGGCCTCTTGCTAACTTGAGGCACCTCAATTTTTATCTAGAAAAAAGGCACATTTCTAACCTGAGGAAAAGTGGGGGAGGGGCACGTGCCCTCTTTTTTCCCCCGGTTCCGCCGCCCTTGGTCCAGGTATACAATTGACTAGTTAGAAGAGAAAAAAAAAATGATCGTGCAAAAAGCGTGGTAGCCCAGATGAACTGCGCTTACGGTGGTGTTACACGGAAATATTCGGGCATCATGATGCTAAATAAAGAAAATCATGGAATTGTCGGGCAAAAATTTGAAAAAGATTCGGGCAAGCTACTGCATATTTATATTTATATATATATATATATATATATATATATATATATATATATATATATATATATATATATATATATAAATATATATATACGCCTATGGTTGGCATCATTTGTTGTTTCAAGGTGTCAAGGCCTTTCTCCCACCAACTCAAACCCCTGTGGGCTACCGGTAGGTTTGCAGGAAATGCCCACTTGTGGACTTAAATAGCATTAGAGGAAGGGGATGGAAGACTAACACGCATCGATGTTTCGGTAATGGTCCACATTGGTGGCTCGTTGCTAATTAGGCCATTTATTGGGTTTCTTGAGGCAGCTGTCATCAGAATCTGGGTTTTTGTGCCAATCGATGACCGATAACATGTATTGGTAGATATCGATATCGCGCAGCACATGCACAAGGTTCGTGGTGTATGGTCGCAACCGTCGCATCGACCATTGCCATGCCATGCTGTATGACCATTCTCATGATTACTACAGATATTGTATTATTCTTATTCTGCTAGATGCAGACGAGAAAATTGTGTAACTCTATTTCCCAAATTATTGAACAAAAAATATTAGTGAATCCCACTGATGAGTTTTTTTTTTTTTTTACAATTTTTTTTTTTACATTTTTTTTACCCCATTCCCAGTGGGGGGGCCAGTGGGGGGGCCAGCCGATTTCATGGGGGGCCCCCGCCCCCCAGGCCCCCCCCGTAGCTACGCCAGTGACAGTAGTTCAACCCAATCAACCACTTCCGGATCAAACGGTTTCCTTGACGATACTAATTCACTATATAATATTACACAATATAACAATGACTATATATGCCTACATTGATTATATAAAAGTTCACTATTCAAATCATGCACTTCCTAATTGGCTGTCCCCTCCCCCTATTTTCATCGACCTTCGCAAGGTTAATGAGTACCTGATATAAAACGATACGTTTTTAGATATTGCACTCGCGAGCACTACCTCGGGTGTAACCGTAACTTTCACATCAATCGGGAATTAATGTGAGTCTATTCATCAAGAATCGTGATGGATACAAATTGGGTCATCATTCATGTCGAATTTCTTTGAAAAAGAAGTTAATTTGTATAATTACAGCATATGAAGCATTTTCTTTACATGACATTACAAAAATGATAAGAGAGGAAGAAAAATAAGAAGGAATATTTATAACCTTGGAGAGAACTTGATGGCTCGATATTCATTGGGTGGCATTTTAAGACTGAGCATTTGAACCTGTTGCGCGAAAGGAGTAATGAGGACATTTGTATTATCAGCCCGGTACGTATAAGGCTGTATAGTTACGCGTGTCAGGAGTTCTGAGATTAGACGTGACCTTTGTTTCAGTTGTTTATGCCAAAGTAAACTAAGTTACATCTCAGTTAACAAAACTTCAGTGATAGCTCCCTGATTTTCAGGTCATAATTTTAACGTTGAAAACAATGTGTATATTGGTGTAGGGTTCTCACGGCGAACACTGTGTCTGCACACTGATTGACAAGTAGTAGTACAGTGATCCTCAAACCTTTAGACCCACGAATCATCATGTGCCATGTGGATTATGCCACTCGATCCCTCCCCCCAATCCCCCTCCCCAACCCGCCCTCATAATCGATGCTCAGAATGCATGGAAGCTCAGTGCTAGGTATATGGACGTGTTAAAAAAATATCGACCACGTCGAATTATTGAGGGCTTGAAAAATCGGTGTCCTCAGAAAATTAATTCCACAGGAACGATGACATCCAATATGAAATACATAACACTGTATCCCTACCGTGTTAAAATGCTCGGACGTCAAAGAACAAGACTTTTGAGACCCTTTCTGCTATATCGGCGCTCCTTAGTTTCACTTCAGGGTTTCGTCATTGACCTCTGCTTGGGGTCGCTTATCAGCTGGGATTGTTTTGATCGCAGAGCTGCTAAGCACTGCGCTATTACCATCTCAGATTACTGACCTATTCCATGTAAGATAAGACAGTAATATTGACAGGGTAAGCAGAGGCCAGTAGAAGAACTAAATTTGTTGGGTATACAACCTTCGGAATCTCTAGAAATGTACATTGGTAATTTATTTTTAGGTTGTTCTTTGTTGTTGTCACTACTACCAACCTAGGACTTGATATGCTACAACTAGGCTACAAACAATACCTGTGTATGTCTAGGCTAGGCATTTGAGCTTAACTTCAAGTTGTAGGCATTTCGTTAGGTATACGCAGCAACTGAGTCCTAAATTTGGCCAATCAGCTGTCACTTGAAAGATCCACTGCACAGTTACAGTAGCTGCTAAGAGTCACACCTTGCAAATTCAAAACGAAACTGTCTTTACTTAGCAGTCCCACAGTGTCCAGTGGGGGTCCCCCACCCTGGGACAAGCCTGATCGAGCCGGCTCCAGCAAAATGTTTTTGTCTTAAATCAGACTTAAATATTAATCCAAAGGCACAGGTAAAGAAGACAGGCAATATTCACAAAATGGAAGCTTTAATACTGCAACAAGGGGAAGCTTAAATACTGGGAGGCTACTCCAGACCTGGCAACCCCACCCTCCTGGGAGGAGAATTAAGCTAGGAACATAGAGAAAATCCCTTCCCGGCAGCTGGGCTATTCCCTGGAATAGAACTATTCTTCCAGAGTTTGACTCAAGTCTTCTAGCCATCTTCTAAACAGGGGGACCTTCCCTGCCATAGCCCAAGCCTCCTCCCAGTTTGAAATGTCTAGCTTATCTACATAGGTTTTTTAATTAATTTTTGGGCATTAACCATTTGTTTTTGCCTCCAAATATGGTCACCCCATTACATGCAATGATGTTATAGACAAAAGGGAGTGTATCCTATTGCAAAGTCTTAAAAAAACATTACTCTGAATCCCACGAGTGCATAAACAAGCCTTCAGAGGAGAAGGACTTGCATGCCTTCATAAATTGTCAGATTTTTCTATAATTCCTCTCATTTTATAAGACCTTTTTAATGGTTTGCTTTGATCTTCCTTTTTGGGTCGTAAAGTAAACTGTTAAAACAGGCTTGTCTTATACATTGATGGTTTCTCTTATATTCCAGTGTGTTTTCTTTTCTACCAGAAACATCAACTATCGTGATGTTTATATGAAAACAAACAAAAATGCCAGAGGCTTCCTGCGGTGAACTACCAATTATGATCAGAGAAAGAGCGAAGAATAATTGCTGGGGAGAAGACAAGTTTGGGCAAAGTTTCTGAGGTTGTATGGTGTAAGTAATTGTACAAAAGAGTCCTTAAATCTGTAATTATAGTTGACTTTCATTTTAGTTCAGATTAACAAGTTTACAATGGAGTTTCTCGTTGGCTGAGTAGAGGAACATCTTTTTTGATACTTCCTTTTTCATAGCAATATGTGAGGTGATTAAATTTTCATGGAATCATGAAATCCTAAATATGGTTTTGATTTGACTATCCAAATGTTGGTTTTCATTATCCTGTATAGCACACAGGCATAGAATAAGCTTTAAAAAGAGCACAAGTATACAGTTTATCACCATTTTACTTTCAGAAAGTTCAACTTTCCTCGCTAAAGTCTAGCTTGCTGTAAAAGATAGCGTCCCTGAAGACTCCGAAACGAAGTGCCGTGATGACGTCACAGCTGCTCATCATTTCTTCACTGTTCAAAATATATATGATTAGGTTGGCGCGAGGTTCAAAATTTCACTTCTCCTGAGTCATAGGATAAAAAATCCCCAAATTAGGACTGTGGCAATGAAAAAATTGAGGACATTTTTTCATATACCCCGTAGACTGCCAAAAAAAACGTCCTTTAATCGATTCAGTATGTACTGAAGTTTTGCAGGGCAAATGCATATTTAAAATAATTTGTTGAATGGAATTGTAAAAAAATGAATCAATTGACTTGACATAAAGGCAATTTGGCTGCTAAGTACAACTGGTGGCTTTGGTTTATGTTTCAGACCCAACTGTGTTCCTGAGCCACTCCTGGGGTACAATGGACTTTGACTTAAAGTGTCCTAAACAGCATAGAGTGTAGTTAATCACCCCACAGTAACAACAAAAATAATAATACTGTACATACTGTTTAGAAAAGTTGAATGTTTACAGGCTTTGTTATCAAGCCTTGTACTCATGTTTTTACATATACCAAGGGAAATTTTACTTGTACTCTGTTGTACTATATAGCTCATACCAAAATTCTGTTACAGCACCTTGTCAAGAGTAGGATGCTGAAGGGGCTGCCGCGTCGTGCAGCCAGGCTGCAGCATCCTGCAGCCAGGCTGCAGCACCATGCAGCCAGGTTGTAGCATCATGCAGCATCATGCAGCCAGGCTGCAGCATCATCATGCAGCTAGGCTGCAGCATCGTGCAGCCAGGCTGTACAGGACATAAATCTGTTGCACGCCCCACAGTTGTGCACAATAGGCACCGTTCCGCTGGGATAATGCCTACCGTTTGATATTGCATCATGTAGCTACAGTAGCTGAGCAGTATTTTGCAGTTACTGCAGCTTTCTCTTTGTCTTGAGAAGGTGATTCAAGAAATTACTTTGTAGTGATCTCAAAGGTCACTTCACACAAATTGTCCATGATGTTGTTTATAGTAAAAGAAGTCACGTTCACAAGGAGAGTGGGTATACTGTGATTGTATCATGTTGCTGGAATCAAAGATCAACTGATAAATTCTGCTAGTAGTTATTATTAGTTCAGAGATATCCATTGAACGATGACCTTTACATATACTGTACCCTCGATAAGTCCACGCACCGATAAAGCAAATTTACTTAACAATTAAAAGTTTGATTACCTCACGTTGGGTTATTGTGTTATTATCCTTGGTATAAAAACTAGTATTTTCAATTTTTGCATTACTGGTGAGGATTTTGTTGTCTGTGTAACTGACTTGACCACAGAGGTGCAAGTGAAACTTAATGACATATTATTATGATTATTTTCATTATTATAATTATTATTATAAGGAGCAGCAATTTTTTGGTTCCTGGAGCAATATTAATTTTATTTGCCCGGAAGCTCTCAATATATTTAAAACCATCACATCCATGCAATGACGATTCTCCTGAGAAGTTGACCTATTGACCTCAAGCACTTATCCCTGTTGAAAAGAAGTAAACCAAATTTCTATTAAACAGAAGCTTAAATAAAGTTATTTGTTTTCCTTTGGTCAACGAACTGTGTCTAGTTAATTAAGGTCGATTTCGAGGGTTTCAAAGAGCAAGACGTTACAGTATCTTTGCTCATATTTTTGTTTACTGTAGGTGATGTTTACTTGAAGATTAACAGATCTTTAATCCAATAGCAATGACATTCATTACACATTGAAGTCCAATCTCTTGCAATACTTCAATTAGCAACTGCAGTAGCCTGCATTACCTACCTCAGAAGTAGTTTGGATCTGCAGTCTGCTTCATAAAGTTCTTCCTTTTTCCACTCCTCAACAGCTCAGTGAATAATTTCCACGGAAATAACTGTTTGGTATGTATACTGTTTCTCATTCCTTAACTACAGTATATGTGCTTGTTTGTTTATATTTTTTTTTGTATGTTTGTTTGTTTTTTTTTAATTTGTCCTATTACCAAATGCAAATCAGTTCATTCATACCAATATGAGAGCAGTGTTGTATGTGTTGTTAATCAGTCTGAAGTTACAAGAACACCTTAAGATAGCGCTCTCTTGTTGAGGACTTTAGTGAGGCTTTCGATTGTGTCGCTGTACAATATATTTGCAACTTAAAAAATCGTTTTTTTTTTTAAATTTTATTAGGAATTCTTTTGGGGGAGGCTTGTCTGTATGACCTTTGACATACAGTAGATGTGTCAGTTTGGTTGAGTTAGGGTAAAGGTATCACACCACAATTAATTGATCCCATTGACTTACACACTTAACAGGTCACTTTCCAAGGCCGATAGATCATAGATAGACGTTTTCAACTGAAGTGTTCTACTCTCCATATGATAGCTGATGGCTTGTGCTATCACAATACATTCAACTTTTGCCACCATGACCCGTTTAGATTTTGAGCTAGACGAGCTCAAAGTTTACCATAGTGCTCCCCTTCCCATCAGCCAGCTGTCTCTGCGGAATCTTCTTCTTTCAACCAAGATTTCCTAAAATACCTTAAATCACCTTCAATCCTCCAGATTTGTAGACCATTAGTAGTGTTGTATCTCATCCTCTTCAACATCCAAGCATCAAAAACAATGATGATGACTCACAAAATGCCCCAAAAATCACTAGAGTAGATCACTAATGGGCTATTTCCCGACAATGGTTAACCTCTCAGGCGGACATGCGCTGCTCTTATTGTGGTGTGATACCTATAGGTGCAAATTTGAACGCCTGTTTCTAACTTCTTCAGCACCATATAAATTTCTTAACTATGTATTTACAGTAAGAATTAACACAGCAAAAGTTTGAAGAACTGTCAAGTAAAATGTTCTTATTTGACATTACATAATTTATTGTTTACTTTAATATCATTAGACATTATCAGGGTAAGGTTCAAAGGTTTACACAGATTGTAAACAATCATCCCCACATTTAATCAATTCTAATGTTTGTTAATGAGAGCTTTGCGGTACCTTGATGAAAAATACACAAAACATAAAGAGAGAGAGCATCTTAATGGTCTATTTAAAAAAAAAAATCATTAAAGATGACATCTTAACTTTCTTCACCTATTGAAGAAGACTAGACATTCCATATTATTGGTAACTAAAGTACCATACCGGTATGTTGAGACCACCACTTAAACTGAAACCTGTTAAGGAAAAAGAAGTTAGGAATATTAAAAAGAGGAGGACCATAAGAAGAGTCTGTATGCCAATCTTATTGCACCAAAGTCACATCTGGAAAAAAAACTCCATCCCTTTAAGTTTTAAAGTCAATGTCTTTTGTCAATACTTCCTGTAAACAGTACTTAGATGATTTACATATATTATCCAATTTTTAGATTACACCTACGAGTTATAATGATCGAGAGAAAAAAACAATTTGAGAACTAAATAATTAATCATTAACTAATCGTTATTTTTATCGAACAGGATAGCAGAAGAAAGAGCCACACGATGGATGCGAAGTCTAACAGGTAAATGATAGAAATAGACGTTAGAAATAGTGATTAAAATATTAAGGTAGAGTCCTGGGAATATGCATAAAGTAAGAATCAATCTTTCTTCCTTGTCTTGTTATAATGATCTTCAAGTTTTGATTGGAAAAGTGCTCCCACCCGTCTCCACCCCGATGATGTTCCCTCTAGCCTGTTTCACACAACCCAACCGCCCCACTCCCCCTTCATCATCCAACTCCAACAATAAGATTCTTAGCTGCATTTCACACAATTTGATAAACCTTCTGCTACTTACTTGATTATAGTGTGGGTCATATAGCATGGTACGAAACATGGTACTCTTTTTTATGTTCCAGTTTATCGGCAGATTAGGCAATTATTTTGATAATTTATATTTATTGAATCCAATCTGTAGTACAACAACTCTTGTCTATTCTTTGGTAGCTAGTGATCCCATTTCTCAAACAGCTGGCTAAAAATCTTTTATAACAAATTTCAACCTGCTAGTACTATATTTGTTGTTTTCCCTCAGATTTAGTTTTCTGGGAGTCAAATGGGCGCCTTTGAGTATTCCAATCCACAGACGAGTGGAGACGTTATCCATGTTCCACTACTGGTACATGTTTCTTCTGGGTTGCGTGTCATCCTTCTTCCTCGTCACATATTTAGCTATATCACGGTAAGCTGGATCATCATCGGCTTGGATATCTCAAGTCGCCTCAGTGTCATCTCGGGTAATTTAAGTTAAAAGGCCAGGAATACTAATTCAGCAGCTACAACTTAGGTGAAGTTCTGATGCAATTTTTAGGTGATACTTTTCATTTTCAAGTTCATAAGTATAATGTGAGAGACTTTCCTCACCAATAGTTCAATAGTAATGATTGCTTTATTTTGATTTGATTGGTTGATTGAATGACTGATTAATGAATATTATGGATTGATGATTAATTGATTGGTTTACTGGATCATTGATTGATCAATTAATTGATTGATTGTCAGGTGCATTGATTGGTTGGATGATAGATTGATTGAATATATGATTAAACGTCAGATGCATTGATTGATTGACAGACTGGATGATTGATTGATCGATTGATTGAATTATTGATTTGTTGTCAGATATATTGATTGACGGCTTGATTTGCATGATGATTGATCGATTGATTGATTGTCAGGTGCATTGATTGGTTGGATGATTGATTGATTGAATGTATGATTAATCGTCAGAAGCATTGATTGATTGACAGACTGGATGATTGATCAATTGATTGATTGTCAGGTGCATTGATTGGTTGGATGATTGATTGATTGAATGTATGAATAATCGTCAGATGCATTGATTGATTGACAGACTGGATGATCGATCGATCAATTGATTGAATTATTGATTTGTTGTCAGATATATCGATTGACAGCTTGATTTGCAGGATGATTGATCGATTGATTGATTGTCAGGTGCATTGATTGGTTGGATGATTGATTGATTGAATGTATGAATAATTGTCAGATGCATTAATTGATTGACAGACTGGATGATCGATCGATCAATTGATTGAATTATTGATTTGTTGTCAGATATATCGATTGGCGGCTTGATTTGCAGGATGATTGATCGATTGATTGATGGTCAGGTGCATTGATTGGTTGGATGATTGATTGATTGAATGTATGATTAATCGTCAGAAGCATTGATTGATTGACAGACTGGATGATCGATCAATCGATTGATTGAATTATTGATTTGTTGTCAGATATATTGATTGACGGCTTGATTTGCAGGATGATTGATCGATTGATTGATTGTCAGGTGCATTGATTGGTTGGATGATTGATTGATTGAATGTATGATTAATCGTCAGATGCATTGATTGACAGACTGGATGATCGATCGATCAATTGATTGAATTATTGATTTGTTGTCAGATATATTGATGGACTGTTTGACTTGCATGATGATTGATTGATAGATTAATTGACTGATTGATTGGCTTATTGATTGAATGTCAGATAAATTGATTGATTGTCAGATGCATTAGATGATTTATTGAATTACTGGACCATTGATTGATTGGTGGTTGTCAGATAAATTTATTGGTTGCTTGATTTGCTGTATGATTGAGGGATTGGCTGTTTGATTGGTAGTCAGATATATTGATTGATTGTCAGATATATTGATTGATTGTCAGATAAATTGAATGTGTGATTGATGGATAGATTGAATGGTTGATTGCTTGCTATCTTGACTGGATTGATGGTTTAATCGATGGATTGATTAATAAATGTATTTTTTATTTCCTTATCCAGATATTACATCATTCTCTTAATCTTTGCCACCTACATCTATCTGGACAGACACACCCCTGAACGAGGGGGACGCAGGTCTCAGTGGTTCAGGAAACTAGCAGTCTTCAGATATCTAGCTGAGTATTTTCCAATGAAACTTCACAAAACCGTTGATCTTGATCCCAACAAGACGTACCTCGGCGGCTTTCATCCACATGGCATCATGGCCACTGGACTGTTCATTCATTTTGGCACAGAAGGGACTTACTTCAGTGAATTGTTTCCGGGCATTACGTCGCACGTTCTAACGCTGGGCGGATGGTTTAACTTTCCATTGATAAGGGATTACATTATGCTAACCGGTGAGGATTAGTGAATTACAAATTATGTCAACGGTATTAAATCATCACAATTTGTAGTAAAGTCTGACACACACTTTTAGAAGTACCCTGAAACAAACACTTTGCAATAGCTCTCTAAGTAATGCTTGATATATCATATGGAAGTCTCTCATCAATGGGATTACATTATAGTAACAGGTGAGGATTAGTGAATTACAAATTATGCACATAGTATTAAATCATCACAATTTGTAGCAAAGTGTGACACACACTTTTAGAAGTACCCTGAAACAGAAACACTTTGCAATAGCTCTCTAAGTAATGCTTGATATATCATATGGAAGTCTCTCATCAATGGGATTACATTATGCTAACAGGTGAGGATTAGTGAATTACAAATTATGCACATAGTATTAAATCATCACAATTTGTAGCAAAGTGTGACACACACTTTTAGAAGTACCCTGAAACAGAAACACTTTGCAATAGCTCTCTAAGTAATGCTTGACATATCATATGGAAGTCTCGTGATGAGAGTTTTTTCTCAAGTGACATTTCTCGATATGCTGTAAACAATGCAGGAAATTCTAGATATGCAGGTACCAGTAGTTCCTATATATACACTATTCAAGGAGGAAGTCTTTCTCACGTAGGCTGTCTAGCGCCGGGGTTAGGCTTTGGGAATAATTCTCTGTCACATGGCTTCTATTCCCCACTCGTCACTTCCCGAATAAGTCAAGTAGGAAACTGAGAAATAATATAATCCTTATGGAAACATCATAGGCTCCTAACCATACTTTTCTGGGGCCCCATCGTAATTTCCCATGACCTCTGATTGACCCACAAATCAAGGTTGTAGCCCACCAACCCCCCACCCCTCCCCCCCTTTTGTGAGGGCCTTTTTGTCATTGTCGCTGACAGTGGCAGCGTTGTCATGATGACTTACGAGCTCTGATATATTTTTGTGAATACAGGTATCTGCTCTGTCAGTAGACCTAGTGTGGACTTTCTCCTGACTCAGCCTGGTCACATGACCTGCATCGCTGTTGGCGGTGCCAAGGAGTCACTTCTCTCTAGACCTGGAGTTCATAAGCTATATCTTCAAAATCGCAAGGGTTTCATCAAAAGAGCAGTCACAGCAGGGTATGTGTCAAATTTGCTTAAAAATTTATGCTTAACAAGTTCCTTCATAAATCGCTAAGTATGTTTTATATATAAATACTGTTTTATGGTTTTTTTTTCCATTCCTCTGTATAGTAAGATGATAAAGAATATTGGCTTAAAAGGTTTTGCAGACACCTACCAACAGCATTGTCTTAATCACTCCAATAGGCATTAACAATCATGAAAGTAATTGCAACTCCCATCAAAATACATCAAAGATCGACCATTTGGCGAGTCTTTTCTTAATTCTAGTTTTATTTATGAATAAACATTAGCTAATTTTGCACATTGATGATGTAAAGTGAGTGCCTGTCTAATTTACTGTTATGTCATCCCTCTGTTTTCACAACCTTGGTTTCAAGGACACTGGACACAGGTTCTTGGCCTAAGGCAATTTGTTAATATTTTACTGTCATCTTTGAAAAGAGGAACATCGCATTATTCCAATGTATGTGGGATTGTAAGTAGGGATTAACTTATCCAGAAATGTTGATGAGCGCAACACTCTATGTCATAGTTTGCACATATTTAATGAGTTTCCCAGCAGAGTTATCAAAAGTTCAAATGTGTATATATTAGAAACGAAAAGAGCTTTTCCAAAAAATTCAGCTGCCTCATATTATGAATGAGATTATCACACACAACAAATGTACTGAATATGGGGCAAATGCTAGGTGTCTGTATCACTTTAAGGAATGGTGACAACATAATATCGTTCAAATCGCTAGGGGCAATTAAACTTAATTCTTCTGCAAGGTAAACAAAAAAAGAACAAAATGCTGGTTGTTTCAGTTTGTGAAACTAATATTACAGCTATTGTTTCATACTACTTCCGTTTCTTTTCAACACTTATGACAATTATCTCAACGTATCATACCTTTGAGATTTGCCCTGTAAGGTCTAAAATATGATCTTCTCAGGGAACATAATTGGTCTTAGGCGAATGATGATGATCATATCAGAACTTGAAAACGACAATCGCTTTTTTGCACTCAAGTATTTCTGTAGTGATAAAAAACATTATTTCAAACATATATTTCTCTTTCTTTTATGTATATTTTGCTTGTTTTTATTTATTTTTGTCTCTTTTTGTTTTGCTTGCAGGGCCTGTTTAGTCCCAATTTATTCCTTTGGCGAGACAAATATGTATAATCAGGCGGATAATCCAGAAGGTTCCCTGCTTAAGCAGTTTCAAGACTTAGCCACGAAATATTTCGGGTTTGCACCGCCTCTTTTTCATGGGAGAGGATTTTTCAACTATTCCTTTGGACTCCTGCCTCATAGAGTCAAGGTTGATACCGTTGGTGAGTAATTAGAAAACCATCTAAATTTGTAAGCTTGTTATGAGGTGAACACTTCCCCCCATCCCAACACCCACCCATCCTCCCCCTCCCTGCTTCCCCTTTTCAAATCCATGCAAAAGAAAAAACAATTTATTAACACAACCTTGCATGTAGAACTAAGTATGCCACAGATTGGACCATCTCAAGTTTCAAATGTAATTTTTGTCTGGGCAAGAATCGACAACCCCCTCTCCTCCCCCTACACCCACTCCAAATACCTCATTTCCACATCCACTCATGTTTAAAGTTCTGGATCCACCCCTGCTCTGATTAAAATACAATTCAGAGATTCAAAATTTAGTATAAATCTTATTCCATCCTCAGTTGGGAAACCCATAGAAACTGTGAAGACAGCAAACCCATCACAGGAATGTATTGATTCGCTTCATAAGCAATACGTCGATGGCCTACTGCAACTATTCGAGGATAACAAGACAAAATTTGGTATTGATCAAAAAGTACATTTGACACTTTTGTAAATATGTATTTTGCTTACCTTCGGAGATCACGGTTATCAATCTTTTCTTCCATTTTTTTTTACCTTATTGTGTGGGAAGGTTTTGAAAGTTGGTTAAAAGTTGAAATCCAAAACATCAGCATTTTTAGACGGGTCCAAATTAAAGTAGGGCAAAACGCAAATGATCGTGAAAAGTTTGGTTATTGTGATAACTTGCATTGCCATTAAAAACCTTATAGAAAAACATGAATTGGACAACTCTTGGGCTACAGCTCTTTCTTGCTCATGACTTTCTTTATATGATTAGATAAATTATGACAAAATTTAAATACTCTTTTTGGGTCAGAAGTTTCTTATTTTTTTCTCCCAAGTTGAAAAAAATTCTTGGGTCTCTACTGCCTTGCCACATAATGCCATGACCTTAGGTAATTCCTTTTCTGTTTTTTTTTATTTTTTTCAGGTTTAGGGAACAAAATTATATCTGTATTGCATTCCTTATGTAGAGTTTTGATGTAAGTGCATGTGGTTGGATGCACTAGCCTTGTATTCCAGTCGTTTTTATTGACCTGCCATTAGTATTAAAAGGCAGACAACAACTATTTTTTTTCTTTCATTTTTTTTCTTCTTTCTCTGGTGTCAAGTTCTTATTACAGAGACATGAGTTGAGTTTTAAGTTTTTGAAAGAACTTAGTCTTTAGTAGACAGCATTTCAAATTACTTAAAAACAGAACCTGCTGTGTGTGATTTTCACTGTTGTTATGTCTCAACGTGGAAGTGATATGCTGTGATAGAGACAACTTGAGTTCAAACTAGCCAAGGTTTCTTATGTTACAGTTCATACGGAAATATTGGTTTTAAAATTTCAATCATTTTTTTCGTGAAGATCACTCCGTATAATCTGTCAGTTTTATTCTCATCAGTTCATTCTTTCAGACGATGATAAGAATATTTTCTATGGATATTCTGTTTTGTTTGTAGTTTTTTGATGGAAAAATTACTGCTAGTCTTTCAAGCAATAAGCATGAGGTTAGCCTTTCACCAAAAAAAAAATGGCCTAAACATTTAAGCTGCATGATTAAACTTTAGGGAGTTTGTAAATTTTTTGGAGTGCAATCCACCACACCAGTTTGAAGCTATCATATGTTATACAGCAAGTATATCATTACAAATTTATTAAAATGATTCTCTCACATTATTTTTTGAAACAGGATATCCAGTTAGGTACTTGGCAAGATTTTGACCACACCTGTAAATATCTTTCGTTTCTCATATTCGATCGTAATAAGATGAAATCCAGATGATTGTCAAGTAGTTTTTGGTTACTGACAGAATGTTAATTATGTTAGACAGTTTTAGAAAGTTTTTAGTTAATATTACTTATTGCAGGTTCAATAGCTCAGAGACCAACATTATCTAGACAAAAAATATCGCTTTTTCTAACCAAGTGTGGTAATTGTCCTCCTAAGGAAATTTCCTTCAAGGAGTTTCAAATTTTAACAAATTCCTATTTAATTTAGTTAGTATTTGTGCAACTAAACGGGTTTTATCCCAGACATATTGGCATGAGAATTCCTCAAAATCTGTTGAGTTTCATGTTCCTTGTATAACTATGTCTGTGTGTGGGACTAAAGACAAATCTGCTCTAGTGTACAAAGACATCCTACTTTAAGTCTACAATAAAAAGATTTGCTGGCTGTTAAAACATTTTTAACTCAGTATCCTTCCTCCGTGTGGATGGCAGCGACACGTGGTCACATTGAAAGTGATACGAACCGTAACTCGAAGAAATATTGGTGCTTTTTTTATTTTTATTTCTTTAGAGAAACAGATCTATTCTACCGTGAAACTGTTTTAGAAGTTTCTAACTATTTCTGCAAATACTTTCTCTAGAAATGACTGCTCTCTCCTTCATGATGGAAACAGTAATAACACAACAGCCTAACAATTTTACACAAATTTCATATCAAGTTTGTAACAATCACCTATTGTGCTTTGTAACTCATAGTCAGGCTTTTAGTTAGCAGTGTTAAAACAAAAATACTTCTCTTATTGTATGTAGTCGCCAGTGTACATACCAATTCCATATTTAAGACCTTTGTGTGATACACACAATGGGATTCATATCTTGCCAAGGGGACATTTATTTTTATGTCCCCTTACAGATCTAAGGGTTATGTTTGAACTTCAAAAAAATTAGGAGAGTTGGGGAGGGGGTGGGGGGGTAAGGGTACATGTGCAACAGTCTCTCTATTTGTTATGCAAACTAATAATAGAAAATGAATACAAAATTGGAAAAAAAAAATTGTATTTCAAACATAATGTGTCCCCATAAAGTTTTGTCGCTGGGTTTCTACATCTTTTCCAAGGGCATTTTGGATACAGCATTAATCGGTTTCTACTAAATATGTTTATATTTTTTAATGGTCTGTTTTTGGATTATGCCAATATTTCTATATCTAGAATTGATTTTATTGTTATCAATATGAAAGAACCGAGAATCTACTAGGTACAATGGGATTTGAGTTAGTAACCTGATAATTAGAAGCCTTAGAAGGAGTACACATTTGTGTAAGGATAGCCACCAAGTGAGGCCTACAGATTATATGGAACCCTTAAAGAATTGAAAATCAAAACCTTAGTAGAATAAATCAAATTGACACCTATTTACCTTTGCTAAAACCTGGATGTCTATAACAATTATTTTTTGCAATAACAGTGTAATTATCAACAACAAAAATCAAATCAAAATAATAATTTTATTGAATGTTCTGTTTACAAAATACCTTCCATTTATACTATTATGTTTTTTTGTGCTATGTCATTATTATTTCGGAAGTAGTAAAATGGTATAATTTTTGAAGAGGGAGAGAGGGGGGAGGGGGGGGAGGGAATTTGGTGGGAGAAATTGAGTGGTCAATTGATAGCACTTGGCAGCAGCTCATGTTATTACTGTGTTTTAATGAAGACTATACATCCATTACTCGTTCCTATCTTATCAATTGGTGTATTAAAGTGGAAAAAAATTCAATAGAACTGTTTAATGTACATTTTGATTAAATTTGTTATATCTGCATGTATGTCTGCTTCAAACTCGTAAACATGAATATTTACCGCAAACTACTCATACTTTAACTTTCAAAAGACATTTTCCAGGTGTTTATTGGAGATCTGGTTGCATAAGCTCAAGCAGGTTTGGGGTAGGGGTGGGGGTGGGGTGGGGAATGGTTTCTAGATAGGTGTGGAGAAAGGTCAATGTGTTAAGAGTCGCGAAGCACATTGCAGACAGGGTATCTATGGTGTAATAAATGTTGACAGATGTCATACTGTTTTTTTAGTATGTGGGTTTTTCTGTCATCAGGGGAAGAAATTAGAATTGTACCTTAAATGTTAATTCGTTTGGGGTTTTGCACATGTAAGCGATGTGTCTGACAACCGGTCAAACAACATCCATCCCCGCAATGTTCGTTTACCTATTTCACATATAATTGTTTGAAGTGTTTTCTTTGCGTTTTGTTTTGCTTTGTTCATTTGTTTGTCTTTTGCTTATCTTTCTCTTGCATCAGTTTGCCATTTTACCAAAGATAAGATATTTAAAGATTAAATTTGTTATATTGAGTGGACCCTTTCAAATCAGCTTCATATGTTTTTGACATGGATGTAATACTTGCAAATTATGTTGACAATTACATTCCTGTCAGTGGCAGTTATCATATATATTCTTATGATTTGCCTACTGAATCTTTGTGAGTACCTTCAATATGTCCAATAACGTATGCTGTCGTAAGGGCACAAATTTGAGTCTTTCTCTGAAGTTAAGCTTCACTCTATTGAAGTTTGTCATTCGATGATTTATGCTTTCTTAATTATTTGATGGCGATAGTAGTCAGTTTTTATAATTACATAGCTCACATTGTCAATTGGGGATTTGTTACACATTTATATGTTGGTGGAATTTAGCCTCCCAGTTCCATACTCTCCCCCACAATCCCGAGGGCGCCAAAGAAATAGGATGGGAGAAGATCAGAGTGGGCTAATATAAGGAAAAAAAGAAAAGTTTATACAGAGCTTTATATCAGGAAATGGAAAAGGACAAAAGGTCCCCTATTAAACTACCTGAAAAGACGACACAGTTATTGTCACTTCCGTAAACCCCATTTTATTTTATACCAATAAGGAGGTGGGGGAAGGGTGGAAGATTCAGTTTGAGGGTGGGGGTGGGTGCCATTCAAGATTAGGTTGAAAATTCATAGCTTAAATGTTTTTGTGAACTTTTTGTGCATAATATACGTTGTCTTGTCGACAAGTGTGGAATAATGAAAATTCTTATAAGTTAAAGAAATATGTAATCAGCCATTTTTGTTATAAATATGAAAAACAGTGTTTTATTGTACTGTTACAGAATGTATCTTATACATTTACTTTTTACTTTTTAAATAAGAAAAGAGTAATGGATCTTTTGGAAAATAAATGTACCATGATTGAAAGGATATATGAATTGACATTTGTTGAAGTGTTCTTATTTTAGGATCAACAACAAATAATATTCATCCCAATTAAATAAACAAATATAAGAAAAACTTGGGCTCTCCGCTATATCTATAGGATTATGAATATTGTAATTCTAAGATTTCAGATCGACTTTGATATTATAAGCTCCTCAACTTTTGAAAACACATCCGCTGAAGATGACTCACTACCACAGACTGCTGAATATCTTAGTGATACTTTCCTTTTATTTATTTGATATACAATATAACTCCAAATGTTTTCTGGTGGAGGTGAAAATCTTATCTTCTATTTTCAGAACTAACGGATGAAGTTTTCAAATATATTCTATGCATTTTTAATGTGAAAAATATTTATAAATTGCTGCCTGTTTTAAGTCATTAAAGGTGGAAAAAACAACAGCTTGTAGAACGCAGTATTTTAACAATATTGTAATAACACATGATGAACATCTAGAGCTGGGCTCCCCCCCCCCACGCCCTTCCTGCCCCCTCTTCCTTCCCTCCCTACCCCTCTGCCGCCCTCCCCTGTCCTCCCTTTCCTCACTCCTTTACGTCCCATCCTTTGCCTTTTCCCCCTCCCACATTCTCTGATTTTTTTCTCTCTTTTGTCCATCTCACCATCTGCCCCAATATCCCCGAGATATTTTCCATGTTTTTAGATTTTCATGGTTCAAACCACTTTTTAATTACTGTCTGTTCAGTTCTCCAGTCAATTGTTCAGCAATATATCAATCAGCTTGAGAGCACTAAAAGTAGCCTATTTTGGCTGCTCACTTATAGTGCTTCACAGCTTCATTCTTCTGTAAGGTTGATGACACTTTTACATTTAAGCCTCTTTCTTATACCAAAATTTCTCAAACTGCAGAGGGACATTTCCTCTCCCTCAGACCCCTCCCCAGACTGGCAGTCCATAAAAACAAAGAAAGAAGAAGCTTGTACTGGCATGCATGCATCATGCATGCATCATGCATGCATCATGCATCCTTTACAAAGGCACTGATCTCTTGGCTTGACAGTTATTTAGTCTCCTGGGCAGCAAGTAGATCATGATGGACAGAAATTCTCGCTACAGTTCGGGATCGATTTCTTTCTCTTCTTTAATCGTCGGAAATGGAGCCAGTGCTTTAGCGGCTCTGGGCCAGTTGCTAAAATTATGACGGTACCACTCAACTGTGAACAGAGAGAAAACAACTTCGGTGTCATGTCATGAGACCACATGTCTTTACACACCATTTCTTGGGAACCACTTCATTAACTGGATATCTGCATGGCTTGCTGTGTGGATCCAAGGGCGGCGGAAGCACTTTTAATCTGGGGGGCACCGACATCAAAGGGCACTTTGCAGAAATTCGATTGGACTGATGCAGCCTTGTATTTAGTACCCTTTATAACTCTTATTGTATTATCTAATTTGCGTATACACATCACTTCATCAAGCCCTCCCCCCCTCCCCCCCCCCCCCCCCTTTGAAGGAAAATATGCATATAGCACTGCAATATCCAATGAGCAAATTGGGAAACAAGGAACAAGTTTATTGCTAGTTGCTAATGTAGGAATCTTCCGAATTAGAGTTTATTTCTTGTTAATATCTTAACAAATTTTTTCCATTCGAAATAGCTTTGAGTTTGACCGACAGAGTCAGGGGCGTAGCCAGGATTTGCAAAGTTGTATGCACGACTATCTGAGCGGAGCGCCACCATCGGTTGGCGCGGAGCGTACAAACAAATTTTTGGTTTTACAAACCCCTCAGATGGCCGGAAACGGCCCTTCCCGAGTGTTCATTCTGGTTCCCTGGCCTCTAATTGCTAACTTGAGACACCTCAAATATTATGTAGAAAAAGGGCACATTTTTAACCTGAGGAAAAGTGGGGGGGGCACGTGCCCCCCGGTTCCGCCGCCCTTGTGTGGATCGCACATGTAATCAATGCAATTCCCACCCCCCCCCCTTACCCATAGGCGTACGGGACCATTTCAGTTTGGGGGGGCAGAACTTTTTGTGCCCGAAAGTTCCCGTGACACTATCTAAGCGGAGCGCCACCATCGGTTGGCGCGTAGCGTACAAGAATTTTTAGCACACGATTGCCTCTCAGATTGCCGGAAACGGCACTTCTGAGGCCTTGCAAGTTGCATCTAAACATTCTTTATTTTATAATTTAACGTTTTAGAAATTTACACTTTCCCAAAAATTTGGTAAATTAGAAGAAGAAAAAATGGTAAAATCACTTTGAAGGGGAAAAATGTGACAGTATATTTTTTTAGTACTCAGCTACCTCCAGAAAAACATATATTGTTCAACTACACGTTGGCGGGATAATGTCGCTATGTCGGGTGAGACTGCAATTTGTCTCACAAAAAAAGTATAAAATATAACAAAGAATATGATAAACCTGTACTTCTAGGTTTGTAGCCACTCCCCCCCCCCCCAACCATCCATGAACAAGAAAATGTTTCTTATATACACTCATGTTGGGGATGTCCAGGTCAAGGGCGGCGGAAGCACTTTTAATCTGGGGGGGGGGGGGCACCGACATTAAAGGGCACTTTGCAGAAATTCGATTGGACTGATGCATGCCTTATATTTAGTACCCTTTATAACTCTCATTGTATTATCTTATTTGTGTAAACACATCACTCCATCAACGCCCCCCCCCCCTCCCCCAAAGGAAAATATGCATACAAGCACTGCAATATCCAATGCGCAAATTGGGAAACAAGGAACAAGTTTTCTTTTGAGACAAAATGTGGTGAAATCATGCTAGTTGCTAATGTAGGAATCTTCCGAATTAGAGTTTTTTCTTGTTAATATCTTAACAATTTTTTCCCATTCGAAATAGCTTTGAGTTTGACCTACAGAAATTCATTAAAAGTCACGGGCTTAGTCAGGATTTGCAAAGTTGTATGCACGACTATCTGAGCGGAGCGCCACCATCGGTTGGCGCGTAGCGTACTAGAAAATGTTTGGTTTTACAAATCCCTCAGATAGCCGGAAACGGCCCTTCCCGAGTGTTCATTCTGGTTCCCTGGCCTCTTGCTAACTTGAGGCACCTCAATTTTTATGTAGAAAAAAGGCACAGTTTTAACCTGCCCCCTGTGCCCCCCGGTTCCGCTGCCCTTGGTCCAGGTATACAATTGACTAGTTAGAAAAAATTGATCGTGCAAAAAACGTGGTAGCCCAGATGAACTGCGCTTACGGTGGTGTTACACGTAAATATTCGGGCATCATGATGCTAAATAAAGAAAATCATGGAATTGTCGGGCAAATATTTGAAAAAGATTCGGGCAAGCTACTGCATATTTATGTATATATATATATATTTCCAGAGGACAAGAAATTCGGGCAAAAGTCCTGAAAAATTCGGGCAGCCTAAGAGGAGAAAAAAAAAGATATATATATTTTTTTTTTCTCCTCTTTGGCTGCCCGAATTTTTCAAGCCTTTTACCCGAATTTCTTGTCCTCTGGAAATTTGGGGGGGCAGTCTGCCCCCCTGCCCCCCCCCCCGCCTCGTACGCCTATGCCCTTACCCCTCATTCCCCACCCTCTAGCAGTTTAGTGCTAACTAATTACATTTTCAGATATCTGTCGTGAGCAGGCAAGATTTTATCATTTCTGTGTAAATTTTGGTCCCCTCCCCACCTGGTAATAAGGCAACTAAAGCTGGTGTTGTGTCTACGGTTAGATCCTGGTGAAATAGTTATGGAAGCATAAATACGTGCAGCTTGTATGCAAGCCATCATACAAAGTAAACACCTTCCCTGAAGGACCAAGAGGAAATTGGAGCTCAGCCAGAACTTGAAATTAGTGGTGTCCTTGGGCGTCTAGACGACCCCAGTTTCGAGTGAATATAAATATGCCAGTGGGCCAATTAACCGTATACCCGGCTTGCCCCGTCCTTACAATGGGTGAAATTTAATCAACCTTTGTACTTACTGGTTGTTCTTAATCCATCTTCCCAAGGAACGGCAGGTTTCCATCCGAGACATCTGAGTTTGGAACACTCTACATGATATTCCATATCATTATATGGTCTGTCGTGAACAAATTCGACGTAAGTGTTTAACTCGTCGGCGGGAACGTCACCGTGAACCTAGTAAAGAGAACTCAGTTAGTATATAACAACAGCTATATACACAGATAAAAAGGAGACACTTATGCACGAGTTTATGTAGTAAAGGGCTATCACTACACTACAACAGTATAGCATACATCAGGGTTGTCCAACCTACGGCCCGCGGGCCACAGTCCGGCCCTCCGCAGGGTCACGTCCGGCCCGCCAGAGATGCTCTACGGTGCGAAATTTTAGTGAGCAGATTTATTGATAACAATTTGAAATTATATAATCAATCATTCGAACCTTCAGGGTCCAAAAAAACTGCATACAGGTCAGTTTATGTGACACTCTCTCAGCGGAGAGGGAGGGGGGGCGGCTGGACTTTATTCATCTGTTTTATCTGCGCAGTGCACACATTATGTTGCCTTGGGCTTCGGGCAAAATCGAAAATTCGAACGTAGGGTTCATGCGGCCCCTCCTTCATCATAATCATTCCATGTGGCCCTCCTCTGCAAAAGGTTGGACAACCCTGGCATACATGTACTCGCCGTCGCGTACTCGCGCACGGAGGATCGAAGCGAGTCTTTAGCATACATATATAGACACCATCGGTCAGTCGAAGAATAAGCATAGCCGGATATAGAGCCTTGTAGGCCTACTACTATCTGTACTCATACTATTTATCGTGCTGTTGTAGGCCTACCCGTATATACTTCAAGAACGTATTCCCGGGAAGTATTATTTGATCATGGTAACCAAGGTAATTGAAATATTGCGGTGGTTTGACACGTGAGTCAAACAAGATGGTTATCCTTACCTTCCTTGTCAGAGTGGCGGCGAGTTCCCTAATAGTGATCTGGAAGTCGGTACCTATATTATATATTTCTCCAACTTCCCCTTGCTCCAAGACGGTCAGGTATGCCCTCGCGGCATCCTCCACGTACATAAAGTTCCGCGCGGGAGAACCGTCTCCATGGATACAACTGTAAATAAAAGCAGGGATGGCAATTTAACAGCTACTGATCCCGTTTCGTGATAGATATTATTCGGCACCGATTTTGTCTACTTTGATAACTTCCCGCTGTTCTATGCGGTATACCTCATTTTGAATATAACCGCCATCTACACCGCGTCGGTTAACTATGGGCGGGAATAGCCATCAGGCGCGTTGCCAGGATTTTGCCAAGGGAGGGGCGAAACTGTAGATTCGGCATTGCAAACTATCTAAGCGTAGCGCCACCATGTGTTGGCGCGAAGCGTTCAAGAAAATTTTGGCTGAAAATGCCTCCCAGATCGCTGGAAATGGCACTTCCCAGGCCTTGTAAGTTGCATCTTAGCATTTTCGATTTTGAAAATACTAGCGATATCATAAAAATATTAGAAAATAAATTTAAAAATATGCTCAAGCTTGGGGGGGCGGCTTCCCCCTTCGCCCCCCTCCCTTGGCTACGCGCCTGATAGCCATTGCGGAGGAATGTAGGCTACATGCCCATTAGTGTGGGGTGGGTTGCGGTGGGGGTTGTCTTAAAAGTTAAAAGTCTTAAAAGTGGTTAACAGCTCTCAAACCGGACTCAATATTATCGGTTACATTTGAATAGAAGAAAAAAAAAATAAATAATACTGCTTGGAGAACTTACCACTTTTTACCTCTCTGCAAAAGACTAATAAACTTCGGAATAACTTTTTCGGGATATTGACGGGGACCGTATACGTTGTTTCCTCTGGTAATGACCACTGGGAACGAATATTTTTCCCAGAATAATTTTGCTATTATTTCGCCTTGGGCTTTTGACTTGGAATATGGGTTAGTTGGTTTCAGATCTGCTGTCTCGGAGAGAGCCTACGAACAAATTGTAAGTTGAAAAGACGTTTCACTACCAAAAACAAATCGAAAAGAATTAATTCAATACATGCATGGTGTAAAGATGGTATAACTTCTATGCCCCCCCCCCCCCCCCCCGCAAGATTGAAATGTCTGGCGACTCCACTGCGCTGGAGTATCTTAGTCTAAATTGCAAGGGAGCGACAAAAGGCCGCGAAACGTTGTTTCTAAAGGTCGCTCAAGTACTATCAAAAGCTTTCATGAACTTTCAGCGACTTGCAAAATATATGCGGGCATCATATGATTAACCTCAAGTGCCATCTGAAGGCCGAACACCTATCCTTTCAAGTAAAGCACCACAATTGAACATCTTAAAATTAAGAGTTCGACTCTCAATTTCACAACAGGAATGCCACATTAAAAAGCCAGGTATAACAGGCACGGATCAAGGCTTGGGTTTCGGGTATGCACAAACTTCATCCTCTCCTTCCCCTCCCTCTCATTTTTAGCACATCCCCCCTCCCCCCACCCCCAAAAAAATATGAAAAAGTATTTATTAGCACAATATCGCGTGTATCGACCAAATTATAAACCAAATGTATAATGAATGCTTCAGAATACACCATTTGACCACGAAATTTAAAAAAAATGGGGGGGTGGGGGCTCCCCAAGACCCCCTAATTAGTCTCGAAAAATCATGGATGCATACATGTATCGAATTAACTAATTTTGGTATTAATTATTAATTATTAAGTGATTCAAGCTTCCTCGTCCCCCTCCTCCCAACAAGAACAAAACTTAAACATGCATGGAAGATTGTAGATTGAAGATTATAGATTTTTTCATTTAAGGAGATATATGACTTGACTGAAATGTGTATCTAATTATAGTCCTTGGAAATTACATTAAATACAGCTGTTATTGTTTACGTAACTTTCCCGGTATGGGATTAATGAAGGGAAAACACTAACCGGTTTACTTTCTCTCAAGAGTGCAGGCATGTACACCAAAATAGCAATGTGTCATTTGACATATTCATTATATTTCACTTTTTGTGGTACTAGTTATATAATGGTGAGAATTACATATACAGGTTTTCTTTTTGACCAATATTGCTTTTGAACTTTAATGCATTTTCCCTTGGGGTTTATCCACAATAATTTTATTTATAACCTATAGGGCTTTGGGGTGGGGGATAGGAGTGGGGTTGGTAGTCCATCTTCTTAAATCCTCCACCCCAGCCTCAAGCCGCGACAACGGTCTTAAGATTAAACTATGGTAGCACTGTACAACGACCTCATAGTTTCTCTATAGCGTGTTAATAACACTTTACATACACTTACGACGATACTATCCCCACCGTAGACTTCATCGGTGCTCACGTGTAGAAAGAAACGAATGCCGTGTTCACGTGCAGCTGATAACAGCGTCTGTGTGCCCTCAACATTGGTTAAATGAAATGGCTTCGCATTTAGGAATGAGTTATCTAGAAATAAAGATGAAAATATCTGAGAGTAATGGGTACGTAGGCTACTTTGTCAAGACACGATGGACGGATCCGAAAGACAGACGAACAGATAGACAGATATAAGTGTATATATATATATATATATATATATATATATATATATATATATATAGGCCTATATATATATATATATATATAAACATATATATATATTTATATATATATATATATATATATATATATATATATATATATATATATATTATTGAAAATCGTAATGAGTTGGCAAATCAAGAACAGTGAAAAAACTTCCAACCTCCACCGGGATTCGAACCCGGGCCTCCCGCTCTGTACGCGGACACCCTAACCACTAGGCTATGGACGCTGATTGTATGTTCAGAGGTTCGAAATCGATAGATATAATTCATTAATATAGTTCATTTATATATATATATATATATATATAGCCTATATATATAGCCTATATATATAGCCTATATATATATATATATATATATATATATATATATATATATATAGGCCTGTATATATATATATATATATATATATATATATATATACATATATATATATATATATATATATATATATATATATATATATATATATATATATATATATATATATATATATATATATATATATATATATATATATATATATATAGTTTTTTTAACTGTTCTTGATTTTCCAACTCATTACGATTTCATTTATATATATTCTTTGCCTTTGTCGTTTATCTCCATTGCATTAACATAAAGTATGTTCAAAGTATCTCTTTCGAGATCCGGCTTTAGGAATCACAAATGATTTCGAGTTGGTCAGCATCATGTCTGATCTCTAGAGTAAGGCAAAATATGTCACCAAACACAGATCGAACTAGTATTGTTCGATACAGGTGACAAACGCCTACAGTGGAATTACGACCTTCCTTGCCGGTTTCGAACCTCTGGACATACAATCAGCGTCCATAGCCTAGTGGTTAGGGTGTCCGCGTACAGAGCGGAAGGCCCGTGGTTCGAATCCCGGTGGAGGCTGAAAGTTTATTCACTGTTCTTGATTTTCCAACTCATTACGATTTCATTTATACATATATATATATATATATATATATATATATATATATATATATATATATATATATATATATATATATATATATATATATATATATATATATATATATATATATATATATATATATATATATATATATGAACTATATCAATGAATTATATCTATCGATGAGTACATGTTCGGAGAAATAAGAGTCAGGTGAACATGCATAATTGACCTTTCCGGTTTCCGGGACCGTCACTTAACTTCCGAGAATCTACTTGAGTATCGGACAATTTTGTCCGCTTAAACAAAGGGAAGGTGAAGGTACCCCGACATTATACTCATCCAAACATTGCAGAGCACGGTAATTAATCGAAGTCGTTCCGAAACCAGTTGTTATAACAGAAACAATCCCATTTCGCAAACACCGAATACCAGGTCCACGAAACAACGCTGTAACTAACTTGCTTGAAGACAGCAAGCAGCATTTAATAAGAAACTTGATCGGAACAATGAATGTGCCAAAAGAAAATCTGGTGTTAAAGAAAATGACCACCATCATATAAAACAGTTGGTAAATTTGGAATCGATAACTAAAGTGAGAGCATTCTTATACGCACGATCAAGCAGATGTACCGGCAGGGTAATGAATTTACTGTAAAGTGCAGAAGAAAAATGATAGCAATTAAAATACCCTTCAGTTTCAAGAAACAGCTTAAAACCTTACTCTTTCAAGGATCGTTTGAAGTGTTCCAAGGCGCTTTATAAATACTGATTGATAACGATGATGATGATTTGAAATACACTGACATTGAGAAAACATAAGTAACTGGTTAAACTCGTAACGATAACGCCATTTCATTTTCACAGAAAAGTTCTGTTCAAAGTATCTCTTTCGAGACCCGGCTTTAGGATTCACAAATGATTTAGAGTTAGTTAGCATCATGCATGATCAGGGGCGTCAATCATGGGGGTGGGGACATGGGGACACGTTCCCCCACTTTCTGAAGGGTGGGAGACACAAAATAACACCCCCTCCCACCTCCGCCAGGTTTAGTGACTGACTCGTGTAGGCGCTTGGTCTATAGGGGGTATATAATGACTCGTGTACCACACAGAGGTATACAGTCCAAACATTGTGCTAACTGAGAATAGTACGGTTTATTAGAATAGTTGTCTGATGATCGCTCAAACGCGTGAAACTGTGAGTAACAACTACTAGTGCTCCACTGTTTCAACTATTTCTAAACTATATATATATATATATACATATATATATATATATATATATATATATATATATATATATATATATATATGTATATATATATATATATATATATATATATATATATATATATATATATATATATATATACACAATTATTTCATCTTTAAGTATCCTTTTCTTTAATATTGTACTTAGCTTTGGTTTTGATGTGGAAAATAAACAAGCTACCGTATATATAAATATATATATATATATATATATATATATATATATATATATATATATATATATATATAAATATATATAATATAAAAACTAACATAACTTGAAACTAAAAAATCAGTGTCATCATGACGTAATTACATCATTTGCCACGTGATCTACATAGTATAACACTTACCGACGTGGGACTGGGCGGCAAAGTGCATAACAGTGTCTATATTTTCATCTCTCATTACATCTAGTAATTTCTGCTTGTTAAGTATATCTCCCTGTGTATAGGAAAACATGAAGAAAAATATTCGTGATCAAAAAGAAAAAGTCATATGTACACACGAATAACTATATTATTTGCCCTTCCTCTATAACGGTTCACTTGCGCAACAAAAGAGCAACATGATCCCGTTACCACAATAGAACTGGATCCATTGCAAAAAAAAAAAGATTCCACATTCTACCAAGGCCAACCATGGTTAGGGCTTGGGTGATGATGTTTTTTTTTTATTGTGGCACCTACAGACTCCCTCCCCCCCCCCCCCCACCATAATATTGAAATTGCAGTCTTTTCTCTTCACGGATGATGTTTTCATATTGGTCATAAGTTATCGCCAGACAGTATATTTAGAAAGGCCATCCTTCTTTCTTTATTTTTTCTCTCGTTTTTTTTATGGTACTGAACAGATGTATTCTCGGTGTTTGCAAGGGATTAATCGTTGAACTACTGAATTGGGTTCGAGATGTTTCTTAAATTCCCAGCGTCTACTATTTATTCCTCAATGACTGGTATAAGTTCAATATCAGTTTATAAACCTGCATTATTTCATTTTTCAGTATAATTAACGTTAGCTTTTATAATCATTAGCCACTTGACCAAACACTATCGAAAAGTCAAGTAGTGGTTGGTGGGGTTAGAACTAATTCAAGTGTTTCTTGTAAGTTGCAATTTATATTAAAAGCTGCAAAATAGTCATTCGTGTTGCAATCCTTTGAGTCATTCGCGAAGTGATGTGTGATATTCAGGCCTCAAAACGAGAAGAGGGATGGACGGGTCAGGGGTTACATCCGGCCGTGCCAGGATCTATTAGGGCGCCCACGAAAATATGGAGATAGTTCGGGAAGATATATGATAAAGAAAAGTGTATTCTCATCCAGGCCTGCATATATATTCCTTGCAAACAGCTAGTTTGGCTCTTGGCAAAAGATACCTCCATATTCTTTCTATTGTCATATATATAACCTGATAACCACCTTTGCAAAATTTCATTCAAACGACAGGTTCAAACATAGTAATCTAGCATGACAGACTTACCTTCACAAATTTGTAATTTTGACTGGACTCAACTTTATGATTATTTTTCAGCGAGGCACAATAGTCGAGCTAGAAAGTATACAAGATATGAAAATATAATCCATAAACAGCATATTTTTCATTGTGATGCAGTGGCATTGTTCCTAAATATACGTAACAAGTTTCAAATCGCATATTGTTTGCTAAAACAGTTTGTTAAATTTTCCAAGTTGATATATAAAGCTATAATAATAATAATAATAATAATAATAATAATAATAATCATCATCATCATAATCATAATAATCATAATAATCATAATAATCATCATCATCATAATCATAATAATAATAATTTGTAAAGCGCTTTTATCCAGTTAAAAAAAACTGCTCAGAAGCGCTGCAGGAGCAAAGTACCCAAAATGGACACAACAGTTCATCAAACATATGGATACGCGCATTCATGAATAAGAACGTCGTGAGTTCTTTCTGGAAAGTTGACACATGCTGGATTGTTTTCAGATGTAAGGGAAGACTGTTCCAGAGCTCTAGATCTGATCTAGCAAAGCAACGTTCCCCATAGGTGGAAGTGCGAACAGTAGGAACAGATAGCATATGTTGTACGCTTGAACGAAGCAACCTGCTAGCTCTGTATTCTTGGAGAAGCTCTTGTAGGTAAACTGGGGCTAAACCATTCCTTGCTTTGAACGCTATATACAAAATGAGATTTTTATTTTTATTATTTTGTTAGCTCAAAAGTACAAAATTATAATAGGGAAATATCTCACCTTGTCATAGTTGACTACGTAATACCACTTGTCCTGATGGTAAACTAATTTATCTACGACATGAGACCCTCTGTGGAAGTCAAATGAACACAAAAGACGTGGTTGTATATAAAAAACAAAAGACATTGCCAGGAACATTCTTGCAGAGACAAGTTAAATACTTCAAAGAAGACTCGCCTCTTCCAACAACCCCCTCCCCCACCCCACCACACTCTCCTTTCCCACATCTCTCAAATGGTTGCATGTTCGAGTCTTGGCTAGTTCATTATACGCTGTTCCCTGGGCAGCGCACCCCCCCCCCGGGGGGTATATATAGGGGGCCGTTTGGAGTCATGTAAGCGTGGTGACTGAGCCTGCAGCTTCAGCCTACCTCTAGAAATGAGTGTGTCTCTTTATCATATAAAACCGACGATACCTATACCACATTCTGTCACTAGTGTATAGCATAGGAATGCTGTAGATATCGAGGCAACCGTAGATATTAACTTCACGTATCACGAACACATTCAAGTGGATTAAAGACAAAATGAAACAGAATGATTGGACGGTGTTGTCTATTTTCTTCGTTAAGACAATTCAGGGAGTTGTTATAACAACTCCCTTGTCTAACAGTTTCTTTGGAAACCGACTTACGTGTGTATCTGGCGCTTTTGATAATGTTTAACAATTATAAATGTTAATTAAAATGAATACCTTTACATTTACATATTCTGTACTGATTACTGTACCCATCAAATCCTCAGCAATCAATGTTGGGTTGTACACTGTGTGGTTTATAAAGTACAACTTTTTTGAACATTTTTTGTGTGTGTATACTGTACTTTGAGGTGTTCCACGCATGTTCCGTACATTTGAATTAATGATACATTCTGTACATGTATGTAATGATTGAACTTCATTTTATAGTCAAGTCTTTCAATTAAATGAATTATTCCAGAAGCAGACAGTAATTGCAAATATTATTTGTTTATATACCATCGAAATCTGTGTATACCTTGAAGTACAATATCCAGGCTAAAAAACACGTGGAATAGTAAAACAGGCAAAAACGTTTTTTGTGTGTGTAAAACTACCAAACTTTGAGGATATGTCATTAAAAAATAAGGCAAAATACTCTTTTAACATGTTTGGTACAAACAGGGTGGTACTATATCCCTTCTAGAAAAAAATAATGAGATATTTTTCAACGGGACGCGTTTTGAGCTATTGGCTGTAAAAGACAACCTCTTTTGTACATCGGAGCAACTTAACAATCTCATAACTAACATTGAGAATGGCTAGAACCCTGAAATGTGGTTATAGTTGTAAGAACATTATACTTAAAGTTAAAGTTGAAAACCCTCACATCTCTTACATGGTTAACAAATTGGGATAAAAAACCCTTCCACATGCCGAATCGCAACATAAAATAGCAACTTTTGAGCTGCAGTTTGTACAATTTACAAATATATGTTACAGGAAAGCATTGTTACCATCATTTTGTATTGTTTGGACTGGACGTAATAACATCTGAAAGAATCTGGTATCCTGAAGCAATAGTTTAAAAGCAATTTATTACTACAAATAGCACATGTCTAGCGACCCCCCCCCCCCCCTCTCAATTGAATATTTTGGCACTTTCAAGTTGACCTAACTCCACAAGACAATGCTTTTATAGCCTAATTATTTCATTTTCTCTTTCCATTGGATAGAGTCTATAGGCTTCTATAAACAATAGAAAGGTAGTAGGATGTATAATTGCTGAGAAACCAGATTTCAAAAATCAAGAAAATGCCAAAATGCCACGGTGGCGACGAATTTAGGAATTTCAAAAGTATTATAAATCGGCCAATTTTGAAGCAATGCAACTGAAATTTACATAGGATCCTTATTATTTCATGGTGCTTTAATATGCGATGAGAGTGGTCATTTTTTTTGGAGAGGGTCCAGCAACAGCCATCCGTGATTTGCCACCGTGACGGAATGACCAATATAATTATACCTTGACACGGCATTTGAGTTAACTGATTGACAATGAGTGGTATTCTTCCTATATTCTTAAAAGTTAGTATTAAATGAACAAAAACAAAAATGAGGAAAGTTTCACAATAATTGTAGCATTGTTAAAAGAATGATTCTGGAATCTAGACCCAAGTCTATAGTTTTGCCAGTTCAGTGTAGGGTTCACAAAAGATTGTAATCATGTTAACTTCACTGAAAAACGGTATTGAGAGATCAGTGTTTGCTGGCGATGAGATGTACAACTCCGTGGATTGACCTCTTGTTTTATCTTTTGGCTGAATTACCAGTAGTTACCGTGTGGAAATGTCAAATTGAAACATTTGTTTTGTTTTTGGAATGAAAGTTTTAATCTACACAGCTTTCATGAAAACAAGTAGAATTCACATAGTCAAAGAAGGAAACATAATTGTTTGTATTTACTAACACTTTCTTGAAATATTGTAACCATTAACTGGAATTATAAGCATGAGCAAAAAAACACGGAGTGTTAGCTCAGTGGTTAACACCGGTGCATGCCTTTCAATCACAAGGTCCCCGGTTCGAGTCACTCCCAGATTAATGTATGTCGTCCAGTTACAGAGTTGTTGACAATTAACAATTCATAATCATGGACGTTAAATATGAATGTGAGAGACTGACTTCGGTCAGCTTGCGGCTTTGATAAGCCAATTAGGCTTCTTCGCGAGTTCCTGCTTGCAGGAGGATCTAATATACATACATACATGCACATACAAATTAAAATGGAACTTTCACTTGCTTAGTGACGGTTCTTACTAAGCAAGTGAAAGTTCCATTTGATGATGATGATGATGATGATGATGACGATGACGATGACGATGACGATGACGATGACGATGATGATGCTTTGGATTTTATTAATAAAGTCTTTTGGGGGTCTAGGCAGAACCTGAAAAAGTAAGTAAAAAAAGTTGGCTGATTGCAAAAGACTTCACTATTGTGTTTCTGCCAATAAATGTGGGATCGCGCCCATTCCAAACCCTAAGCTGGTGTTTCAGCCGATATAGCTTCTGCTCATAGTCTAAGCGAAAGAGATCGTTACCATTGTGAGTGAAGTTGATACCGAGATACCTAATAGGCCTAGGAGAGTTAGTAATCAAAATATTGAGATTCATTGACTTGAGCCGGGTTATTTGAAATGAAAGGACCCAGGGGAAGAAACTGGGATTTGATGAGATTAATTTTGAGACCTGATGCTAGTCGAAAATTCTCTAAATTGTTCAGCACCTTAACAGTGCTGTTGCGGGTACCGTCTAAAAATAAAGTGGTGTCGTCGGCATACTGCGGTACTTTAATCTCCCGCCCAAATATGTTAATCCCCTTGACCGTGTAGTCACAATTTTTTTTCTAGCTAAAATATCTGCACAAAGAATAAAGAGGTACGGGCTAACAACCTTACCTTACTCATCTCTGAATAGGGAAGAAACCTGTCGAAATACCATTATTTAGAACACAGGAAATACTACCAGTGTAGAGTGTATTGATCCAACGACGAAAACTGTTCCCGAAGTTGAAATAAGAGTGTGGTCAATAAAATCCCAATCGATACAATCAAAATCTTTTTCAAAATCAATAAAGAACAAAAGACCCGGAATGTTATTTGTGGTAGTGTGATCAATTAGGTCAAGCACAAAACGAATGTTTTCCCCAATAAACTTATTTTTGATAAAACCAGTCTGGTTATCCCTAACAGTTTTGTCGACGACCCGTTTTAATCGGTTAGCTAATGCTTTTGTTAAGGAGACTAATAGGCCTATAGTTAGCTATATATTATGGTCCTTATCCGGTTTAGGAATTAGAGTAATGACCCCTCTATTTTGCTCACAGGATAATGAATGATGATCAAAACCATAATTCAAGGAATCGACAGCAAGCTGACCAAGAAGAGACCAAAAATGCCTATAAAACTCAGTAGAGAGACCATCGCTACCAGGAGATTTACCGTTATGCATTGAGCATAAAGCTCTATGACATTCATCTAAAGTAATGGGCCCATCGCAAGAACTGGGGTCCGATTCCTCAGAGTGAAAGTCAGGCAAATCTCTAATAAAATATGAAGGATAACATTGTGAATGAGAGTATAAAGTACTATAAAACAAACGAATTTCACGAAGAATTTCTCTACTGTTGGTGGTGACATTGCCCCTGTTCATATTTAAGCTAAAAATGCTGTTATTTGCCTTGTTGCGCCTTTTTAAATTCAGAAAATATTTAGTGCTTTTTTCACCAGACTCAACCCAACGAGCTCTCGACCGAACAATAATGCCATGAAGCTTGTCATGATAAAAACCTTTTAATTTATTACAGGCATTATCTTAACTTTGACGAATGGCATCAGAGTGGTTTTCATACAACTCTCTTTCCAGGTTGGAGATACTGCGTAAAATTTCGATTTCGCTTTTACGTGTACTTTTAGCTTTTTGTTTAGCAAATTGAATAGTTTTGGAGCGAATGACATATTTGAGATTCCCCTAATTTGCGGAAGGGTTTAGAGAACGTGAGTTGCGAGTAACAGTAGCAACTAGATTTTGGATTAGGTCGTAATACGCAGAATCAGCTAAAAGAGAGTTGTTATACTTCCAATACCCTGGACCTCTATTATCTTCATGAATTTGAATCGATAATGATGATGATGATGATGATGATGATGATGATGATGATGATGATGATGATGATGATGATGATGATGATGATGATGATGATGATGATGATGATGATGATGATGATGATGATGATGATGATGATGATGATGATGATGATGATGATGATGATGATGATGATGATGATGATGATGATGATTTTTTTTCGTCTCATTTATTCACGATTATTAAACATGTATGTGGTACATAACATTGATTATATTTAGAGTTCTGATACCAACATAGGTATGTCATCTGAATGATACAAAAGAATTATTAACATGTGAAAATTGATTCTAAATTGAGTATTTCTTCTTCTCCACTTAAACCGAAATATATGTATACATATCCAGAAAAACATAGATGATAAGCAGAGGGTTAAGTCAAGAGTTGCAAAGTTCATTGATTGAATGAGAAAAGCAAGTCTTTAATGCCATGTATTTTCTACGAGCAGAGCTAGTAGATTTTCGCTTCGAGGCAATGTGCTTCTCAACGTTAAGAATGAATTTCATTTTATAGAAGAAATTGTAGCAGTCAGGCTTAACATTGTTTTGTTTACAATTGAAGATAAAGTATTTGATGTGAAGGATAAAAAAATTCAATGGGTCGTAACCTGTTACCAGTTTACCGAAGAAAAGATTTTTTTTTGAGCAGATAAACTGTCTACCAAAAAATTTCTGTTCGCAATCTAAAAGGAAATTAGACGTCACATGACAGGACCAGAATAAATGTTCAATAGTTTCCTCTTCAATATTGCAAAAAGTACAGAGTGGAGAAGCCGCTATTTTCATTAAATTTAAAAGCCGATTGGTTCCTAAGATGCGGTGTAAGAATCTGAATTGGAAATATTGTATTTTTGCTTCAGAAAGCGTACGGGAAGGCACCTTAAATATCACTAACAAATCGTCTTGAGAGAAGTCAAAGGTAACACTCCATTTAGAGCAGGCTTTTGGCGGGAGTGAAATACAGTCTATAAGGCGAGGATAGACTACTTGTGACAATTTAGAAATGCTAGACATGACGATTGACAAGGTGATCTTGCTGTTCCTCGACACCGTTTTCTAAACTGACAGAATCTTTCCAACTTCTAGGAATTGCAGAAATGATCCCATGAAAACAAGTAAAAGGATATCTTAATATCTTAAATTTGGTTAGAAAAGCATTGAAGGACAATGGCTTCCCATCTGGCAAAAATATATCCTTAACAAACAGTAAACCGGCAACGTGAAGTTTTTTGTCATAAACAATGGTATTATCAATTCTAATAAAATGATTATTCCAAAGGATTTGATCACCAAAGTGATCCGAAGGATTCTTAAAGGTAACTTTACTCCAAGTCATGCAAATTTTGCTTAATGAAGATATTTTTGATATGAAATATTCTCGACATGAAAATTACATTTGAAAAGCAACTCTTTACCGAACGGCGAAAGAGAGGAATGAAAAAAGAGCTTCGATGACATCAAGCACCTGACGCGGGATAAAACTAAATCAAAAATTATAGTGTCACATACGAAATGCGGCTGTTAGGCGAAATGATGATGATGATGATGATGATGATGATGATGATGATGATGATGATGATGATGATGATGATGATGATGATGATGATGATGATGATGATGATGATGATGATGATGATGATGATGATGATGATGATGATGATGATGATGATGATGATGATGATGATGATGATGATGATGATGATGATGGCAATGTCGATGACGAAGACGGGCATTATGATGGTGAACTTACATAAATCCAGATCCACCGGTAAGGAGTATTCTCCGGTCGTAAGCTCCTTCTCCATTCACATTGCTATGGAAGTTAAAGTTGCCATTTTCATTCACTGATGTCTTACCGTGCACGTCCATTTTGTAAACTAAACAATATCACTGGGTAACCGTCAATATAACTATTACCAGCTTAAAGAGGCCTTCACTGTTAGTTACAGCTCTGACTGAATATTCGCCTCAGTAGAAACTCTTAAGTGGTCTCTTGTCTTAAAATTATCAAAATGGTGGTACACGTGTTGGAGTAGATAGAACATCTCAAGGGACCAACTGAGAGTCCTCAATAAAGCCCGCACATTTGAGACAAAACTAAATAGAAAAAAGTATCCGAGCTTCATTCCTTTATTTGGTCACTAATGACATAAGATTCCGAGCTGTTATTGAAGCTATGGCCATATTTATACAGAAGGGTATACATACTAGACAATAGTGCAAAGTGGTTGAATCAAAAGCTAGCATCCAATAAGAATAATAATACAAATAATATCGGTCTCTTTATTGAGACCGGTTACATGAGACTCGATACGAAAAATCCAAACCAACTTCTTTCCGTCTACGTTCAGTTCAGGATTTGAAGTAAGAAGCAATTACCAATTTACCATATTTTTTAGGTTTTATCTAAGAGTGTCTAGGAAGATTAAAATGTTCGGAAACGGAAAATCCTGCATAACTATCACGAATTGATTTTTTGTGTGATTTGTTATCAACAAAACATGGTCTGTTTTGACATTCGTATTTGGCACATGTCCTTATGAAAACGAGCAATGTTTTTTTTACAGTAAGCTTTCCACTACTTCCACCCCCCCCCCCCCGTTCCACCAACCCATCGAAACGATACACAAAGGAAAGTTTTCCATTAAAACTTTTCTTCTAGCTTAAAACCTAAACGGCCATAGTGTGGACGTTTGTGTCACAATAGTACGTAGATGCATGGGTACTGTCATATGAAAAGTGTTTTCCCCTTAATGTGCTCGGTCGTGACCTATAGGAAAGTAGGATGGCGAATTTAGAGTGTAATTTTAAAAGTGCATTGTTCTCTACTATACTGAACCTTTTCGCTAAGTCTGTTACGGTCTTGTACTAAGGTCTTCAGCACAATAGTATAGTTTAACAAAGCCAGTAATCCCGACAGTAGAAATCACTTGACTACATGCAGTCAGTGTGATTTAACTGATTAACATACATGCTGGCAGTGAAAGCTGACTATTCTTTCCTTCTTAAAGAGATGACTGTATAGGGCAGGGACGTCGTAGCCAGAAAATTGAAAAGGGGGGGGGGCAGAATTTTAAAAGGGAATTTGTCACGAAGGGAGCATTTATTACACCTAACGGAGCTCCATGATGTACTAAAGAAAATATTTGCCAAAAAAGCCTTCCACTTTGCAGGAAATACACAAAATAAGAGTATTGTATTACGTAGCAGACGTACTTTTATGGGGAAAGATTGAGAAGGGTCTTTCAGCTTACTTCAACTTAAAAAGAGCCCCCCCCCCCCCGGCTACGTCCGTCCCTGACCGGCCTATATGTGGTGGAGAGTCTTCCCTGACTGAATAATAGACAACTTTCCCTAGAAAAAAAAGTGTCTATTCTACAAAACCTTATTATTATCCCCCGTAGGACCTCTTGCGAGGTCGAACAGGTGTAAACTCCTTTTTGTTGTATAGTGCCCTGTGCCCGAGGGGATGGATAGCGAGGTGGGACCGTGGTCGTTTCGATCCTTCCATTGCATAGGCTGTGAAAAGAGTTTGTTTTTAAGACCGGTAAGAATTTTAATTCGTACGGACATTTAATCAGTAATTATTTCCCGTATGGCCTACCATACAAGTTGCATATGTCCATCGCCGTTCAAGTACACCTTGGTCCATGTGCAGATTTGTAATATGACGACAGGGATGGGACCTGGCTTCTAGACTGGAAGAGATCAATAATGTCTGGTAGCTGGCTGATATAACTTACTATATCAGGCTTAACGCCGAGCATTCTTGACCTTAACATCCATCATACAAATGGTTTTAACCATAATTTCGATGTGGTTTTCGGCGTTCTAGAATAATATCACATTGCTTCCTGTCAAATTGCATGCTGAGGTTATTTGCTACTCGTTCCAGAATCCCCACAGGCCTGTAGCCAGGAAGTCTGGGATGGAGGAGTACTAACAGTTAATTTAGAGGGGAACAATACTCCGTGTCCTTTAACTTATGAAGATTTTGTCAGTTTGCAGTGGGCGGTGAAACAGATTGAGGTCACAGACCAGTCCCTCTCCCCCTCCCATGACCATTCTCTCTGCAATGAGCCTGAATCCACATTTTTCAGTCATATCCCAGGTTTTTTTCAAATGATTTTCACATTTTGTTCATAATTCAGGCGTTCGAGATGAAGAAAATACACATTAGTGTTTATCAGCGTGAGATTTTGGCATGCCATAGTTATACAGAACGGTGATCCATTGCCTTTAAAATCCATAGCTTACAATTTTCGGAAATGGCTTGTTTATACCGATCTAAGATTAACTGTTTGAATGTGAGATATTAACTTGATTATCCTTTCAGATTCAATTTGCTTAACTTTAGGCTTGGTCCGACTTCGAGGCATACCTTAAGTTATCAAACACACCTAGGCCTAGGTCAGTATCAGTGTCAGATTAAAACTAAAAGGCCTAACATTAGCTAGTATATGACTGTATACACTCCAGTATCTGTCGCAATTGGAAATTCACGAAATTTCCCATTGTTGAGCGTTACTAATACGAGTAGTAGTTGAAAATGCAGTAATGAACAAAATAATGACGTAATCCTGCTCCCAATCAAATATAACATGCATAGTTAAATCCATTATTTTAATTCACTGTTCCAGCAGTTCTTACTAGGCATAAGTTAGGCTACATGTGCACGTTTATGAATGATAGTACGAGTACCAGTTAAGCGACAGAACTTCAACATGTACAGTATGATGCTGTATTGTAGGATTACTATAGGCCCTTCATCATTGTAACTTAGCCTAAGCAGTTTCACTAATCCACAATAAGATAAAGTGGATAATGTGGATAAATCCTGGGTACTAATTTAGAATCCGTACCATTTGACCCTACTTCCTAACCCTTAACCCCTATTCCCTCCTTCCTGACCCTACTTCCTAACCCCTAACCCTATATTCTACTTCCTAACCCTAATTCCTAACCCTACTCCCTAACCCTACTTCCTAACCCCTAACCTTATTCTGCTGATTCGAGTAAGCTTTCCCATTCATATGGTACGGATTCTAAAGTTAGGCCAAATCCTGAATTGTGATAAATTTGCTAGGAGCATGTGGGTGTGAAAATGTACTTTGGTTTCTTAAGCAATTCGTTTGCCTGGTGATCTCCCGTTTATTTTGTTCCACTTTTTTATCTTCCCTTAGCAACTCTGTCAGCTACAGAAGAAATCGTTTTCAACTGTCAAAGGCCTGAATGTAAGTTTTATGAAGTTGCAGCTTTCAATTATGACAGTTTATGTAATTATGGAAGTTCAAATGTGCAAGGTTGAAATTGAAATTAGACTTGGTTTATGCAGTACTCTGTCATCCGTCTCGGGATAACAGAGCAGGTTACAGTGGGTCTTCAGTAATGAAATAGGCATCTCATATTTTGAGATTGATGCGTAGAATAGTCCTCACTCCGTCTCAGTATGTCTAGAGCAAGCATCACAGGTACTGGTTTAGCATGTACACCCATAGTAAGTACTGTAAGTCAAGAGGCCTAGCAGTTAGAAACTGGAGTTGGTGGATCAAAATTTTCAATCGGGTAATAAAGTCGTCAAATTTTGTTTAGCAGTATTGAATGCTCTGAACTCTGTCTCTTACAATATACTGTACTATGGTTCCTGTGTACAAAGACTATATCATGCTATGTACATGTTTACATCTTGGCACTATACATACTGTAGTAATATGCTCATTTCATATAGTATTTTGCATTTGATACCAGATGACATCATTTGACATGGAGAAAGTAAATTGCTCACTCTGTCTCTCTCCCTTTTCCTTTCTTAAGAGTCTTCGGTTATTCTTTGCCAAATTGCTTTCGTTGCTAAATTTGCTTTCTTCTTGTCCCCTTGGTTCCAGGAAGTAGTGATTGCTAGTTATGTCCGTACACCGGTCGGATCATTCAGAGGGTCGGTGTCGGGACTCCCGGCAACCAGACTCGGTACTGTAGCCATTCAAGGAGCAATAGAGAAGGCAGGTATGTCTTTCATTGACCTTATATACTAGTATGCATAGAAACAAGGATAAACTGAACAGATTTAATCATTCCATGGAAAACAAGTTTTGGACTGAGCATGCTTTTCGGCTTGATGTTGCAGAAATTGTGGCGGTATTTTTTTTCAGTTTGGATCGTTCCATTTCATTAAAGGGATGAATATGGAAAAAATATATTGAATGTTTGAAGTTTGCTTGCTTTGTATCATCAATACTGCCATGTGTAAGTTTGACAAATTTTGTCAAGTGGCTGAAAAGTGTGTTAAATAATTACTAATTAGGAGGTTGTCTGATCTGTCATACTCGAGTCATACTTCAATCATACTTGGTACAACTGACATGATGTAATACTTTATTCTTCTTAGAATGATTGTAACATGTACCAATTTAATATCAATTCATGTCTTTTGCGAATGTTAACAATGAATTATTCTTCAAAGTTAGATTATATTTCAGGAAGTTTGAAGTGAGAGCAAGAAACATATTGACCCCACCAGGACTGCAGCCCCCCCTGAAGGCCCTGATTTCCAGCCTAACCCCTCCTCCTCGCCCCTCCTTTCTCGTCAGGCCTTCTTTGACTTCAAACTACTGTAGATCTGAGAGAAAGTGCATTACCTTTCTAGGAATTCCAAAATTTGATTCAAATAGAAGTTTCTTGTTTCACAGTTGCATTTGGTGCTGCTCTTGTAATTGTTAATGGTTGGTTTGTGGTTAATAGAGTGATTGGATAATTGACAAAGTTCTTTCATTTTTGTGTCTAGGTATTCCCAAGAATGAAGTGAAGGAGGTCTACATGGGGAACGTTCTCCAGGCTGGACAGGGCCAAGCTCCCACCAGACAAGCAGCCCTTGGAGCTGGTATGTCATATATATATAAGGAACATCAGCCCTTTTGACCGTACCCTGTACCATCAACATGGTCATTGCCCTGTCCATCTTCTTGTGTACATCAAGCCCTGTTTGTGATCAGGGAATAATTTATCAGTTATCACATGGTATAATTCTATCAAAATGGTCAAATTGCTGCTTATATAAGTGTAAAGATGTACAGGTCTTCACAGGAACTAGATTCAGTAGTATATCAATTATATAACAATTAATCTGTGAGTTCTACCATGCTATGATTTTCTTTCTGCTGCACATAGTTCGTTCAATTTCAATTTTGTTTATAAAAATACTGTTTCTCACTACTGCAGCTGTTTGTGACAATCATAATGAAGTTATTTATTACATTTTGACATCTTAAATTGTTATGATTTGAAAGATGTTCTAATCTTCTCTACTTCCAACAGGGCTCCCTCTTGGTACTCCTTGTACGACCATCAACAAAGTTTGTGCTTCCGGTATGAAATCTGTGATGTTAGCATCACAGAGTCTTATGTGCGGCCATCAGGTAATCCTGAAATCATTTCCATGTATGTAGCTTAATAGAAGATGGTCCATACCAAAGAGTTTGACTTGTTGACATCAGTATGGTTACAGCCCCTATCCTCCCCCCACCCTCCCTCCCCCATCTCCCAGTACAAGGTTTCAATTTATCAGGTTGTCTGACATCATTTCTATGTGTTTAAATAAAAATCCAGGATATTATCTCATCTTTGACCTCTCTCATCTTCTATTCTCAAGGATGTAATGGTTGCTGGTGGGATGGAGAGTATGTCCAATGTACCATTCACAGTCTCCAGGGCAGAACCATCTTATGGCGGACATAAAATGGAGGCGAGTAGCTACCATAAGATTTAAAATAATAATAATATTAAAAATAATAATGATAATAATCAGCAGTTATTTTTTACGACGCTCAAGCAAGGGCCTATGGATTACAACTTACACGTCGGGTGGCTTCCAATTCAACATTTTTAACTCAAATTTGGAATCTTTTCAACTTAGAAAGTAATTTCAGATGGGAAAACCGTAGATTGCTCTTGGATGAAAAACCCACCTCGCTATGACCCGGCTGGGTATCGAACCTGGAACCTCCCGATTGCTAAGCCTCATTGCTTCAAATGCAACCGCCTTTATCCACTCGGCCACAGCACCGTTTTTTTTATCTGACATATTTATCTACGTATTGATCTGACATACTGGAGAGAAGCGAGAGATCAACAGACATCAGATACAGAGTCAATATAATTTGAACTTGTATAAAGTAGTCCTCTCCTCTCTTCTTTTTTTTATTTTTTTATTTTTTTTAAATTGTACTGATTATATTTTCTTTAATAAATAATCTTATCATTTCCTTAAGGAAATTAGAATAAAATAAGAGAAAAAATCCTTATATCTTTTTTAAAACAGGTATATTATATTATTAAATGCCTACTTTTTTAGTCTTAAGATTTCAGTATTGAATTAATAAATTCCAAAACGCTCTGCATGGTTTAGTTTCAGCCAGCATCCTGAAATGTTATTGTTTAAATCTTTCTTTAAATTGCAAGAAAAACTGAGAAGGTGGTATTGGTGCAACTTTCAAATCAACTTGATATCGCCACATGTATGCATGGCATGACTAGTTTCCTGCAGAGATGTAGATCTATTCATATATTCGTACTCTTACACTTTGTGAGTGACTTGAGATTTGCTTCAATATTACTTCGTTACATCTTACGTGAACAATTCCTGCTGCAGGATCTAATCGTAAAGGACGGTCTGTGGGACGTGTACAATCAGTTCCACATGGGCAGCTGTGGAGAAGACTGTGCCAAGAAGCACAGTATATCCAGGGAGGAGCAAGACCAATTCGCCGTCAGCTCTTACAAGAAAAGTCAAGCCGCCGGTGAGGTATGTTAACGGCGATAAAATGAATGTAATTAAAGTAATAAACCATAAGGAATAAAAGTTTAAAAGAGTCTGAAGATTGGGAAGCGGCGTCTTGCGATCTTTAAACGGACACACTCGTAGCAGTTTTGAAAGATCTGAATTGAGCCTCTTACAAAATACTGTGGTTTTTTCTGTGTATGAAAAACTGCACTTATACAGCCAAATTTTTGTCTCCCATTTTGCAGTTGCATTTATTGCGATGCTACACCAGATTTCTTATTCCTTGCTTTGACATTGAAAGTTTTTCATTAATATTTTTTTTTTAGCTATGTTTCTTTTCTCTGGCAAATCCAATTTCTCCAGATTTCTTTTCTTTTTGCCCCATTACGTCTTACTTGAACATTGAAAGGTTTTTCCTTTTATTGTTTTTTTTTTTTTTTAAATAATTCAAAAAAAAAAAAATTAAAACTTCAATGTACTCCATGTTTTCTTTTTCTCTCGTCACTTTTCTAAAAGGCCGGTGTTTTTGCCAAAGAAATAGTCAAAGTCTCCATCCCACAGAAGAGAGGTCTGTAAAGCTTAATTACCTTTATCCTCCTCTTTCTTGCATCCCACTATGACAAGCAGCAAAAACACCGACTGAATCACTCGTGCCATCAGTCAGGAAACTAACGAATGCTTGCACTGGCTGCTGATATTTCAAATTATGTGTAAATATTAGTACACAGCTATGTCGATAGGGCAGCCAAAATCTTTTAAAGAAAAAGCAGTACGTGCAGTACCCTCATATATTTGCATAAGATTTATCTTCCAACAATACACAATTAGTTTTAGCTAGCCTTGTTTATAAAACACACTGGTAGTTAGATTGTTAAGTTCTTTTTAAGATGTCAGCTAATAAGCTGTTTAAAGTAGGCATCTGGAATAACTATGAGGGCATACTTACGTCTGCTTTGAGCTATTAAAGGAAGGCGTGCTCTACCCTGTGGAGACTGTCAATTGCCCAGGAGTACCAAATTAAATGACATTTCAACCACTACAAGATATTTTTTCATTCCGGTAAATTCGCTCTGTACCCGGTAGTTTACCTAACGTGCAAGAATACAGTAGTGCATCATTATGCCTGTGGGGTTCATTTTCAAAAATTTCTCAGGTCTGAAATTCCTGTCTGCATCAGACAAAGATCAAATCCAACTTGTCCTTTTTTAGGGGGATCAAGTTCCTCAGGAATCTGAATTTGGGGTTGTTCACACTTGATTTTTATACAAAGTTCTGATTGGGAGGCTTAAAATGAGACTACATTTGTTACAATGTTAGTATTGCACAATGCATACATGTTGCATATATTGATGTAAGTTCTCATGTAAATGGCAGAGTTCATGTTTGATCTGGAGAGCAAGTTCACACTGCAAGTGTGATTGGGCGCCGTTGTGCTCAACCCTGGTATCTGTCTAAAGATATAAAGGTCGACTATTCAGTTTGTGCTTACACTAGAGATGTGATTGGTACCTGCTGTACTTTATTAGAAGCACTCATGCTTGAGTTGGTTTCAGTGTTGAAAAGACCATAGTGACTATGCTAGTGGAATTGACTTCATTTTAAACACACTGTACAGTAATAGAATATTTGTTACGGTTGGAATTTCTTCAAAAGTCATTTCACTTGAGCTTTCACTAGAAGGAAAGTTGCAAATGTTTACAGCATTCGATTAAAAAAATCTCACTTCACTCAATTTTCTGTAGTGTTCAACAGTGAATGCTTGCCTCAAACAACAGGCTTATTTACTGGTTCAATGCCAGGCACTTGCCTTTTTTCTGCCAAGTACAGTAGGCAATATCAATGTAAACAAGAGATAAGTCTGTTAAAAATCATCAGTAACCATGGCCCCATATATCTAGTATCATCATCAAAATAATATTGGGCCGCTTGCTTAACAGTTTTAAAAACTGACGTGTCATTCAGGAAAAATGCCATTGAGAACATAATTTTAGGCAATTTTATTAATTATGATTTTATTTTTTTAACACTTGTATTTTTGGTTCCTAACCTATGTGTGTCTGTGCCTTTGTGACACTTGCTTAGGTCCGTGATAACTCAATAACGGAGTGATGGGTATGTTGTCATACTTGCTGTGTAGATGTATTGTAGTGAGAAGGTGTGCCCTATTGTTTTTGTGCTGACCTTATGAATATTAAGGAGGTTATCGGGTCAAATGTGAAAATCTTTACATTGCAATGGCTCCACAACCTCAAGTCAGATTTTAGCCAAACTTGGTATACAGTTGTTGGTTAATAGCTGGTGCATGTAGGCCTATATCTGTCGGGACCATCTGGGCTCCAAACATTCAGGGCACTTTTCTGAGCCCAACTTTTATTTCCACCGCAAATGCATTTTGGGACACATTCTTTGGGCCTGAATTTGTGGGGCCCAATATTTTTGGGATCATTTGGGCCAACAGTTATTAGCGTTCAATTTTTTTGCGTTTGGGGGTGGGGTGGTGGGGCATATATACTTTTGAGCCAGTTTGTTTTGGCCAAATACTTTTTGGAACCATTTACACAAAATATCTATCGAGAAATTTTAAAATTGCAATAACTCCACAACCTTAAATCAGATTAAATCCAACCTTGGAATACAGTTATTGGTTAACAGCTGGTACATGTGGGCAGTAATATTATGATACTGGGTTCTGACATACAACACTTTAAAATTCATTAAGCAAGGAACCATAGTGCCTGTTGGGCTCTTGTTATAAAAGTTACTTCACCTTAATCTCTCAATGAAATAAATAGCACTTGTCGTACAAAAGGGGCAAGAAACAAAAATTATGAAATAGTGCCTCAGAGTATCTCTAATAGGGGAATACTGGATTTAGAGAAGACCCAACAAAAATTTCAATCAAATGGTTAATATAAACTGGTACATGTGGACCTAAATAATTTAGGCCCAATTGGGCCCAAATTTCTGTCCGGCCGATTTTAGAGGCGAGTGGGCACAAATGTCATTTCTACCTTAAATGCTTTTTCAGACACATTCTTTGGGCCTAAATTTGTGGGGCCCAAATTCACACAAACTTCCTTATACTTACTTGTACTAAATTTTTGTTTCGAAAATGAGGTCTTAGAATGAGTGACTTTCCAAAGTGGAAATTACTAGACCTCTGCAATTGGAATATTTTAATTTGAATGAATTTGGTTGAAATTATTTTGTAGCTGTTATTGCATCAATTTCTCTCATATATCTGACAAGAAATCTCTCCAAAAAATCTCTGATACAAATATGAGACAATCTGGCATCTATTTATCCATCCATGAGGATTATAGAATTTAATCAATTGTTGACGGACAGAGGAAGCTGCTTTGTCCAATCTCTGCTAACAGCAAAGAAACCGTATTATAGCCGTTGGGCTCTTGTTTAATCAAGTGGCCATACGTTGTTCAAGATTTGTAGATGTGATCCACTATCAGGTTTCAAGTGTATTGACTTCCCCGTTTTGTTTCGCGACTACAGGTAAACCAGACATTGAAGTCACAGAAGATGAAGAATACCACAAGGTCAAATTTGATAAGGTCAAGGACCTGAAAGCTGTCTTTGAGAAAAATGGTAAAATGTTACTTCTTTGAAACATATTAAACTGTCCAGATATATTTGACAGAGTGATTTTACAGGACTGCTTAAAATATTAAATTCATGTAGCATTATATAATGACGTTTTAAGGCTCTACAATAAGTTTGATCTGTAGACCGTTCGCAAAAGACAAACAAACAGAAAACTGCTTATCGGCCCAGGGTGTCTCTCTGTACCCCACTAAATGTTTGGGAAATCTATGGGACCATTTTTTCACTTTCCTTTCATCATTTTAAATGTTCCTTTTGTCATCCGAGGCTTATCAATTACTTTAAAGTTGACTGGATTACTCTGGCTAACACAAAGACGCTCAATAAAACAAAACCTTACACTGGCCAAAGTAAGGCAGGTTTTTCTTCCAGCAGATAACCACAAGTTTTCCCATCTGAAATGGTCTCTCAAATTGTACCCCAAAAATTCCAAAGTGAGCTAAAACCGTAAAATCGGATAGCCACCTGATGAAGTGAAGTTTAAGTTACTAGCCATTTGGCTTCTCCACCATGCATGTAAAGGTGGCTGGTTAGGGTCGGAAGATAACTGTCTTCCAATCTGATTATTATTATTATTATTATTATGATTATTACTTATTATTATTACTTTTATTTATTATTATTACTTTTATTATTATTATTACTGTTATTATGATTATTATTGTCATTGTTATTATTATTATTATCATTATTATTATTACTCTTATTATTATTGTCATTATGATTATTTTTATGATTATAATTATTAAGGTAGAAAAATATTGTGGCAAAAATTTCTCACTTGTGTGCTTTGATATTCCCGACTACCACCTTAGCCAGAGAAACTTTTTCTCGAATGGGTAAATTAAATCCTACACCGAGAGCCTTCTTAAGCCCTCTAAAAATATCTCCTTGTTTTACCTTTTCGTTCCTCAGGAACAATCACAGCTGCAAATGCAAGCACACTGAATGATGGTGCAGCGGCCATGGTCCTGATGACCGCAGACGCAGCACAGAGGTTGAATGTGGAGCCGTTAGCCAGGGTTGTCAGTAAGTAGTTTGCAACTATGATCTGTGAGACTATGGGCACCGTCCAAAAAGTGGGCCAGGACAAATTTTCTGGTGGGTCAAAAGACTTTTTCAGATGTCGGAAAATTTAAGTACACTCTTTTGCGGCTTGATTTATAACAGAGAACTGGTTACTTATTTTTTTTTTAACAATGCCAAGTCCATGGGCCAAGCTAGCTTTTGTGCATTCTGAACATTGATATAGAGGGGGGGGTTGGTGGTGGGGGGAGGGGAAGGGTGCTGGGGATCTGGGGAGTTGTGTCTCAGTCTTCATGGAAGATCCTTGGTTGTTAATTGGGACTAAAAGTCTGCAGATTGCTGTTGTTCAAAGAAGCACAGGAAAGAAACCAAGCGTGGTGAAGTAGCTTCTGGAAACGAAATCTAACAATCTCGGTTAAATTTGCATGCGATTCCTTCCTGTGTTGTTCCTTGTTATATTGCCATTTGAAATGGGATCTGATTAGCTCCAAAAAGATGGCCAAGATTCCACGAATGATAATGACATCGGTGCGCAGTGACAAGAGAATTCTTGTACGCGAAATGCGCATCCAGTTTTCCAGTTCAGAAGTTGCAATTCAGCCAAAAATTTATCCACCAAGATTTATGGCCAGTTTATATTCACAGCCTCTGTAGTTGAAGTTGGATCCATATCCAAAGTCAAAAGTCCAGTGGAAAAATAATACTTTTTTGAAATCACATCTGTTATTACAAATTTTGTAATAATCTTATCAATTCCCCCCGTAAAATCTGTTTGCCTTTTTGAAATAATAAAAATAATAATAATCAGCAGTTATTTTTATGACGCTTAAGCGATCACAAATGTGGGAGAAGCCAGCAAGGGCTTATGGATTACAACTTAAATGTCGGGTGGCTTCCAATTCAACATTTTAACTCAAATTTGGAATTTTTTCAATTTAGAAAGTCATTTCCGATGGGAAAACCGTAGATTGCTCTTGGATGAAAAACCAACCTTACTATGACCCGGCCGGGAATCGAACCCCGAACCTCCCGATTGCTAAGCCTCATTGCTTCAAATGCCACCGCCTTTATCCACTCGGCCACAGCACCGGAAATGCTTAATTAAATTGCAAACATTCAGGCGGGGCCAGGGTCTGTAGCTACGATGACTGATAATTTGGCAATGAGTTCACTCTATTAAAGATATTGGTCAATAATTCGATAGATTGAATTTTTGGTATATGTCAACGATTAGTTACTGTCCTGTTCCATCTACCCACTCCCCGGTCTTTCTTTTGGAACTGGAAAAAAAAAAGTCCATTTAGGTACAATACAAATTTTCTATTCTCTCCTAAACTTTTGTTTAGGTCTGTTAACTTTTGAAAAATGGTCTGATGGTCTGTCTGATATATTGCTGTAGAGTTCATTGATGTTATATTTCAATATGCAGATTACTTGAGATGAGTGGTTATACCAACCCTCTGAGCAGTTTCGGAAATATCCCTTCAAGAGTTGTAACGTGCCTGCAACTTTGGCGTTTTGTTTCGTGAGAGCTAACTCAAGTACCTTGTTGGTAGACCCTCCTAGGTTTAATGAACGTCTTTTGAAATTTCGTATTCAGCTATGACTAAGATGACGAGTATGTCACTTGAAGGCTATCATAATCGATGTTTGTTTCCCCCCCCCCCCTCCCAAACCATTTTTTCACATGTATCTTTCATGTTTGCTATTTTTTTGTAATGATAATAGTGTAAATATCTTGAACTTTAAAGTACTTACCTTGTTGCTGGTATGTATGTTTGTTTTCTCCGGATATTCAAAAAAGATGGCCGCCATTTTAAATGATAGCCAGAAAGACGTTACTGCTTATTTTGCTTGCCTACCATTGGTAAAATAATCACTAATGGTGTTGTTTACCCAGCCGCCGACCAGCGAGGTACCTTGAGGGCAGCGCGACGTGTGACCTAGATTCCATTGAAGAGGGCAATTTACCCAAAATCACCTCCAAACATCCTGACAACTTCTGTCCGTTCTGTTTCCCAAATTCCTGTATTTTGATTCTGTTTGGTAATAAGAAAGGATTTTGTCTTCCTTCTAGTTGTCAACAGAAGGGCACTAGCGAACTTAATTTTGCTGTGGTTTCTCAATGATATGGCAATTTCTCAATAAGGGCCACTCCTTCATTTGTACAGGAAATGAAAACGATACAGTCCATTAACAAACAGGGGCACTTGTTATCTTCAAAAGACGGTCACTTTTGAGATTTTCAGTAAACACAGGGGAATGTGCTCCCTCTGTCGTCATCCCCCTTCCGACCCTCCCTCCTCCCCTCGCCCCCCCTCCCCCCTCCAATATGTAACCTATGATTAACAACAATACCCGAAAAGCAAAAAATTGTGAAAGTTTAGGAGAGAATGTAAAAATTTGGAAAAGGTTATGGAATAAAAACTGTGTAATGGAAAATTACATGATCACAGATTAGTTATATCAATGATGTACATGAAGAGAACCTTCATATCACACTCAAGTAATGATATCACGTAGAATGTAACAACGGAATTAACGGGGAGGAGGGAGTTTGAGGAAGGTGTTGGAGGGTGCAGAGTAGTCCAGACCTGCTCAATATACATTTTAACTGCAAATTATGATGTGTAATAATAAGAAAAGGTTCCTTAGGGGTGGGGGGGGGCATTGCTACAAAAATTCTGCAATAAATTAAACTATGGAAGTTAAGAACATTGATAGTTTAACAAAAATAAGGAAAACAAAATTTAATGGATAGAACAAGATGTGTATTACTAATCGAAGCATGAGAGTATCTATTCTTCTCTTCCCACCCGTCAGTTATTGTGTTTTTTTTCTGTTTTGTGTTTTTTTTTCTAGGTTTTGCTGATGCAGCTGTCGCTCCCATAGAGTTCCCCATTGCTCCTGCCCTGGCCATGCCCAAGGTAAATAAATATATTCTGTAGTATGGACTTGCATTATAACTCATTACTTGATTGATTGACTGATTGATTGTAATTTAATGAACTATATAATTTATTCTTTCATTCTTTATTGTTCCCTCATCATTATTATTTATCTATTTAAAAAAAAAAAATTTTTTTGTTAATGTTCTTCAAAGCGACGCCAAGCCTGCATGTCCGCCATCTATCTGCAGATTATAGGTAAAGCCATGCCACCCCAGAGGATACATGGAGTCATTTCTGTGACAACTTCCAGTATTATTATGATTTCAATTTTCTTTCTTTCCTTTCACTCATTCAGGCCCTAGAGCTGGCAGGTCTGTCGTACCAGGACATCTCAATGTTTGAAATTAACGAGGCTTTCAGTGTGGTGGTATTAGCCAACATCAAACTCCTCGGTCTCGACCCCAGCAAAGTGAATATCAATGGTGGAGCAGTTAGTATCGGTCATCCTATAGGGTGAGTCCAGGCTAAGAAATCCAACGAGAATGAAAAATATGAGGTCCACCTAGTCCTTGCTATTCTTCCTGAATGTTAGGCACTGTGTCAAAATACAAAGCTGCAGTAGATGTAGCTGAATCCCCTGCAGCGAGGCTGAATTAATTTCAAAGCAAAGCAAACAAGACTTTGTCCTTCACAGCTTGCACCCCCTCCCCCTCCATCCCTCCCTCCCTCCCACCACCCTCCCTCCTTCCCTCCCACCACCCTCCCTCCTTCCCTCCCACTGTATCCTACTTTTGACAACTGTGTCTTAGTCCATTTGTAACATTCAAGTTTCAAGAAAATAATACTCTTGGCTTGCTAAAAAAAAATTTCACCATTTTAAAAAATCATATCTTTTTAAGATATAACTGCAAATTAAGGTAATTTGCTTTTCCAGAGAGTTTCACATTCAATTGCCAACATTAACCAAATTTTTTCCCCAATATTTTTTCACAAATAGGTTCGTTCATGTTTGTTATTTACTTCATTTTATTTTTCGCTTCACTCTGCTTTATTTTTTTACAGCATGTCAGGAGCGAGAATCACTGGTCACATGGCGCTGAACTTGAAGAAAGGAGAATATGGATTGGCCGGCATATGTAATGGTGGAGGCGGAGCTTCTGCTATCGTTATTCAAAAGCTATGAATAATCTTGACCTTGAAAAACCTAATTATCAAGTGGCATACAACCATGCACAATTGGAGTGATATTTATTTTTAATACAAGATCAGATACGAGTGGACAACCTGACAGTCAAGACTCTTAACGACAAGTTGTCGCTAAATGCTTAAAAATATGAAAGATTAATGACGAATAAAAAATATTGATTATTTGTATGTTTTTGAGAAATGACACTGGCAGCATTATTAACACAAATCAGGTCATTGCTGAGGTAATTCAATAAAGTAACTAATCAAATTAGAACCCTAAAATGTTAATAAAACAGCGAGAAATTGTATCACCAATTTGCCTACTAAGCAATCTGCTTGACATTAAATTAAGCTTCTTTGATAAACCTTGGAGATCAAATGTCACGTGTTTACCAGCGATATTAAAGTCACAGAGGAGCAAAACCTTCGAAATTTAATTTATTAATGCACAAACTGGAAATCTTTGAGGGGCTGCAAACAGATTTGGCTGAACAATATTTTTTTTTTCTAAATGACCTTGATACTCTTCAGGTCAACTAACAAATTAGTACAAATGCTAACATTCAGGGAGCGATTCCCTCGGTGAGTTTCATCACAAAACCTGTCAATATATATGTATATGTACAGATTAAAGAAAATGGCACAAGCCATGAAGAAAATTATATGTAATGGCTCTCGTTCTGTAGAAGAGAAATAATCATAATATATTTTAACCAGAATGCAAAATGCATTGAGGTTTCGATGACTTCAATGCACTAGACTTCTGCTTGTTAGTATAACCAGAACTAGCTGTTACAATAACACTATGGCATGCTAACACAGGTCAGTCTGTACGTGGTTATACACACCTCCATCAAAACAGTAGGGTTCTTGTACTCAATGTTATGAATCCGCACACCAAGTATTACAAACCAAACCAAATCTCTAATATCTTCGCACATTAAGGTTGCAGAGGAGTCCACTTATGGACAATTTAGATTGGAATATGCCCACGAAACTTCAAAGAATCAACTTGAAAGAAGCTAATACAGGTCACTGGAGATCAATCTGAGGTCAAAGGTCACCCAAATGCAGGTCGACTATTGTATTACAATAGCGTAACTGCCAACCTTGATGGACATTTGGTTCTCAAGGTATTGCAAAAATACTAGTTTTTGACCCCTGATTGACCTTTGTTGACATTGGATCACATGACTGTTATGTTTTGAAACAATCCCTTACCCCATTCACAACTAGTCCCAAAATATCAACCTTGTCGGACCCTGTCAATGGTAGTTTCACAAGTTATTGAGAAAAACTAGGCCAACATTACAGCCAACTCCATGAAGTGAAAGCAACCTTGACCTAGTTTCTCCTTGGCAGCTGGCCAAGAAATGTTTTGAAATTCGTGGTACCTGTACAACTTACTGTACATCCAACCAGAACTACCAATGATCTACAAACATTTTCTAGAGAAGGCATGCTTCGCCATTCAAGTGCACTATTCCATCGAAATCACATCAACTCTAGCAAAATATCCATACGGATGAGTGACAAGTGTTGCAGTAGCTCTAGCACTTTTATATATCTATGGTCTGCAAGCAAGCCTTGGAAGACACTGTTACATACACACATGTATGTAGCTATGTACATAGCAATTCAGAACTTCTAGCGACACACTTAGGTCAATGGGGATATTGTCGCGAGTTCAGATTCAAATCTACGGATGCCCGTAAGATCATTTTCAATTGTCAATAGGCTCTCCTATTCTTATGAGGCGAATCGCCCATGTCATCTACTTATAGGCTGGACGATGGGAGATACCGTATATTATGAAAAGGTTTTTACAAGTTGACCCCTGGTGACCCTAAATGACCTTCGACATCCACCAAAAACGATAGGCTTTTTGTACTTAATGTGGTCAACCTATATACCAAAAATGAAATCAATCCAAGCTTTGCTTCTTGAGATATCATGTTTACAAGCTTTTCACTATTTGACCCCTGGTGACCCCAAGTGACCTATGACCTACACCAAAAACAATAGGCTTCATGTACTAAATGTGGTACTTCTACATACAAAATATGAGATCAGTCCAAGCTTTGTTTGTTGAGATATTATGTTTACAAGCTTTTCACTATTTGACCCCTGGTGACCTTAAATGACCTCTGACCTACACCAAAAATAATAGGCTTCTTGTACTCAATAAGGTACTCCTATGTACCAAATATGAGAACTGTCCAAGCTTCCTTTCTTGAGATACCGTGTTTACAAGCTGGGCGTCACAAACGCCCACACACACACGCATGATTGCAAAGGTTACGATTATCATCGAAACCAAAAAGGATTGCGATCACACCATTTATATCCAATATCAAAATTGATAAATTCTCATTCTTGATTGCTTCCATAGAGCCATCAAAAAAATTTGGTAATTATGTTACATTGTAGGCCCTGATATTTCATGGAGGAGAATGTCCCAACGTAGGAGGCTGTTACATAAATTGCCTAAAGAAATGGGCAATAAAATATCTTGAATGTGTCATAAACATACAGAATTACATGGTTAAAATTTGACCGATCTTTAGTTCCCTGTAGGGTTTTGAAATTAACTTCACTGATTGTTTTGTGTTAATTCACCTTTAAGTATAACTGCCATCATATGCAGGTGTAATAGTTTAAGAATGAAGTTATACTTGTCATCGGAATATTTGTCTTACTGATGATTGAATGTAAAACCGGACTATTTTGGCCAAAGTTTTGGAGGGATCAAGTGAGATTACAAATTATCGATATTATTTTATGACTACGTTTTATCTTTTATGTAGTGAAGCTGTGTCAGTTTGTAAAAGGGTGAGATATTAGTTTGAAGGATATTGATTCTCCCCTCCCCCCCACTCACCCTGCTACCCGTACAACAATTTACAGCCTGCTCACAAATTCAATCCCACCCAGGGCCCACTCTTTCCTCTGGGTGTGCTCACTTGCACAGTTTACTCATAATTACTGGACCTTTCCTATTTGAGCTTGTCCAGCAAATATCACCTCAAGAAAATGTTTGAATCGAAAAACCTGACAGTTTAAGCTCTAGTAGTAAAGGAATTCCCCTTTATGTAAAGCTCATCCAGGGATGTATTCAAAATATTATTGTTATACACGAAGGATACTACCAGTTTGTTGTTATATGCAGTGACTATTAAAGACTAAACATTAGTGTCTTTGGGAGAAAGGCAGACGAAACCAAATTTGCTTTTCAAACGACTTCAACAGAAGTAGTCTTTCCCAATTGATGAAATATAAATGTTATTGTATGTCTGGAAGACTTGTTTGCATTGTCAATACTCCCCCCCCCCCCCAAGAAAAAACAACAAAAAGGAAACAAAACGTGTTTACATTCTTGCAGCTGTTTTTTTATTTTTGTTTCATTTTTTATGATATTAAATACCAAAGATTTTATTCCATCCATCCATCCAATCTCTGCACCTATTTAATGCCAGCAGCAGCGTCTAGGCCGATACGTATACAAGATAAAAAACAAATGTCACTATTCTTAATGTAAGTTAACGAAGCAGGCACTACAATAAGACCAAAAGGAAAACAAGTCTACGTGTAAATGGTTTGTTTCAAGCCATCAATCATTTAAGGGTTACCTTTGACAGGAAAGAAGTTGCTAAATATGGCCACAAAAATTCATTAATCTACAGCGACCTCTCTAATCATGTTTTGATTATTTTGAATACCTATTTGCTGGGTATTCATAATTTGCGAGAATATTTGCATTAACAAGGATCCATCTCGACACACGCTGAGCATAGGCAGTCTTGCAAGAATGTCGTTACTATCAAGCACTGCTTCAGCTTGGTCTAATTACTCTCCCTTATAATCACTTTTTACTGATCAATCAAACAGTCTGAAGCAGAAATTGCACTATTAAGATCTTAAAAACAAAAAGAGCTGAATAAAATCCAAATGATGGGAATGTGACGACCACAATGACCCCATGCATTTCAAGCGGCAAAAACTCAAAACAAATTCTAATATGTTGGAAATATATTGTGAATGAAAGATTTCCACATTAAAAAAGGGCAATTTTAGCAGAATTGAAATTACAAGAGCACCTTACAAAATATTGTAAATTTATTCATGTGTTTGAATGGAAATTTTCTATCAAATATTTACTATAAATACAAATGAAATCACCAGTGGGAAGGGGTAGGCAAAGTTCATCAATTTTTTTTTCATTTGAATTACTTCATTGAATTTCACCACTTTTTCCGGATTTTTCTGTCCATGATACCGTTATCAATTTTTTTGCCTTCTATTCAGAACAGTCCAGTGCTGTTGTGTGACCATCATAAACACAGATATACATATCATATATTGTCTTTTCGATTTTCCAGAGCCATACCTCATCTTGCGGCCTAACTAGTTTAATGTGACTTGGACAAAGGCATAAACAAATGTAAAAATTGTCAACAAAATTGGACTAGCAATATTTTTCGATAAGCACATGCACACTTTGTGGAGTGTCATACACAACATCCACATGGGAGCACATTTAACAACAGTGTAGGTTAAGGGATAGGATCTCAAGCACTAACCTCCATTTAGCAACAGTGTAGGCTAGGAGGCGATCTCAAGCACTGACCTCCACTTAACAACAGTGTAGGCTAGGAGGCAATTTCAAGCACTGACCTCCACTTAACAACAGTGTAGGCTAGGAGGCGATCTCAAGCACTGACCTCCACTTAACAACAGTGTAGGCTAGGAGGCGATCTCAAGCACTGACCTCCACTTAACAACAGTGTAGGCTAGGAGGCGATCTCAAGCACTGACCTCTACTTAACAACAGTGTAGGCTAGGAGGCGATCTCAAGCACTGACCTCCATTAAACAGCAGTGTAGACTAGGGGAGGATCTCAAGCACTAACCTTAGGAATAGCTTTAGTACACTTAACAACGGAACTAGGAAACTCTATTTTGATACTGTGGCTCATGACCATTGAAACATCCTATCAATGACATGGTTGAATCAGGATCATCTACTAATGGCTGGACATATATCTAATCTGCTAGCACATAAGACCTTCTTTTTCTGGTCACTGACTCAAGTAGGTGGCGTATATGGGATTCAAACGTGGGGAGTGGGAGGGAGCAAAATTAGATATTTTCTCCAACTGAGGTGGATACAGGACTTTATAAAGGCGAGGATATGGGATGTAGGAGTTGTGAAGCCAAATGGAAGGGCTTAGATATCAAATGGTGCATTCTGTGGAATACTTAAACCAGACATTAGGTCTAAATACTATGTTGTGCTAATAAATACTTTTGTGTGAGAATGAAAAAATCGTGTAACCCCCCCCCCCCCGTCCCACACCCTGGGACCAGAGGAGTGGTCTAATTCCTAGACTGAACATTTTTCCAAAGTGACGATGTAGGTCCCCCTGCTCGCCTCTCCCCCAACCCCAACCCTTTTGAACATGCCAACTGGATCAAGTTTAATTCTACCCAAAACATTCTGTGCTATCCCAAAACTTGTCACCAATATCCTAGTCAGATATCTATGCACCATTAATACAATGGCATACAATATACATTTATACCCTCTAACAAGTTAACCCCTGCTTAAGTAGCAGTACACTTAAGTTTACAACAAAACAAATATATATATTTATATTTTAAGTCTTGGAAAAAAAAAAAAAAAGGAAAAAAGTACGATACAATTATAACAATACCTGAATTTTGCATACTTTGAAATATAGATTTGTTGTTACTAGTGAATTATTCCCTAATATACAGATAAATTAATACATAACATGTTACAGTGAGTAAAGTGTGTAATTGAAGTAAATATAAATACACCATATTATCATTATTGATTATTATTTATAAATGCCTTAGATATATAGCAAAGTACATAAAATATGTGAAAGCCTTGAGTTTATTTACACCCCAGCAGGGGGGTATTGACCAATCCCAAAATTCATGACCCCATCATGCACCAAGCTGTATTTAGAGACAAAACCAGGAAGAATTCGGTCAGTAGAGGGGAGTTGGGGGAAGGGGGTTTTTGAGGGGAGGGGAAGACAGAGACTCATCTAGGATGACTACTGACTAAATCAATATTTTTGGCACAACAAGTTGACCATGAATAGCAAGTAAAGATGGCAGAATTGAACAAATGCCCAAATTTTCAGTAACATCCCAGTAAAGTAAGAAAAAAACACTAAAACTAATGTTATTCTGGTTTGAACAAAACTCGGGTGATTAAATCAAGTTTTGCTAAAAACCGACCGGCTTCATTTTGCTACTTTTTCCCAGCTTTGCAGAAGTGATCAAACAGTTATGAAAAAAAGAGGATTGCAATTTATCAAATGAAAACTGTAATAAGTCTTAAAAAAAAGGAAAACGAAAGAGAAAAAAGTACTATGCGCGATCGGATAAATGCGGTGGCATTAGAGGCAATGGAACAAAACACAATTGGTTTAATACTGTATAAACTGGACACCTCATGCTACATACAACGTGTCACATGTAAACTTCCATGCAAGATTTGCCACTAAAGCTAACACAAAACAGTTGCTTAGCTACAACAAATTTTGATCATGGACAAGAACAAAGCTCTACCGTGTAATTTAATAACTTATGCATGAGTGTGTGATCTGAGATTACAGAAACCCATAACATGGATAACATCATAATATCACTTGCACAATATCACACACTCAGCACAACACAACATAAAGCAGGCTCCATCGTGGGGGCTTCGAAGAAGTTCTACAAAACCATAGCTCTCCCTGGCTGCAATTTAGGAGCTAAAACAATATTAAGAATTATACATTAGTGATAACAATTTGTTTTTAATCACGAAAAAAGTAGAATAAAAAGTTGTGTTAATGATCAAGGTGTTGCATAGAAGTGAAATGAAACGATGAGGCCACAAAAGCCTACCGGATGTGAATTTTCTGCATTTTTGATGATAATTGAAGCTGATAAATATTACGTTATTTTCTATTTGTGGAAAATCGATAAAGGTTTGTGATGTATTAATTCACCGTTTTCTGTTTAATTGAGGACAGAACTAACACCTATCAATAATTCATTAATATTTTATTCATAAAAAAATCATGGCAAACTTTTTAAGATATACTTTGTATGGAATACATTTCCTTATGGTAAACTGTCATTTACATTTAAGAGACCCTTTGAAACCAGGAGGCCACATCCATAATCTCCTATGTGTGCCTACCCCCCCCCCTCCCATCCTCCCAAAAAATATAAACCCTTACCTCCTTTCTCCTAGAAGAGTTTACCCTAGCACACACAAAATACACACTTGTCCCTCACAGGAATCCCAGACTTGTTAAAATGGTTTCTCAACTTCCTCACAAGGAACCTCCCAGTACCCTCACCCTCACTGCCCCCCCCCTCCCTCCCAAAACCCATCATCACTACCTCTTGTCCCACAAGAACATATTAAACAAGAGATAAGAATACCCCCTAGTCTTGTGAGAGTAATTAAAGTCAAAGTGAAATGCGATTTTAGATTTTAAAACAGCATCAAGGATGGATTAAGTAATTGTGTTCGTGAAGACATGAAGTAAAAGATTTTTGCAACGTTCGGCAAGGCCACTTTAGGGTTTAACATGGAAGAAGAGTTGACCAAGACTCTTGAACTCAGACCTACGACTCCGGTCACTGAATGTCACCATCCCCCGGTCACTGGGAATGGTGGACTCTGATTGTAAACCAAGACTCTTGAACTCAGACCTACCACTCCGGTCACTGAAAGTCACCATCCCCCGGTCACTGGTAATGGTGGACTCTGATTGTAAACCAAGTCTCTTGAACTCAGACCTACCACTCCGGTCACTGAATGTCAGCATGACTCCAGTCACTGGGAATGGTGGACTCTGGTTGTAAACCAAGTCTCTTGAACTCTGACCTACGACTCCGGTCACTGAAAGTCACCGTCCCCCGGTCACTGGGAATGATGGACTCTGGTTGTTGACTCAGACTCTGGTCACTAAGTGTCACCATTCCCCATCACAGGGAATGGTGGGCTCTGGCTGAGGTCTTCTAGAGTGAGGGCAGACTTCTTATCAAGGCTCACGGATATGATATCCTCGGCAGGTTCAAAATCGTCTTCATAATCTCTGCAACCATGGGAGGAGAAGAAAAAGGCATTTTGATGGCCATCAGCACTTTGAATCATGGGTAGCTGAATACTGATGGTGGCTATAACCCCTGGTCTCCCACCACTCACCCCCCTACCCCCTCCTCCTCAGCATCCTTAACACCCTCCCACAAGTTGCTTAAGATGCAAAGTTAGAAAATTTTGCCATTAAATCACTCATTGTAAATCATAAATGTTATTCATATATATCTATGATCATATGATATTTGAACTTTGTTAGAGCATATGTCAGAAATGAAATAAATTTTAAATCCTTGATTGAAAATTGTGCAAGTAAAAAACTTAGGTACAATACTATACTTAGTTTGCAAACATTAACCTTTCAAACGGCTCATCTGCATTTACGAGGTAATTCCACCTATCCAGCATTACTCAACAACAAATTGCCATTGATCAAACCAAAACTAACCGACCAAAGAGAGGGTTAATTAACGAGCAGTAATTAACGACTTTGCTTTAACCCTCCCATGATTTCCCTCCCATCCATACAGACTTAACTATGTGAAAACCAAAAATGAAAATAGATTTACGACGTTCAACTTTTACTTCAATACTCCAAACGAAACTTGGCTCACAAATTTCCTGCACCTCTACACGGATATCAGTGCCAGATGTAAAGCTATTGAGCAGTTACAGGAAATATAAGGATCTACACATATCCTTGCTCAAACAATCACCCGATTTGATCCTGTTTTCTGTCACATTCTCCTTTTTTATTGTGTAAAAGTAAGTTGGCCTGACATTTCGATCCTAGCAGGATCTTCTTCACAGGCTATATGACAAGTAACAGTAACAGAAGGTACAAAAACACACATTCTCACTTTTCTCAAAAGATGCCTTGGTGCCCCTTCAAAGTTTTGAAAATGGTCTTTGTGCCCTTTTCATAGCTGCAAATTTGCCATTGTGCCGTGTCTTTTTGATAAAAAACAAATACCCAAGACAATTTAGGACTTTCCCTAAGGCTTTAACACCTTCTCGATTCTTAATTCGAACCCCGGCGTACTTCTCGTCCACAGACATGATGCGAAATGATCGCTACGTACCCATCCTCCAACTGTTCCTCGTCCAGCTCGCCATCCTCGTCCTGGCCTCCGCCTCCCTCCTCTGCGACCAATATTTCGTACTCCTCTGCAGCGTACTTCTCCCAGTCTGTCATCTCAGGTTCCTCGCTATTTGGATCCTGTCGAGATGAAAAAAAAAACAAATCCCATCAAACCCTCAAGTACGTCATCAAACAGAGTTTACTGAGATAACCTCTCAAGTCTCTTAAGTCGGGAAGGGGATGATTTAGATATTTTTACCACTGACATATATGCAACTTCCACGAAATGTACCCTTGTTTACCAAAGTAATCAAGTTTCAAACAAAGACGTATCCATCGTTGTATAATTGGAATGGTAGATTTGAAAGGACGGGAGCAGTGACCAGGCCGTTGAGTGGCACTGGGGAGGGGGGGGGCGGCGCAGTGCAAGAATGTATGAGACAAGTAAGTGAGAATAGAATTAAATATATCTTTCGTAGCATTTGGAACTAAAGTACCGACTGGCTTCTGCTTTCAGTCAGCACGAAAATAAAACTGCCCAAATCAAAAAACATGTATAAATAGTTCTGCAACAAGGATCAACTATTAAACCTTTACCCAACAAGACTTGCTGCACTTCATGAACGTTTTTTTCCCCTCTCGCAACATGTTTCAATTTTGCATAATATGCTTTTGCCAGACTCCCAGCTTACTTAGATATAAACGTAAAGACTAGCAAGTGTTCACCCTTGTAGATGCAAACGGGTCTCTTTGTTCATGCTCCAAGAATTTATCCATGTTGATGAAAGTATCGAAAAAGATGTACGCTAATTTACAGGACTTCAGGTCACATAGGGATATTTTGTCCGGGCAGCTTGGTTTCACAAGGTCCAGCATCTAAAGTAGAAAGAGGAACGAAAACAAGATTAGAATGATTTGAAACCTCTTCAGTAACGGTTTTAGGACTTGCTTGCCAAACGTGCCATATATTTGGCATGTGTTCAAACTAAGGACAGCACACTAGATATCTTTTAGCATAGTAACAGAAAGCTACAAGTTTATTACTGAAGCCAGTCAATTTCAAAGAAAGTCATTCACCCAGACACTTATCTATATTTATTTGTCTTTAATATTACATTGAGAAAACGAAAAAAAAATCCGAACTTATTAGCCCTTTCCTTAATTGGAAAAAACGAGGTAACTAGTCAAGCTATGGAAAAGGAATTCTTTTTAGAAATAAACTATCAAAAATTTACAAACCTCAACTCCCAACTGCTTTGGAGATTGCATTCCTTATACTGCCAAGGGTTCACACCCAACCCCTCCCCGTCAAGGGTTCACACCTATCACCTCCCCCCTCACCTCCCCTCCTGGCTATATAGATACTGAAAGGAATCCTACCAAGTAATTTACTATTGCCAAAATGGTTAAATTGGCTGGAGATAAGTCTAATCACTTGATGAAAGTAATTGAGTTCAATATAAATTCAAATTAATTTGTGCTGATCTCATCAAAAAATTTCATCAAATCACTACAATAAATGCCACACTTGCAATCATAAAGGAAAGATAAACTATACGATCTAAGTATCCTGTTGAAATTTTGCATTCAATTCCTAAAATGCTGATTTGCTGGCCAATAACAGTCACCGATATCACAACTTGTACCTAAAGTAAACTTGAACTGAAAAGTCTGTCGTCATAGATACACACTGAATGCAACAACAACAAATGTCACCAAGATGCCAACATTGTGGTCCTGATTTTACGGACCAGTCCAAAAACTAGTCTACAATCCCACTTTGAATATTTTCACGAAAGAGAAGTACCTACCTGACATAAACAATCTTCAAACGGTAGTGTTTCAATGCCCATGTTCTCCATCCGTATCAGCTGTTCTTCGTAGAAATATTCCAGTTCGTACATCGAGATGTAGCCGTCCCCATCGATGTCCATTATACGAAACCAATACTCTATGCTGAAGAGATAAAATAAAAATGAATAAATAAAAATCAAAAGAGGCGTTTGTTAGGTCGGGAAATCATCAAAGTGTCTCCTAAATATTTAAAACTATTGAAAATTGACTTTTTTCAACAGTTTGAACAGGGTTTGCCAGTTTGCCAAATAAGACTTTTCAAGGGTAAAGTTAAAACATTGAAGTTGAAGGTTTACAGTCTTGTTTGAGGCCAAGGCCCCCTCACACGACTTTACAACACTTAACCCCTGGTCATTGGTAACCTGTCACACCAACCTACACCAAAGTGTGCACAAATCAATCAATATCTCCTGGGACACCACAGTGCACCACGTCCACGTGTCCCCTGGGGGACTTCCCATAGGGTCATACACCTGGGTGAAGAGGGTCAATGGAGATAAAGTGTCTTGCCCGGGGACACAACGCAATGATCTGGCCAGGACTCGAACCTGCACACCTTAAGTCACAAGTCCACTGCCTTAACCGTTTGACCACATTGCTCTCAAAGATAATTGTCACAGCAAATATAAAGGTATTGGTTTACATATTCTCTGAAACCTCACCTCATTGGAGTTTTCTTGTCCTCTTCCGATAACATAAAAAATACAAACTCTGTGTAACTCATTAGACCCTCCGTTACCGACCTTGGACTACGGAGTAAAATGAAGGAAAATCAAAATTAATCTTTGGTTAACAGCCTTTTGGTTGAAACTCTTGAAGGATAAAATTTAATGACTTTAACTTTTATTTATCAATGTTTAACTACATGCTGTTTCACAGACTATTGACTGGAGTCCAGCAGGATAGCATAGATTTTGTAAAAATATAAGGATAGTCATTCATGTCTGTTGTTTTCAGCTGTATTACTCTGACACAGAGCTACAGGCCACCCTACCCGTTCTGCCCAACCCCACCCCAGACGACACCTCCCTAAAACTTAAGATCAAAAATAGACTTGTTTGTGATAATTCAATATGTATAAAAATGAAAAAAACCAAGCTGCAAAATGACAAAAATAAATTAACATTAAAAGTAAACAAACCTTAGTACTGTTCCAGGAGAAAATATTCTGTCAATTATTTTGGGAGATATTGCTGCAAATAAGAAAGCAGAAAGATTATAAAAATAATTTCCCCGTCATTTCATTTTAATGTCAGTTAATTGTCTGGGAATTAGTTAAATCAAGACAAGGCTTTATCTTCCCCAAGGGGCCCTCCCTCGTTCACAAAGGTAGTTAACAATAAACTGACTTGTAGTACAGGTACGGCAGCCCGAGTACAACTACGGGAAGAAGTACCCTTGTTTATTAGTACACGGCTCTAAAGCATGAGTACATCTTATGCTAGTATCTATACTGATTTCCAAAGTGCCCAGAGTACAAGGACGTGTACAAATCCACACAAATTTATGAACTATTGTACTTCTGCATGTATGCTTATTAGTAAGATCAATTTTTTTTTTTGGTGGGTGGGTGGGTGGGGGGGGAGTTTGTGTTGTTTTCTTTGATGCCTGTGTTGCACACTTGTGTATCATGGTCTCAAAAATAAGGATCAAGAGGGAGAAAGTCAATTATTTTTTAGGGAGAGTTAGAAATTACCCGCCATTTCCATTGGACATGGCAGGGAACCAAAGCAGTTTTCAAAAGTGCACCGAGACAATTTGCAACGGTTGCAAAACGGCACCATTTAGGCATTTTCTCAAACGGCGAGAAAAAGCAAGTGCAGAAATGACAGAAAATTTGAAAAATTTATGCGATCGTATGTATAAAAGTCCAGAGACTGCTTAATTAGCTGTTCTCTTGTGCAAATATCGCTGGAGTTGCAGAAAATTTTGAGCCTTGGTGTTAGTTTGATAAATGAAGGAAAATCATTACTATGAGGGCACCTAAGGCAACTTGATCAAATGGGCGTGGAAGTTGTAAGCCGTAGGTAAAACGAAACCTCTGAAGAGCATGGCCGCAAGACGGGCAGAGACTGCAACTCCTCGTCCAATAATTCGAGCCGGTGGTGTATACGTTTTGTGTAGAAAGAGATACATACAATGAAAGAAATCAATTAACTATTACCGTGATCTTGATGCCTTCCTAAATCTTCCTTAGAAATAAGTAAGTCGTGATCCGTGTCAATCTCCCAGAATTTACAGTAAATTACGTAGAAATGTTCGTACGAGAAATATTCCGTAATCTGATTTATATCTTCTTCTTCCTCTAACAGAGCTATGACCTGAAAATATAACAAAAACATGATAATGATGAAAAAAAATTTCTGTGATTTTTCATCATCATCATTGCTAAAATGAGGTAAACATTTGTCTAAAGTTTTCTGCTTGTATTTTGCAATCTTATATTTTCTACCTTATCCAAATATTAATAATGACAACATAATTGTTTAATGAGAAGAGGAGAATTGGGGGGGGGGGTAGGAAACCGAACCTTCCTCAACGGATTGTATGAAAGAAAATGCTAGCGAGGAACATCTCCTCCATGGAGCTAAGAAAAGGCTTCCTACGTTTCAAAGATATCGTAGTCTCAATAACCCAAGGGCATAGGCGGGAAAAATCTGTATTCTAATGTCTGTAAAATTCTTGACCTCGCTCATGCATTACCACACAATGTTATATATTATTAGAACATATTTTATAGTACATTCTGCTTTCTTGAATATTGTATCAACATTTCTTCCACAGTACAATCACCTTCAGTACAAGTCAGTACTTAAAAAGTAAACGTCATTCTACAATTTTTGTTTTTCCCATTTTATGTCTCGAAACACATTTTAAATTCTGGAAGTCATAATGCTCTACCCAGTGAAGTCACACTGAGATACAGCAGGGTTCAATCAATAGCTAGACCATTCATTACAATTCAAACCCTAATGTACCTGATTTGGCTTATTAAGTGCTTATAGAAAGCAGTCCATGAACCAATAGAAAGCCCAGCAAATGTGTAGTAGAGCATTCTCTGTATCAAAATATATTAACACAATATTTGTATTTAATAATACTGTTATGGAACAATAAAAAAAAACTAATAAAAAATAAAAAAATGGAAACAAGCAGGAATGTGGTTTGGCCTGTCACAAACAAGATACATACATACACACACATACACACAAACATACATATATGCACAAACAAGATACATAATATGACATTTGAGTAAAACTATAATACTTACAGCAGGTAGATTACTTTTCTTCAGTTCTGGTAAGGTCATTTTACCTGACCAAGACCTATTTACACAATAAAATATCCTAGCTATTACCTGAGAAGACAATAAAGAAACAGGTCAAAGCTGTTGTAGAAAAAATACTGTGTCATCAATAGAGGAACAATACTGTACAATTTATAACAGGGGCCACAGAGCCACAGTTTTCTTGGGGGAAGAGGGATGTTTTTGGGAAGGGAACGGGTAAGGCTTCAGCCTAAGTCCTGTATAACTGATTGGTGCAAGGTTGTGGGACAGCATCATGGACTAGACTGATATCTTTTGGGGGACAAATTTGGCCTCCTGGGTGCCTATTGTACACCCCTTCCTAACAATTATGTTAATAGCATATAATATATTCCCTTCTATTACTAATTTTAACCATCTTCTGAAAAGAACTCGAGGTCCAGCCCAAAAACTCTTTTTGAAATCAAGTGTTGGCTCTGGAAATTCCCTTGCCCACCCAAGCCCCACTCACCCCTCCCTCCCTCCCAGCTACATATCATACATACAGGAAACATGTATCACTCGAAAGATGGCTGAGTGATCGAGTTGTGAGGGGACAGGTAAGGGAGTAAATCTAATGACTCGTTATGTATTTGCTATTAAAAGCATGACAAACAGCATACTATACTCATGGTATGTATATAACTCGAATGGAATTCTACTCAGCTACATATCATACATATAGGAAACATGTATCACTTTTAAGATGGCAGAGTGATCGGTTGTGAGGGGACAGGTAAGGGAGTAAGCCCAGTAAATCTAATGACTCGTTATGTATTGACTATTAACAGCATGACAAATTGCAGATTATACTCACAGTATGTATATATCTCGAATGGAATTCAGGAGCGTCTTGAAGAAACGTCAAGCCAGGATGGCTATTGACGATATCCTGAAACGGAAGAGACAGAAGGTTTAGCCGTGACCCAGCTGATTGAGAAACAGCTCAGATGAGAGATGACGGAAAAGGAAATGATTTATTTAAACATTAAAAGAGCTTTCCTCCTGCCGTCTGACAACTGATGGAAAATCCGGGATGCTGGAATATGAAACAGCGTAACAGGAAACGTGCGTCCAAGTCTTTTTCTTGGACTGCTGATGAACCGATTCTATCAAAAAGCAGGACTCTGCAGCAGGATCTATGGGACATATTAATCTATTGTGCTGTAGGTCTGATGAGATAATACCTATTGTTTGATATTCATTCATCCTAGCTGAGCAGGACTTTTCAGCATCATGCAGCCAGGCTGCATCTATAGGACATATTAATCTATTGTGGTCCACAGCTTCGCATAATAGGCACTACAGCCTGTAGGTCGATGAGATAATACCTATTTTTTGATATTGATTCATCCTAGCTGAGCAGGACTTTTCAGCATCATGCAGCCAGGCTGCATCTATAGGACATATTAATCTATTGTGCTCCACAGCTTCGCATAATAGGCACTGCAGCCTGTAGGTCTGATGAGATTATACCTATTGTTTGATATTGCTTCATCCTAGCTGAGAAGGACTCTATAGCATCATGCAGCCAGGCTGCATCTATAAGACATATCAGTTAAATTGTGCTCCACAGCTTCTCATAATAGGCACTGCAGCCTGTAGGTATGATGAGATAATACCTATTTTTTGATATTGATTCATCCTACAGTAGCTGAGCAGGACTTTTCAGCATCATGCAGCCAGGCTGCATCTATAAGACATATTAATCTATTGTGCTCCACAGCTTCACATAATAGGCATTGCCGCTTGTAGGTCTGATGAGATAATACCTATTGTTTGATATTGATTCATTCTTGCTGAGCAGGACTCTGCAGCATCATGCAGCTAGGCTGCATCTGTAGGACCTATTAGTATATTGTGCCCCACAGCTTCACACAATAGGCATTGCAGCCTGTGGGTCTGATGAGATAATACCTATTGTTTGATATTGATTCATCCTAGTTGAGCAGGACTCTGCAGCATCATGCAGCCAGGCTGCATCTAAAGGACATATTAGTCTATAGTGCTGTAGGTCTGATGAGATATTACCTATTGTGTGATATTGATTCATCCTAGCTGAGCAGGACTTTTCAGCAAGATGCAGCCTGGCTGCATCTTTTGGACATATTAGTATATTGTGCTCTGCAGCTTCACATAATACTGTAGGCATTGCAGCATGTAATCCTGTTGAGATTAACAGCTTTTTTTATATTGCTTCATCCTAGCTGAGCAGGACTGTACGGATTTTGCAGCTGCTTCAGCTTATCTCTCTTGACATTCAATAAATTTATAGAGTTCATCCTTTTAACCCTAAGGCAATCCTCAAAATGAAACGGCTCCATTTATATCATTGAGCATAGCTATTACACTATGACTCATTCTGCATAACAATTGCCCTGTAGCAATACTGCCTGCCAAAAATGGGTGGACAAGCTGATCATTGGCCTATTAATAGGGATGACAATGAAAACACTTCCTTCGCCTCTAACATGTAATTTAGACTACATGGCAGCTACTGTAGGGCCTGCTGTGCAAGTTTACATGTTACATAAACTTAATGTTTGGCAGGTTCACATGTCAACATTTTCCCTTGAGACCATGTAAACCCCTCAGAGGGGCAAAGAGCGGCCAGCAGAAGGCTTTCAAAGCCCAATTTATGCGGCTCGCTGTACGTTATATTGTCAAGGTTACAGTAAGCATGATAGCCAACCATAAATCCACTAAACCAATGAATTCACTGAATTACCGATAGGAAAAAAATACATTTAATCTTTTGGGTGTTTGTCTCTATATACTGTAAGTTCAACTTGTTATATATCAACTTAACAGATGGACAATGCCCAACGTCAAAGTCCATTTTTGTCATAGGAGTTTGTACAGTTCATCCGTAAAAGTGTCTTAGCTTGCAGACTCATTAGATACAACATTCGCCGGACTTGCAAGATCAATTCTTGCCCACCCCCGATGTCAACCAAATGTTTCAAACTTTCTATATATAGCTACTACATTGCAACAATGGTAACGCAACCCTATAACCCAGCTAAAGTTTACTCCGGAAAGATTTCTGAGTGGTTTGTCAACAAGTGTCAACAATGATACTGTTACTGTCTGTAGTAACTGTTACTGATACTGTCAACAATGATAAGGTAAAATGATACTGTTGAAATGTCAACAGTATCGACAGGCCCTCCTCTATTTTACCTGCATACTACAGCACATCAAAACTGTTGAAAATCTTTTAGAGTAGAATATTTCTTGTCGTGGCGACCACCCTGCTAAGTATTTTTTGTCAACAGTAAGGTATTATTATGATATTCAATTACATATCTCAGTGGGGGGTTAAATGCCACAAGGATGACATGAAAATGACTTGCTTAGGTTTTTAATGCAAGTGACCAATATTTGACTTTCTAGCATATTCTACTGTAGCACAATACTGAGGACCTATCTTTGCTCTGTAGCAGCAAAGACAGATCAACTGTAGGTCTGAATTTACGATCTTTCTCAACCCTTTCATCCATTATCTCTCTCTCTCATGTTACACAAATACTGTAACGCATACCTGTATAAAAGGGTAAAAATCTTCTGCCGATAAATGTCTACTTTCGGGCTTTGCAAGAATCCGAAAGAAACGGGAGGATTCGTCGTGATTGTCTTTTATAATTCTGAAATGAAACGAAAGGTAAAAAACATGCATCATGTAAGTGAATTTTAACTGCTGTGAAAACTTGTAATGTCAACTTTCGAAAGGTCTTTTAATGGTTCATGTAAGCCTCACTAAGTTCTAAATTAAACCAAATGAGTTTATTGTTAGTGTCACATAATGGGCAGTTAATTGACACATTAGTTGTGAAAGTACTGCACTATAATAAACTTTACTGGCTTCTAACTCATAATCTTAACCGTCATGAGTAGTTAAATTTTGCAAATGCCATCATGATGATCAGAGCAATAAGCTACTGTATCGTACGTTGAATACCGCATACATCTGTCAGTTGAAACTTCTATAAACACAGTACAGGTCTGCTCTGGGCACATGGAATGTGACAATTTTAGCGTGTAAGTCAATGGGGCAATCAAATTGTGTAATTAAAAGACACTTTTAGCTCAACACAGACGTACCGAAGGGTACGAACAGAACAGAACATGTGCTAAATTGCTGTAAAGACATGTAAGTTAGAGAACAGAACTACATAGAGTGTAACCTTGACTTTTTATTCCCCTTTCACATAATCAACTAGTCCACAGGATATAAAGTCTCATTGACAAATTAACAAACTTCCATCAAAGTGACAGTTCCGTTTAATGAACAGCCATTTTCTTTCCTCCTTGATAAAAGGTTGCTACAATTGTACCCTACAATACAGAAAAATTCAAACAAACATTACTCACAACATAAACTCTCCATTTTTATCATACGTTTTTTTCAGAATATTACTGTAAAATTTTGCTACCTAATATTGCAGAATCAAGAAAACCAGCTTTGCTGTGCTTCATGAATATTCAGTTCTAAGATATTGTAAAAATTTCCATTTGAATGTACTGTAGGTTAGAAACACTCCTGTGATAAACAATAGCTACAATATATACTGTGTGTATCATGATGAATTTAAAACAGCTTTTTTTTAATCTTTTTTTTTTTATACTTTTACTACTTTTGAAGGCCAAAATTTCAGTTTCACTTCAAGTCATAAAGGAAATTGAAATTTCTGAACTGAAAATGTTATTACTGTAGCAATTAATATACAAGTACTACAGTGCAAAAGTGTCTACTTGATGGAATATTTTCAACTATAACTACTAAATCTTTACATGAAGTTCATTTAAGAGGAAATTGTTGACCAGCATTGAAATATCACCATTTTGTCATATTTGGCATTTAAAACGCCAAACTCGCAATGCTGAAATGCTCTATTTCCTTTGCTTATGTTGAGTGTACAGTAACACTTGCATAGAGTTGAGAAATATTGAGCAACTAAACACAAATTAACGACAAACGGCTCTATTTATACACCGGCACCTGTACTAGTTACTGTACACTATAGCTAAGACATGATATTGGTACTGTACCGTGATAGAGAATAAATTTCTAATCTCTCCATATAGTAGATCTATATTCCAATGTTCAACTAGTCAGCAAAAGAACAGGAGAATGCATGTAACAGTCGTGAGAGATTTTAATTTGTACCTTTTCCAATAATTCATAAATGCATGCTGGAGGATGAATCCCTGCTCTTCGCCTCCGGCTCCTATAAACAACGGCAGGGCCCAGTACCTTGGGCATTTACACGCCTGCCGATAAGAACAACAATACAATTTCACAGTGTGCATCTCACAAGAGACCTTTGGGGATTAATGTAATCATCACTGGGCTTGAGCGTTGCAGCTACCAGGGAATAATAATTCTGTCCCTTTGATACATAAACACAGAGAGATGGAAACCTTAATTACCAGTTGTCATCGTCAATTCAAAATTACTTTGATCTAAAGCTGATGAAAGCCCCATTTCAAAGTTCGTCAGCACTGTAACAAGTACATTGTTATGATGCAAAGACAGTCTATAGAGAATTACTCTACTGTAGGTGTATAATATTTCATATATTAAATCTTTGGAAGGTATGCAAAATTGATTCATTTTTAATACACAGTTAAGCTTCCTGCAAGTTGTAAAGATCGCCTTCTCAGGACATGATTGTAGATATATAAAATCTATTAATAGTTTTTTTTATCTGATATCAATCATAACAAAAATAATAAATTGGCTGTCCTATAAGTCTAGCTTATTTAAGCTGAATTAAAATAATAAGAATTACTATTATTCTTTTGTTTTATATATAATATTTTTATGTATATGACAACACAATGAGAAGTGGCTGGACAGGACCACAACTGATTTGGCACACAAACAATGACATCATTATGTTTCCAAAGGGCAAATTAACTTTGATGGATCTTGTCAACTGCTTGTGATCTGTTATGTAAAGGTACCTGTAATGAGTTTTTTTCAAAATCTTTTTAAGAAAGAAATTGCATTAATTAACAATTAGGTCCATGCTGAAGGACCCCAGGAGACTTTCAAAACAAGTCAAATAAAATGTAACAAATAAAGACCTAAAAAGCAGACTTCTGCCTGGCACTTCAAGCTTGAAAAATACAGTATTATCAACAGCAACTTTTGTTTTAAATACTTAAAAAATAAAACAAAAAGAACATAAAATCTTTTGACCTCCCACTCCTCCCCCTACAAAAAAGAAATTATCAGATCAACATGACGTGTGAGATCTTGCTGCATTTCTACAGTAAAATCTACAGCTAATAACATGACTAATAAGGCTGAATTTAAGTCTTGCATATGTCATGTCATAGTCCAATAAAAATGCAAGAAATGAGTACAACTCGGCTGAGGAAAGGGGCATTTCTCGAGAATTGAAATTGGTATGAAAATGCCACCTGCACTGACATCTCTGCTTTTAACGGTCTACATCGTCTCAAAATTTATTCAGTGCGTAAAGCCATCCTTTAATAGAGACAAACTGAACCACTGTGAACATAACCAGAGTGTTGCAGTTGCGAGGAGACAGGTAAGAGAGGGGTGCGGATTTACAGTTCATTCATTAATACAATTACCAAGCTGTAAGTTTGACCTACCCTTGTAACCTTGATCATTTCTTCTTGACTGGCTTTCCCATCTGGCAAAGTCTGGAATACTTCTTTTAGTCTCTCTATAATGGCTTCATTCTCCTCCGAAGGCACCGGCTCTCCATTAGGGAAGTAAAATGGTGGGATTTCTATGTGCTCAGAGGCACGTTGAATAAGCCTCTGGTCTTCAAAATACTGCAATGAGAAGAGATAGTACTACAGGTATGAGCATGATTGCTGTATGTATAGCAAAGTGCCTTAAAAAAAAAACCAAAAAACAGAATTTATTTTATAGTTGAATTTTTCTATCGACTGACTCCTATTTGTACTCATACTTGTGAATACTGTAGTACTCGTAAAAACAAGATGACAGAACACTGAGTACAGTCCATAACATAATCACCACATGGTTAGAAGTTGAACTTTATGAAATAATTATATCACTTTGACTACACAGATACATTTACGATCATTGCAGTCTATGTGAACTGTAAACGTGCATAATTATGTAAATTACACCGTAAAGGTCAAATCTAAGTTCAGTACCTTACTCCTTATCTTGGAACTTAGTCTATGGTAAGCTCTCGAGTTGTGTCTCTTTCGCACTGCAGGTGCCTGCCTTCTGATTGGCTGCTGCACTTGAGTGCAGAGGCCAAAGTGGACAGCATGACAATGAAAGCCGTCCCTTCCAGGGTCTGTGTGGTTAGGTATTTCCCGCGTGGGGTAAGCACACGGCCCACCGCAGTAATGGATTGCACGAATGTATCTCTGATCGACATGTATCGCTTTATACAGAACTTGCGTTGTGACCACTTTGTGATAAGACGCCGGTACGAGTGAACAGTGGTGCATAGTAAAACTCCGTGGCCCCATTCATTCATTTACACACGAGATGACGACCGTAGAAAAGGGAATACTAGCGACTTGGAGGAATGTAGACAACCACAGTAAGAACAATTGTGGAGAAAGTCTTGGCAATGATCATGAGAAAGAAGAGCTAGAAGATCATCACAGATGCAGATCTATAGTCATCCAGAGATTCAAACTGGTACGTTGTAGTTGATGTCAAAACGGAATCCAAACAAACTTCCCGAGGTTGATCACTTTACGAGCGACAATACAGTACCAGTTTGAAACAAACCAAGAGGATATTCAGAGGCATGACGGGTTGTCTTCTAAAGTTTAGATCCAGAAGAAAGATAAAGTGAATGATGTCCCGGATGTGGTGTGCAGGTTATGGGATAGAGGGGGGGGGGCAACGAGCTATAAGAACAATATCAATTCCGTTACAGTAGGTATACGGTGCACAGAATATCCCACTTCTCTAATGGTACAGTAACATTGATGAACACAAACATTGACATGCCAGTAGAGAATGATCTAAAACAATATTATTAAAATACAACACTACTGAAAACTAACAAAGAATTTAGTCCTTGAAGTTCATCTCATCACAAATTATCACACCCCTTTTTTCCTGCCTTGGTGTCAATCTGAATACTTGAAGCTACAGTACATGTATCACGATAAAAACACAAACCACCGACATTAATCCGCATACGTACAGAGAGTGCACAGTTCTGGAGATCTGCAGAATTTCGAATGTACACTGTCTACAGTATAGCACTGACAAGTGAAATGATGTACGTACAGCAGTATGGTAAGATTTATATATATTGGATAAAACTTTTGACAATATTTTTTTGAAGATATTCTACTGGCAAGAAACATGTGATGATGACCATCCAAAGAAATTGATATACAACATTTCTTTATTGCTTTCTTTTTCTCATAAAAATTAATTTAACAGTGCTCCAAAAAGACTGAATGTTTGTAATATACAAATACTGTAAGAACTGAATTTAAATGTATATATACTTTAAGCAAAGGTCTACTGGTTGACAAGCCGATCAACGTTTGAAAATATATTGCACTGTCAGAAAAAATTGAAGTTTGGAAAACTTTTGCCTTTGAGGTGTTTTTCAATTCCCAAACGTCTTTGACCAGATCATATTCAATATGAAATCAAAAACATGCCAAAATTTCAGTCACTATTGTGGTCACTGAGTACTGTTTTTGCAACACTATTCCACAGTAAACAAGGTTCTGACAATCTGACTTTCAGTGGCAGCTAATGCTGTTCCTCTCCAGTTATCAAAAATTATATCTTACCTAACAGTGACCAACTTCTGTAATAGTGTTATGCAACACAACTTACTGTACCCTAGAAACTTACTGTCACTTTTTCCGCTTCCTCTTGAACTTGCAAAAAAATATGTTTTGAGTTACCAACAAGAGTAAAGTTATAATGATATGTTTCCACTTTTCCAGTTACCTGTACAGTACAACCACGCACAGATCATGAAATGTTACACAGTTAGTCCGTACGGTAAATTATATGAAATCGATAGAGAACAGTCCTGTACAGTATATATCACGGCCATCCAGACGACGTCCTACAGCTCTGCAAAACTATCGTTTTTCCTTAACTTTCACTTAAATTTGAGAAAAATATTAATGGATATTTAGTTTTTGATCAACCATTAGTTATAAATTGTAGACAATTAAAGCTTTAAAATGAAAATCAACCTTTATTGCAAAAGATCACCAAAAACTATAAATATATATCTAGAGTGCAGATACTGTGTTACAGTACTGTAAAAACAACGCTGTCAGAGAAAAACATGGCACAGCTACCCAAAAAATGAGAGACTTTCATATGTACGGCCAGGGCTGAACTGAAAGTCGATACGAGCCAAACCGAAACATTATACCTCTTGAAGAGTCATTATATGACGAGCAAATAGGTCATCAGGTAGAGGAAAACAAGTTCACACGGAAAGGAAATAAAACAGGAGGAAATCTTCACGCTGATGAGGATCGACTAATGAGTGAATGACTATTAAACGGAGGTAGCCCTCAGCAAGGAAATAATTCAGGCTAGTTTTGACAATGGTAAGTAGCAATCGATGTGCACAGGAAATATTTGAAATTAAATTTATTCATTTTTTTTTTGTCTAGATGATTGATAGTTTCAAAGGTTAAGAGTCTTAAATCATTTGTTTCCTTTCCATTGCATTGTACAGTACATAGTCACATCCTGAATAAGTATCCTCTAGCTATTGTGCTTACAGTACAATGATATCTTAAAATAACCACTGGTCACACTGTATCATAATACAGACCTGTACAGTACTGTACTGTAGGTTCAAACAATGTATTTTAGAATTAGTCATGAATCTATTGTGAACTGTCCAAATTAGCAAGCAAATAATATCATCTATTGTCACTTAATTTATTGTACCAAACAGACAGTCCACCAAAGTGCATTCAGCTAATCACAATCATCAGGTCTGGTAGCAAAAAGGATGTTAGAGGGCAGTATTGTAGTTTTATGGAAAGAACTGTTTAGACCTAGAATTACAATGTTAAACCATAGACATTTTATTTGTTTCTTTTAAGGAATTTAAAGTACTGTATATTGAAAATAAGAACAACTAATTACCTACAGTCATATTTTAATTAATTTTGTAATTTTAAACAAAAGATATTTTCAGCCCAATAGGCATGATGACGCACAATGTCAGCTTTTGTCAGAAAATTTTCCATTCATTTGTTGATTTTCTCTTTTGTTTTCTACCTCGTTATCTCAATCAATTGTCTTAACTGACAAGTTATTCATTGTTTACAAATTTTTAGAATTCCTTAACACTTCCACAAATGAAACTTCAACTTTCTAAACTATATACCATAAACACATTAACTTTCACAATCAATGAAAATTTCTTAGAAACGTAAAACGCGCAGAGTCATAGCTGCACTCATAAAATTTCACCAAACTTTAAAAGTTAGTACTGTACATGTACTATGTACAGAAGGTCTCCACAATACTAAATTTTATTTATGCTATCACAATGTGATTTAAGGCCTGTGCAGAAATTTCCCAACATTTTACATTAAAAACAAAATGAATTTCAGGCACAATTTTGAAATATATCTCTCTTATAAGGTAGTTAAGCCGGATCTGTGAGCCATTACCTAAATCTGAGGTAAGATTGTTAAGTACATGATTAAGCATGTACAGTAGTCAGAGGTAATTAGTAAGTACTGACTGAATGACTCTATTTACTGTAAGTGTGTATGAGAGTTCACATTCAGTAATTAATGGACATCGAAACGTGTATGCACTTGACAACATACACACAGTACATATACAGTATGTAGCTAAATGATCCACGGATCAATGGACTGAAAAGTGAAACAGCCGGGGTAACTGCGCATGGGGCAATTTTCAAAGATACTCCTACGTACTTGAAAGACTCAATGCATGGCATCATGACCAACATTGCAACATACAGTACTGTATGGATATTTTTAACCATGACTGTAGGTTTCAAAGGTGAACATTTTTGAGCAAACAAAGTTCTGTTATCCTCGAGGGCAAGCAGAAGAGGAGGGTGAGTTCACATGGCTCAAGAAAAAAAAAAAAAAGGAGGGTTCATTATGTAAATATACACAGTATGGACTATTTAACTTAATCATTGTACTGTACATACATGTGTATACATGTGTACAATATTACTGAATAAAGGCTGGTCTTGTTGTACATGGTAATTACAGTAAGCATGATTGTCAATTTTAAACCAGAGGCAGAAAATCCATTTAAAATACTTACATAGTCAAAAAATCTAAAACATTAGCATCTTACAAGAGGGCCATATTGAAGTTATGATTTATATATGTCATAGTCCAACAAACAAAAGGAAAACATAAGAACTACAGTAGGAGATATTTCTACAAAATACAAATGTTTCTATCTATTGTACTGTTGTACAGTACATGATATTCTGGTTTTCAAGGGTAATTGACCTTTGTCTTGAATGCTGACTTTCATGTTTAATACATGCTGTAGATCCTACATTGTCCATTGTTTTAAAAAATTATAAATTCAAAATTCTCGACCTACATTTATGCATGTTCTTTTATCATAATTTCATACAAATTTATACAAGTGAATACCCTTGGGTTACATTCAACACCAATTGTCCCTGCCAAATATGTTATACTGTAGTTTGCATTGTACAGTAAGTCTATTTTTGGCCATGAATTGTTTTCTTAATTAATTTTGTTTTCCTACTGAGTTTGGAGTGGCATGTGCCATGTAGAGAACTGACCTTGGTCTTGTACATCAGTATTCTAGACTTCATACTGTACAGTACTGTAGTTTAACATAGTCCAGTACTACTGTATGACACTAACAGTTCTAAGCTCCAAGATTTCTGAACTGTCACTCATAAAGTGGTAAACAGTAGAAATACAAACTTGACTCAATATCAATGATTCTTGACCCTCTTACACAGCTTCTGGCACAATTAATTGTCATGAATATAAATAAAAAAATATACAAAAATATTTTAATAAATTTATGACACCAATCAATGCATAAGAAAGAAATTAAACTAGAGGGTAGGAGGAACCCAAATAAGATTCTGCAGGTGAACTTATAGTATGTCTACACTATGTATATACCATACAGTACAGTGTACAGTACTATGCTGTACAGTATAATACAGTATATACTACAGTATACTGTAGTTTGAATTGTATAGTACTAGTCAATGACAGTGCTGTACTGTACTATACTATGGACTTAGAATAATGCGGTACTGTACAGTAAAGTACAGTACAGGACCTACAGTACTGCACCTACATGTACAGTAAGGTAGTCCGAGCTAACTTTAGAGTTAGACCGGGACCTACCTGTACAGTATCAATAGCAATGTTCATACTAAACTGAAGATATTGCTTAAATTACTGCATGGTCCGTGCATACTTCTTGAGTCTCAAGTCACATCAGAAAGTGCCCTTCTTTTCCTCATCCTGTCCCCTTTGCCCTCTCCCTACCTGTCCCTTCATCCCACCCACCACCCCCCCCCCCACACCCAACTACTGTACTGTACCTACAGTAGTACCTGTACCTACTTTAGTAAGTTTACAGTATACTGTATACTGTAAACCTCCTATGAGAATTACAGCTCACTGTCAGGTTTGTTCTGACAGGCTGATAAAAATCTAATTTTTATTGATCAAACAGTGAACAGTTCTTACAATTAAGCCTTGAAACATCTATGTGGCTATATCAATATGTACAGTGTATGTAGTATGAACTGTAACAACACACTACCCAGAAGGATTAAAAATTACAAGGTCTTGATACTACAGTTTTCCTATGAAAACATTGAGTTTACTATACTTTTTTTTACCATACATGTTCTAGCACACTGTAACCAACTACTGTATTTTTGCACTAAATATTGTGTCACCGACATACGATACATACATGTACTTTACAAAACACTTCCTTAAATTTTTTTATAAAAGTTTAAATTGAAATGAAACTTCCATAATGATTTGTGTTGACACATCCTGAATCCATTGACAAAATATAAAAGCATGAATGAAGCCCATTAACAGTTCCCACACCAACTCTTTTCTTACACTGAGAAAAAAAGATCCACAAAAGGAAAATTATATCAAAGCATTTTCCACAAAAATACTGGCAAAGAAACCCACTCTTATACAAAACGAATACAGCAAGCAGGAAAAACTGCAAAAACAAAAAATGATGCCACACGTATCGTATGCTCCTATCCAACGGACAAACTTCCGAAAGTCGATCTCCCTTCACAGTGCAACCCTGTCGCCGTCCCAGAGATCAATGCGTCAATGAAAAACGCCTGCACGCACTCAAACAATAGCTTCCATCGGAAATAGCCAACCACAATGACTAATTGATCAAGGGGTAAATCACCTCCCTGCCACGAGATGTCTGTAGCGAGTGCCACCCTAATCTTTTACAATGACGGTATGCAGGTTCTCTTTCTTCCTCCAGATCTGTCGTGGCGTCGTAAACAAACCATCTTTCTTCTTTTTTTCTTTTCCCATTTTTTTTTTTTTTTTTTGTCGTCTCTGAATGAAACTAACGTCACGCTTATCAGCGACTGGCTATTTATACGCTGTGACGCAATTAAGCTTGCTCCGGCCTGAGCTGCACACATGATGAGAATGGTAGCCGAGTGCACTGATAATTGTGGGAGGCAGGCCCCCCAAATATAGGCAGGCGAGGAATGTGTGCCGTGCGTCTCAAGTGCGGAGATAAAAGTCGAGCTGGTTACTCAGGCATACCGGGAACTCTATCAGATTACTGGTGAAGTTTAGCTGATCAGCAGGGAGCATATTTACAACTATAATTACGATTACGGAGTCACTCAGACATACAGTATATGAGTTAAAACAAAGGCTATGATTATAATTGAAACACACTCACACTCTCAAATCTCAATTTAATCCGGGCTACAACTAGTTACACACTGTTATGTTTGATTTGGGAATACCACTTTCAGATAACTAATTTTGCCACAGCGTATAAATTATTCCACACAGGAAGATCCTATACATGTATTAAATGACTTTCTATAAACCCTACCATACTGTAATAAAAATGTGAAGAAAATCCTGTGGGTATTTGAAGGGTAGAAGAATTTTTCAATTAAAAACTTGAAGTGATTTAATGTTAATTGAAGCACTCACTTACCTCTCATAAATATTAAAAAGCATGTGAAATAAACTAAACCAAGTGAAATATCCTGTGCTCATTAAAGCATGGCTAGGCTTAATAATGGCAACAGTGCATTCACTTTTAAAGTACAGTACTGTACAAGCATACATGTGCAGTTTAATTTTCAAGTATATCCTAAAAAGTTCAAAGCAAAATTATTAAAAACACCATTTTGTTAAATCGGGAAACATGAATCACATGAAACATGAATCAATTGGGTCACTTAAATATTTCTTTATTTTTCCCCATTTGGAATTTTTTTTTTATAATCTATTTTTCAATTAAGTTTTGTTGTAATTTTCATGTCAAATTGCTTAATATCTTTGGTTCAAATTTCTTTCATGCAATAAATATTCACAATTTTAAAAATTAAAAAAATTGTGTGTTACTTTTGAAATCTATTGGAAATTTCACGAAAAGTATCAATTTATCAATTAAGTTTTTATCTTTGGTTCATATTTCTTTGATGTAATAAATATTCACAATTTAAAAAAAAAATGGTGTGTTACTTTTGAAATGTATTGGAAATTTTATGAAAAGTATCAAATTTGTCAACATTGCTCATAATTCCAGTTAATAAAGCACTAACATTGAACATGTTCAACATAGATCTGACATTAATGTACATTCTCTCGGAGGAGAAATGTCCGCTACTGAAGGGTAATGCACCGTCACCAATCTGTGTTAAACACATAGGATATTAAACTTAAGTACTATTTTAATATCACCTGATATACACATGTACAGTATGACAAATGATTTCACTCCTGTGTGAATGCCTAGTAATAGTGCTGAGAGAAAGAGACAGCCTCCATTACAAAACAGAGGGCGCTACTCACTTTTGCAGCTTGTGATTTAGAGAGAGATGATGAGAGCCTGTTACTTCTTCGTCTAGGGCTGCGAGGGCTAGGATTGGTCGATGACGGTGGGGGCGAACTTGGAGGTGGGGATCCAATCCTCACAAAGGGGGAAACAGGGCTTTTTCCGGGCGAACTGAAAATAGAGTTCGGACCATCGACTGTGTCGACTGCTTCTCCGCTCTTAATCTTCTGAAGATCATGAAAGAGAGTCGGGCCCGTGTCTTCGTTGCTTAGCCAGCGCAAGAAGAGTTCATCGACTTTTAATTTCAGGACCGGCTTTAGTGCCATGTTGGTTAGAGGTGGGCTCAACTATCATGTTATATTCAGTATACAAGACATGTTATGACCGATGCTGTCCGCCTCCTCCTGATTACCTGGCAGCAGACAGAAATAACAATATATATAACACTGAATAAAGATGACAATAACGAAAGCTGTGGATGAGCGCTAGATCAATGATAATGACGACAGCTACTGTATGAATATACAATACTACTGTATATACAATATTGACAGTTAGTTTTGAATATTAATAATGAATATTTTAGTTTAATGATAACAATGAATAAACATCATCTTGTAATGAATGACAGAGCTCTATGAACAACCAATTACCCACATCTCTTCTGTAGGAAATATCCATAGGAAATGTGTTTCTTTGTGAAGGGTATCTAGACTTAATGGATCAAAACTGGTGTTAATCTTCAAATGGATTGTTCAGAACTTCAATAATGAAAATATTTGGCTCTCAAAAGAGAAAGACTATATATGTTGCACACAATACTGTTACTGAATATGTGAATTTTGTGAAATTCCATTAAAAATATTGTACTTTAGCCATGTTTGAGAGAGGATGGGGGTTAGGGTTAAGAGTTGTTACTAATGACCAGTGATAACATCTGCATAATGTGACCACATTATGCATATGAGATCATCTAAGAATGTACATTTTAGGCTAAGAAAAATATCAAATTTTAGTCACTTATGTTTTATGGACAAAAGCAGGATGGAGGGACTTTGAGACCATTCACAGGGAAAAACAAAGCGTATTATGAAATACATTGGCACATCACCAACTACTGTACTTGCTTCCATGCTTGCAAAAGTGAACATTGGCAAAATGCAGTAAAGATCTGATGCTTAGGACACCATACATGTACTGTGTGGATACTTTGTGTTCATAGACTAGTACATGGACACTTGTAATTTTTACTCTACTTGTTGTTTTGTCTGACCAGTATCAAAAATGTTTTGTGAGTTGTTCTGACTTACTGAATATGCATTACCTAGTATACTTTCATACAGTAGGCTTGTTCAAACAAGGGGCATGGTTAACTTTAATGGATATTGTGTCCCACACGTTATAAATCGATTTTATACATGTACAGTATTTGGTTGATATTTTTATGAAAATTGGAAAGCATTTGACTGATTCCTTACCCGAAGTTTCTTTATTTACCTCAATTGTTTTGGATGGACTGCTTAAATGATATGCCAATGTTTTGGATATAAATATTTTATGTATCTCTTTGTTCAACCACACCGTGCAACTTTAAAGGCATTGAAGACTCACCCCCGTGTGCGGGCCATCTGAAAAAGTTACAGTAACTATCTGCTGCTTGCAAGTGACCTTTTGTTTGTGTCGCCACAAAATGCAGACAGTAATGAAACGTGATACCTTGTTATCTTTAGCTGGACCTGAGATGTCCATTGCTGTATCCTTTATACACTGTGCTGTGGGTATTGACCGCAGCTGTATGTACTGACTGTACACTAGTGTCTAATTACCGACGGTAGCGAGCTGTGTGTGTATTTTCTGGGATCGATGGTGGTGTCTAACACTTAATTAGACGTTTCTTTTTGCGCGAGCCTTCACACCCTTTAAGATCTGCTGTATAGACCCCAACCATAGCAGGCTATCTTGGAAAAGTTTCTTGACAGGTCAATTACTATCAACCTGCCTTGGTAATAAAAATGACCTCTTTTACCAATTAGCCTGTAGCTTGCCATTATATTTTGCTTGTATTCGAGGGTCTTTACAAAAACAAGTGTGAATGCTATATGATTAACTAAACTGTAGATATGAACATATTTCCACACAGTGTTTACAAAGAGCCTAATGATGTTAAAGCAGCATTTTGCGTTGGTCATTTCCATCAAGTTTTTTACATATCACAAAAGAGCAAACTTAGATATCAGCCAAGTTTTTCCCTGCCAACATCGTTAAGTGGCAAGTAATTAATTATATTTGCACAAACCCACTAGTTTGAATTCAACCAATCAGAGATGCAGGTTTAGTTATGGCACAACCAGGGAGTTGCTATGGAACTCCCTGGTGGGTATTTCTATAAACCTGGGGTCCAATAGGGTTTCCACACACTATGCACAAATACTATCCAATCACTTGCAAATTACCACTTCAATATCCTGATGTCTAGTTGCATTTCATAGTTTACTGTATAGGGAGTATAATAAAATATAAAAAAAGTTTAAATCTCTTGTCGTTTTTTTCTTTAAGTGCAAGTTTCCCTTTGTGTCCCCCACAATTTTTAGTACCAACTGTGACATTTAAACATGTTAACTTTGGTAACATTTCTCACTGTTCATTTTGTCTCAAGTTCATTTGCAGATTTACTACAAGTTAATACATGAATAAGAGTTGAAGTTGACAAAGTTTCAGTATTTTTTTCGTCCCCACTCGTTTATGACGAAGTATTGAAATGTGCATGCCCAACGTAACATTTTCGTGTCCACCCTGTAACGTTGGTAAATTGATAAATGATTGCCTGTGTGAACCTGTGTGCATGTACAAGCATCGCGATGTACGATCAGACATTAACAACCAACTTATCCCTTCTCCATAGGCCTATTTTGGATGTTCAAGCTAGCTCAAAAATGTTGTCTTCAACGACCCGAAAATTCGTAAAAGTTTCGTGTCCCTCAGACCTCGTAACGTTGGTAAATTTCAAGGCTACGTCATTTGTGAAAAAACACATCCCATAGTTTTATGAATGAATGACGTCATTCATAAGTCCTAGACGTCGTCTGCAGGCATATACAATCATATATAACTCCAGCGCTACATCGATCAATGCACCGAAGAAAATTTGTGTCCCCTATCTACCCCAGCGTTACGATGGTATTTTCGTTACGTCGAAGCCGCAAACCCCGTTGAGTTCCAGAAAAGTGAGTGTGCAAATATTAAAGTAATGTTTCATTTTAAAATTACGACCTAAATAAAAAGTTAATCTATCGATAAATTTGATTTTTGAGACTTTTTTAAATGGTTGATTCATTAATTGGCCAATTGCTGTCAAGGGGACACCATTTTACATTGGTGTACTCCGTTATGGTAACACTAACAGTTTAAACTAACGTTAGGCTAGGTCTAAGCTTAGGCTACATTCGAATATAAGATGTAGCCTACGGTAATTTCGCGAAACGGCAAAATGTAGAAAAAGAGGACAAAGTTTCTTTTTGTTGTGCAAAAATGCTGATAAATTTATTTTCTATTCGAGATATGTACGATAATGTCAAAACATGCGTACAATATCAACAAATACGCTCTTAAAAATAACGTTTGAAAGTTTCGCGAAACTACAACCCAGTCACCAAAGTTTTAACGTGGGTCACAAAATATGTCAGAAACGGCGTTAAAACCAATAAAATAAATTGTAACTGCTATACTACATCAGCCCGATTTTTAATTTGTAAGAGCGGAATGTGATTGGAACGCTATGGCAATTTTTAACCAATTATTATCCAAAACAGATGGACATATAGTCTAGGCCCCAAATTGAGAGTATCAATGGCATTACCATTACCACTGTATGTACTATCGATAGGAACTTTGTTTGAAACAACTAGCCTACGGTAGCAATGTCACTGTGTTAGGGTCTAAAGTAATAGGCCTACTCTAGGTGAAAAAGACAAAACTTAGTGGAATGGAGATCCATATTTTATATATATTTTATATACTGTATTCTGTAACCTATTTTTCACTAATAACTTGTTTGCCTCATATCATGGATAAACCTTTCGTGGAATCTTTTCGTGGAGTCATAGATTAGGTTTGTTTATGAGAATATTGAAGCTCCATCTGTGTCTTAGCACATTAATCTTAAAACTTGTCAGTTGACTTATCAAGAAAGCAGTCCTTGCCCATCCACAACATGTGCCTCTACTCATGGAGGTAAAACCTCCATACTCTACTCAACCTTGTCCAGCACAGAGTTGATAAACGTACAAATCTAGGTCACTTTGTTACCGAAAATATATTCTAAGATAATCACACTCAAAGTAATTTTCCTTTACAGGCTCCAGGTGGGGTCCTACGTAGCTATCAGTTTTGCTACTGGCAAGAAGAACTTTGTCTACTTGGTGAGTATGGTTGAGTCAATATTTGCCTGATGCACACAAAATTCTCCATTTTGACAGCTAAATTATGCTTCATAATGTGGAGATCATTCCTGAAAGTAATATGCTCGTCTTATCTTCTTATTCCAGGTTCAAGCCATCGCTAACAGCCAAGTTGGACTGAAATTCTTGCAACGGCGAAAGAGTGGGTCCTTCCAGTCTACCAATGAACTTTGTCACCTTCATCCATTGTCGGACATTTGCGTTTTGTCTCCACCATCAGTGTCTCTGGAGCAAAGGGCATGTGTATGAATTTTGCCACAATGAACTGGATCAGGTTTCACTTGATAACAATTGTTCAATCAAGTAACTTTGAAGGCCTTCATTTTGAACATTTCTTCTTTCTTGTCAAAGCTTCACCTTGTTAAATATTGGATTCACCTTTTCTAGTTTTATTCTTGTGAAATGGTTTGAGATTTGAATAAATGTGAGGCACCTTGTCAGATTGTTTTTGGATTTACCTTTTCTAGCTTTTTTTTCTTGTGAAATGTTTGAGATTTGAATAAATGTGAGGCACCTTGTCAGATTGTTTACTATGCTAGTCATACAGTTTTCTGAACTATTGGACACTGGATGTATTCCTGTGCATGAATAATTGACTTTTAAAATATTTCAGATTTGATAAAATTATTTGTTCGTCTGTTAATCATTAACTGTTGTTCATTACAGGGGACACTAAATTTTGGTGTCCCCGTTATGCTTAAGTTTTTTCCTACTTCCATACAACTCGCGGTATTAGAACTTGCACTACAGAAAACCTTGGGTGTGTTGGTGGTCCTTTGTGGTTTTAATATGTAGGTATGATTGATAGTGTTATATTAGGGACTGTTCATTCCACTCTGTTGAGTTTATTGTGCTGTAATAAAAATGGTTTTAAAAAAAGCACTTTCTGCTTCGGAAAATAGCATGTTGTCATTTTTTTTTGTGCAATTTTCTGTTGAATGAAACTCATTTCTCCTTAAAGCTTTTTTATTGTTGAAAGTCATCTAAAACCTAGTGCAAAACAGATAACAGAGGCAGTGTAACCTATAGGCATGTCACTTTCCCCCTGTTGACAGGTTCGGATTTTGGTGTCCCTGTTATGTTGGTTTTTTTCGTCATATTGGTTTGCATTACTATTGTTAACCTATAGGTGCACTTTTTTTTTTACTTCTTCACTGTTATTTTTTAAAACCCACATAATAACTCTATCAAAAAGTAAAATTTCATCTTAATTGAAGGACATTGAAATTTTGGATCCACGTCACACTATTGGACCCCAGGTTTATAGAAATACCCTGGTACAACTGCCATATAGACTGTACACAAATCAAGCTTGGTGTTGGATTACGTATTGGTCAATGACGTTCGTAGTGTCTAAATATTCATATTATGGGCGAGGTTAATTGGGATCCCAACAGAAAATATCTTGGAGAAAAACAAAGTTGAAAGTTGCAAATTTTTCGACTTTTATGCCACCATTTGAAGTAAGATTTAAATAGATAAGCTAGTTATGTGTGTCGTTATGTCATAGTGGAGTCAGTGAGGTTGAGAAATATCATAGAAAAGGACGCAAAATGCTGCTTTAAGACACTATGCAGGCTAATTGTTAGCCTGAGGTCGATTTACGGCTGTGGCAGGTCGATTACACAAAACTTTCCTACCTATAGCCTGCTATAATTTGAGCCGATAAAGCAGATCTTTAATGTTTCAGATTTTAGTGGTAATTTGTTAATGCATTTACAATAGCAGAGTGTGTGACATCATTAAATTTATACCAAATTGCAAATGTCTTTGTTTTTCTTTAGCCTATACTGTAGTATAAGTATAAGATTTAAAACCTCCCTATAGTTATGCTAACTTACACTTACACTACAGTTAGTTATTATAGAGACCCAAGGATTAGGAAGCCTTACAAATAACAACAGTAGCTTAATTGATACCCAATCCATGTTACACTATTCATATTTCTACATAGAAGAAGCTGCAACATTTACTAGGCCCCTAAGCCTACATAAGTAATGATAACAGCTGCAATCAAAATAAGTTATTACTTTCGGCTATACTTGTTTTCCACTGGCTGTAGTAGCATGGTGACTTCGAAGTTCGGACACTTAAGACTTAAAACACCCCAAAACTAAATCTTCTGGTATAAATCATTTGAAAATATACTTCATAAGGTGGGAGAATTTTGCTAGAGTATTGCGAAGTTCGGACACGCAACCCACAGTGTGGCGCTGGTGATAAAATTGGTGGCGCAGTTGCTCTTTCGGTAATTATAACAGACTTCATAGATCTTCGTCATTTTATTGGCAAATATGTAAGTAATTTCTTGCACGCGGGTCATTTTGGAGAGAAAATAACTGTAGCTTCGTACTTTTTGGTGAAATTTGACTCTTCCTGTAGATTTTTATGGTGAAATCGTGTATTTCTTAGGGTGTCCGAACCTCGCAGTATGCCAAACTTCGCAATACTGACTATACTAAATGTTACTAGGCCTACTACTAGTGCTAGTTAGTACTCACCTGTCTTTGCTATTATCGTTACTAGAGCCAAGTCCAAGTCTTTAGTCACAATATGTTCTATAGTTTTCGTACTGTAACTTGCTAACGTTAGGACTAACTTTAGTTAAGGCCTAATAGTAATGTTACTGTTACTGTTAGTGTTAGTATTGTTACTGTAACTGTAAGTTGTAACTAAGTTAAGGTATGTCTTATGTGCAATATTCAAAGTGCAATATCCAAATCGAGGGTGGGTGTCAAATTTCCACATTCACGATCAAACTCACCTCTTCCACACTCCGCTAGTCCAGTGTATCAACAATTAGTAGGGGCACGGTAGAGCCAGTCTTGTCTCACTACAGTCAAAGATAATCCACCTTCGTGCTACAGTATACTGGCGAAGAAACACAACATTAGGAATTAGGCCTAGGTAATGTGTACATTTTTTTTATTTTTTTTTATCATTGACTGACCAAATGTTCAATAAATGTTATGCTAGATGAAGGTTGATTACCGGAGTACAGTCTACGGGCAAGAGTAAGTACCATAATGCCAAATATAAATTGCTGTTCATCTACCGCTTTCAATAATCTCCATATTAATTTTTAACTTTAAATTGCACTATTTTATAATTATTTAAATTTAAGTATATTGATATCGAAATTTGGTCTACAAGTTGGTAATAAACATTTATAAGACCTACGGATGTTGCATTTGTATGTCCAACATAAGCTGTCGTTAGTACACCCTACGCGCGAATATTGGCAGTACTTTTGGTTTACAGTTAGTTTGCAGTTCTTCCATACCAGTACAAAACCCTATGATATGCTACACTAACGCAACTTAGCATGTAGTCTGTACTTGCGTGAAAGCTAGGACGGGCAACCGTAGTAGGCTAGTAATAAGTTATGCAGCCTTTAGCCTAACATTAGTCGCGTCCAAACTTGTTTTGGAAAACATAGTCGACAAAACAGCAGACAGATGGGAGAGAGATTGCATCTTCAAGACTGCAAATGTCCGATCTGCATGTGCATTCTGATCGAACCTGTTCGAATGCCATGCAATCATGAATTGTGCATGCCCTGTTTCAAACAAAATGTTGAGGAGGCTCACTTCACTTGTCCAATTTGTCGTCTGCGCATAAGCAGTTGGGCTAGGAAGCAATCACGTCTAGGCCAGCTTGTGGATGTGGAAAGGTGGAAACAAATCCAGGAAGCATTTCCTCTTCTGTGTCAGAAGAGATTGAATGGAGACGATGAAGATAGTGAATACGGTAACTAAGTAGGCTACACTTTATCATAAAAATATGAAATTAAACTTGACACTGACAGAGGTCTGGGCCTAGCCTAGGCCTACTGTAACATACTGTAGTTACAGCCTGATAGGCCTAACATTAACAAACAAAGTTAACTGTAGCCTACAAGTTACAAGGTTAGACCAAAGTACAAGTAGAAGGTTAGACCCAGACGACCTAGCATTATTTCAGTATTTCAATATTGATTATTAGGCCTAATGTGACAAGACATGAATGTGTTGGACAATCATCCTTTATCAAATCACTGTTTTCTTAACTTCATTCAGAAACAAGCTCCCCAGTCAAGAGGAATAATGCCCAACCTGGAGAAATTCGAAAAGAGTACGAAGAAGAGATCAGTAAAGTAAGAGAACCTGTGATCATAAAATATGATTTTTTTATTAATTATTTTGTTTGAAGAACTGGACCGATTTTTATTGATCAACAATGTACCATAGTTAGGCTAGTGGTTTATAGTTTTATACTGCTAATAATGTTGTTTGCTATTCTTCAGTTTCCTCTCTATTGCCTTGACCTTGGATTGAATAGGGTCGAGTCAAGTTAATCCTGAATATAACAATGACTTGTGTGTTTATGCTGTGATGAATCCCCACTTTGATGTAGAATTTGTATAAATTTTCTTTTAAAATGAAAATGGCTTTCTCAATGTGCATCGATGATGTCATACCCATTTCCTTCAAGTTCATTTTGCTATTCTTCAGTTTCCTCTCTATTGCCTTGACCTTGGATTGAATAGGGTCAAGTCAAGTTAATCCTGAATATAACAATGACTTGTGTGTTTATGCTGTGATGAATCCCCACTTTGATGTAGAATTTGTATAAATTTTCTTTTAAAATGAAAATGGCTTTCTCAATGTGCATCGATGATGTCATACCCATTTCCTTCAAGTTCATTTTGTCCCAGACAAATAACAGGTAGATAAGCCATGCTATTGAACTGGAATAATCCAATATCAGGACTTTACTTGTCAAAGGCACTTGGCCATTTTGGCAAAAATAGAAATGAAAAGTTCATGTCGGTATGGGTTTCTCTGCAGTATGTTTCCTGCCTTAATATCCTTTGAGAGCTTCAAGCTGTTAGTTCACTGTCTTTTGCTCTTTTATTTTTACAGTTTCAGAAAATTAGGCAACAGGAGGAAAAGAAAGCAATTGAAGAAAGCGAGGCATTAATAAAGCGTCTACAGAAGGAGGAAATATTGAGATACGAAGAAGCTAAGAAGGCCAAAGAAACACAGCAACAAACTGATGAAGAATTAGCTAAGCATTTAGCAGCTAGTCTGGAAGAGGTTGGTAATGCTCTGAAATTACATTGTAGTCCAACATGGTATTTGGCCTTACATGATTAATATTAATGCATATTATTTTGAATTCCAAAATTTATCAACATAACCTTCACAGAAAATTCTGGCTAAATCTCAATCAGTTGTGCAGTACAGTAGTTGTACACACACACATAGCTGGTGTTGCGATCATCAAGTTGAGTTGGGTCGCGTTCCCTCGCACAGTGCAAGGCCAGCATGACGTTTGCTTTTTGTTTTGCTTGACAGGAAGAAAAATGGAAAAGAGAGCAGCAGTCACAAACAACAAGAGATGAAGAACTTGCCAGGAGATTGCAAAAAGAAGAACAGGTACTCATTAATGATCATGAATATTAGCTGCTGGTTGTATCTGCTGCATAACTTCTCCCATCATGCGCACAACATAATAGGGCGTTGGCATAGAGGCACATATTATGTGTAAAAACTTGGGGAAAGTTGTGTTACTTTCCAAAACTAATATTATCACCGGGCCTAAGCTTAGCACACACTCCTCGTGTAGCGAATGAGATTTATGGCAAAACAGCTTGCATATAATAACCAGGCTGGGTAGATGTTGCTTGTGGGTCGATCCATCAACCCAATTTCAGAAAATTTTGACAGGGTACCTCTTGGATTAGGCACTCCAATTTTGCAGACCTTCGTAACTCAACTAATATCTACAAATGGTGCAATATATGAGCCAACTGCAAGAGGTGACATGCAAAGCCATTGGTTGATTTTGTATGGAATGACCCATTTGCCATTCTGAGTTTGTTCAGAATGTTGTACAACTTATTATAAACTAAGCCATTATCACTTTCTCCCCCAAATATGCTATAAAGTCAAATAATGGGGATACATTTCAAAATTCAAGCATCTACTGCCACCCTGAAAGAAAATTTTACAATCTACCTAACTGTGACTTTAAATTTTATTTCAGGTTGTCCAGTGGTTTGAAAATTGTCAATCAATGGATTTGAGAGAAATTAATTATTGATCCCACACCTCTGTTGAAATTGTGGTCATATATTTCGGTCGCAAAAACCTTCTTAAGATATAGATCGAAATCAGACATATTTGGCTGATGATTTGCCTTTTCCACCTTTTCAACAGAGTCCAAGTTCTGTCATAAATCTGTCTGGACCGTCAACATCCAGCCAAAAAGGTCAGACTCCTTCTATGAAATGCGCTCGTTTGGAGCATCTGTTTAACAAGATGGAGAATAAAAAGTTTCACAGAGACGAGACAAGTGGAAGGAAAAGTACAACTCATGCCTTTGGTGCTTTCAGTCCCACTCCTGTCACCAGGTTACCCTCGATGAAGGACATCGATGTCAGCGTGCAGAGGACAAAGAGCACCGAAAGTGAAGATAGCATCACCAACGAAGTGTGCCACTTCAAGCCAATCAAAACGTCGCCAAGGACTGCCCGTCGGAGACTAGCAGATGGCTCAAGGGACTCTCCCCCGATTGTTCATTCCACTCCAAGAAACTTGTCGAATTTAAGAAGTCCCAAAAGCGGCGACACCACACCTGCTATGAAATCTCGATTGGTGGAAATGCTCTGTAAAAAACTACCAGATGCACCTACTAAATCAGACTCCAATTCGAATCGGCTTTCTAAAGAAGTGCAAGCATCACCCACAAAATATTCAAAGATGGCTGAGGATGAAACGGAGGATGTAATTCCAGATGGTAACGACAGCCATCAGAAAAAGAAGACATCTTTGATCGGACAGGATGAAGAGAAAAGCGATAAAAGGAGGATTGACATTCAAGGTAAACTGAATCAGTTCTCGCGGACAGCAACACCGGAGCTAGAGGAACAAACTCACACGGTGAGTAAACATTCTGACTGTGAAAATAGTCCTAAAGTCAGCACCAAAAGGAAAAAGGGCATTATAAGAGAAAGTGTAGAGTCTAAACCCAAGAATAAAAATTTCAAAAGACCTCACAGATCAATGACGGATGAAAACCCAAGTCCACAAAAGAAATGTAAAGTGGATGGGAAACTCAAAGACCAAAATGCTAACGACATTTTGACTAATTCGAACGATGCGACTGTGTTGGATGATGCGGAGGAGATCGAAGATATAACCAAGGGAGCCATTCCTCAGCATAGCAATGGACAAGGTGATGACAGTATTGTTTGTAATCCAGCAAATGGCATTCACAATTCTGACTCGAAAAGTCGCCAGAGAAATGTCTCGGAGGTTCACCGAAGGAGCAGTGGACAGAATACGCTCGTTAAATACATGGAGCTCATGACCGCCGAACAGAGAAAAATACAGCAAGAGGATATAGATCGCAAGATCGCTCTCGAACTGCAGAGGCAATTCGAGGAAGAATCCAAAGGGCCGCTCTCTTCCATCGTACGTACAAAAGGATCTGAGGACGCTTATCCGCTACGGGCAAACAGAAAGAGGGCTTATAGGGAAATAAGCCCCAGTCCCAAATCTTGAAGAATGGTGCGCACATAATCGACGGAAAGATGAAAACCATTGATTTTAAATTGCGTAGAATAATTAGTGTAATGCCAATGATAAAAAATTCCTTTAAAAATTGGTGATAACTGTTGTTGAGGGCATTTAATCTAGTGGACATACAGAATGTGGTTTAGGCTTCTTTTTTTTTAATGCATTAAACTTAGGAACAGTATGGGTTAATATACTCTGTTGATGAGATTTCTGAAAATATGTTGAAATGATCTTGTAGGGGTTAGAGGGTGTTGAGCATTATACCTCTGGCCTTTTATAATGGAGAAATTTGAATAAGGGGTGTTTTTTTACATCTAACTGCCAACCTCAGAGAAATTCTTTGTCATGACTTCAGTGAATTTTTTTTTTCCCATTTTAATATTTGACAATGTTTTTTTAAACTTATTTTGTGTGTAACACCTTAAAGGAAGTTGTTATGACATTTTTAGCCAGTTTTAGTTTTCTAAAATGGGTGGAGGAAGGTGGGGAAGGGGGGGGGGGTATTGATGATCATTAAACATCTGTTGATAGACAACATACCACCTCTAATAACCCCATTTTATGACATTCAACAACAGATCATTGTCTGTTCTATGCTGTTGTGTCGGTATAATTTGTAAATCATTTCAAATTTATCTGCATGAATTGCTCATACAGAAATGGTTTTAAAAAATGAATTAATGTACCACAGTTCTGTGCATTTAATAGTACTCTTTAAAAAGGGTATAAAGTCTGTCCACACATTTGAAGAAGGCATGTAACACTTTTGTAGTAAATATTTTTATTTTCGGAGTTGTAGTTAAAAGTGACATCTACGTCCTTCTGCTCTGACTAGAACACTTTAAAAAACAATTGTTTTCTTTCTTGTTTCTGCAGAAAATAAGTCACGATAGTTTCTCTCAACTTTACAAGATCTACAGAGAATTTTTTACCAAAGTAAAGAGAATTAATTATCAAAGCAATGAAAGATTCCACTTGATTCTGACAATGTTGTTACCCTGACAACATGATGGTAATTATGACACAAAAAGAGAAAATTCTCATTATGGTATCCTGATTAGTCAAGCACTTGAAGTGCAATTTCATGGATTTCAAAACAAAATACAACAAAACTAAATCTGAAGGGTGCAGTAACTTTTTATTTGACATTCTAAGACTGCTCACATTTAGTTGGTGCTTTTTATTTTATATTCAGTTTATACATTGGTTTTCTTTGTAACAAGTAAAAGTTGCTCTCATCTTGTAAATACATAGCTTGTATAATACTTGTATATAATACAGAATTATTAAATTTTAAAAACTTAAAAGAGAAATTTGTCAGGTTGTTAATCAGACCATGTCCTTCAGTCTGTTCGTAAATCAGTAGTCCCATATATTAAATTTGTTTTAATTTTTCAGACTACCAAGAGAAGTTATTATGAGATAAGAGATAGTTAGTTTCCTGTTTTCATTTTGCTTAGCAATAGTTAGGGGTTGAGAAATGTTTTCATCATCAAAAGACTACAATGACAAAACGACTGAAGTTAAGTGCAAATGTTACTATTCATGTTCCCATGTGGGTAGTAATAAGTCGTACATAACATTATAATATTGGCCAAGGTGGTAATTAATACATGAGGCTACAGTATTAATAGCCAAATGTAACCCACCCACTGCCTCTAACCCCCCCCCCTCACAGAACCCCTCTTTCTGTAAAGAATGTTATATCATACATTGATTGGCATTGCTTTTAGTAGCTATTGTATATTATTTAGTATTTTACTTTTCCAGTATATAGATATTGTCGAGGCTCTCTTGTCTGTTGTGCAAGAGTACGATTGTCAGGAGAGGAACGCTTAAAGCAGAATGCAATGGGGGAGAAATATTGAACCTTGGTAAAAGTGCCTTAATACCTTTTCACAATTTTCTCAATAACTCCTTATCAAATTGTGAGTAGATTATATAGAAATGTTTTGGTTTGTAAGGTGAACTAAAGATGATCACATTTGGATTACATTTCTTAAAGGGATCTTCTGGTGGCTGAAAAGTAGGTTGCATCTTTAGGTAAACTGCACACTTAGCATCTTAGCATCTTGTACGGTGAAGGTGACTTTTATTCAAATTAGGGGACTATTGTGTCGACACACCTGACAAAAGCTACGTAAATGATGTCATCAGGGCAGTTGAGCTGGAAAATGTGAATTTAGCACATTTCTAGTTTTCTACAAACAATTAAATTGCCTACCACTGGAATATCCTTGCAACAATTTAGGGCTTAAAGATCTGCTGTATAGACACCAACTATAACAAGCTATCATGGAAAAGTTTCTTGAGATTACATAATCGACCTGCCTTGGTCGTAAAATGACCTCTTTTTACCAGTTAGTTAGTTTTTCTTGTATGAGGGTCTTTGTGTGAACGCTGTATGATTAACTACACTGTAAACATGAACATATTTCCAGTGTTTACACAGAGCCTAATGGTGTAAAGAAGCTATGCAGGCTAATTGTAGAGCCTGAGGTCGATTTACGCCCGTGGCAGGTCGATTACGTATAGCATGTTAGAATTGGAGTAGATAAAGCAGATTTGTAAGGAAGGCTGGGATAGGGGTTGGGGTGGGTGGCATAATGGAACAAGGTTATTGGTTATCCTTCTCTGATTTGTCTATCAAGATGACAAGAGGTTGTTTTCAGTTATTAGGAGAAATGTTTCAGGTCATGTATCATCTTTGAGTCAGTTTCAAGTAGGGTAGAGATCGGAGAGAAGTGGGCTTGTCATTTCATTGGTGGATACTGGTATCTTTTTAGTATGCAATACGTAGTTCTTTCTGCGAGTGGGTTTTAAACTTGATAGTTTTTAAAATTTGATGAAATTGATTGGAAAAGGTAGATGCACTGGAAAAGTCTTTGGTATATTTTTGTAACCGAAAAGTATGGTTAAGGAATTGCTGGATTACGGGTATAGAACAGTTTGGTATTGTTCGTAGACATTTGTTATGAAATTGAAAGTAAACGTCGAGAGTTCCAGAACTTAAATATTATTGTGAAATATTTTAATTGTCACCCTGTAAAATGTTTTCCTTTTTTTTTGGTAAGAAAATTAATACATTCCTTCTTTGGATTACACAACAGTATTTCGGCATAAATTGTGCAGTGATATATTCATGATATTTAAATCCAGTGGTCACTTTTGACCCCGGGTCACTTTTCATATAGGCCGGGGTTCATTAAGCGAGCAATTTTGATTCAGATATGTCATCTCTAGCCAGTAAACCTGGTGTAAACATAAACCCATAAAAAAAAGTCCTACATTTTGGAGCTACATGCTTTCATCAATTTGTTAGATGTAACTTTAAACTCAGCCTAGACATGCATGTACCCAACGTAGCTTCTTGGCATATTAGAATTAAGACTAAACACTTTTAGTTATTATCAGGTTGCTTTGAATGATTTACCAGCGAGAACTATACCTTCTGTTTCGACAAGACGAAAAGTTTCATAAAGAGTTTTTACAGTACGATTCACTGTACTAGTGTACAGAAACGATTATTGTGGAACGCAAGACTTCAACTAGTAGCATATATCAACCAGACAGACAAAAGAAAAAATGATAATTAGACAGAGGAAAAATGGCACGCACTTATATTTTATTCAGTCATCACGATGTTTGTCCCCATTGAGGCAACATGTTTTAAAAGCTTGCAATGATAAGCTGATATGTTGTTGTGAGAAAAATGAGAAACATTTTATACTTTGTAAGATGACAAGAAATGATAGCAAGTTTTGCATTTAAGTAGCTCTCAGTCAATGCAATATTCCCAAATGGGAATGGGAAATCTCCTTCACCCTTGCTAACCCCCTCCCCGCTCCTCCTCTTCACGGGTGAGACATCCAGGTAGGAAGTGAGAACATCCAACTTTGGCCAAATACCTGTTTGAAAGCATTTGACCAAGGCTGTAACCGAGAAAACAGAAACGTTAAATCCCAAATTTGAATTAAAATACTTCCATATGTATTACCAGCCTTGTGGAAGTTGTCTCGGGTATTGACTATATCATAGTCTTATTACTCTTGTATAATGTTAGATTACCATTGCTGGCAAAGGGATAAAATTAGCTATGGCAGTAAATATAATATTTGGGGCAAACCTGACATACCCTATTTTTAACTTTTAGTGGGGATTACATTAGAGTGCCTTCCCGTATGAAATTGAATCAATTCCACAGATTAAATTAACAGTTTCCTGTGATTTAATAAAAAGATGTATTTGCTTGTTTTACATTGCTTATTTGCATTCATTTGTTGTTGTTTTTTTAAGGGGGGGGGGGGATCATCCATTCACCCATGGTTATAATGCAATTCAACTGAAGATCAGCCCATTGTGATTTAAAAGTCATCTGCATTGTATCACAGCCAGTTGGGAAAAAGTATAAACAATAGTTTTGGAACTTGATTTAAATATTTTGAATTTTTTAAATTCGGATATTCTGCTAGCTTGTTTATATTTTGGTTTTATTCTAAGTCCCACTAATCACTTCTAAACTATTGAAATGTGAAGTTTTCTTTCCTCTTTACAGTTAATACAAAATGCACATTCATTATGGCCATAAATAGCAACATTAATATATGAGGGGTGACATGCTTGCATCATCAACAAGACTGTACTAATATCTTGATTAAAAAAAATATCATGCACAGCTTGTTGGTTTACAGCAAAACAAAAACAGTGGCCCTATTTGGTATTATGTACATGCAGCTCTCTGTTTCAAATTTTCAGCAATATTGACCCCAAAGGTAAGGAAAACATAAATGTTACTCTGCAAGTAGCACTGGTGAAATATTCAGCTTCATGTAAACAACTTCTCAGAAGCGCTGGTCAAGGTGCCCATCAATTAAAGTGGCTGGACTACTAAGTCTAACACTCAGATCACTAGGTCAGTTCCTCAGATGCAAACAAAGCTCAATGGGAAAACAATAATTGCAGAACAAGGCTCTGGATCCAGCACTACCATGGAGTTCATCCCTAGTTCGTAAAGTGGGGACAGAAACCAATCCTACCCTCACTTTGAAATTATGGGGAGGCTGAATCCCTGATCCCACGCTTATGAATATTCTATCACTGCTATAGGCTCATGTACTAATTCCTTCAAGTTTCATATTTCCCTTAGTTTACATGGATTTATTGTTTCAGTTAAACAGTTGGATAAAAACATTGCTCTGCGATAGAATTGGCTATTCGCATATTTGAAGGGTTTCAAAAACCTTGCGGTACATATAACATCTGCGCGGTGGCCATATGGGAATTGTGACCTGCAACATCCTTACAGTATCTGTACATTGTAGTGTATGGTTTTCCTACAGGCTCTGTGGGCGTCATCGGTTTGTGAGGGACTGAATCAAATAAAACATAGCTTTAGTTATTACAACATGGAAGAAGAAATTTAAAACTTGTCCCTTCACTAATAAATTTGTTATAAAGTAGGCCCAGGGAGTCTTCTACTTTGTTAAGCTGTTGTACGCTTTTTGGAAGACTTCCTTCACACTGTAAATTTACACGTGAAAAACAAATAAATCAAATACAATAGGTGTCCCTTAATCAAAACGTGCTGTCTCTCAGGTACTAACAATTGGCATGTCTAATTGAAGAATACTTTACAAAGGAACAAGGCACTACCATAGATGTAGGCCTACAAACATGTATTGTAGCATATTTTAGAAGTCTGCCAAGGTACCTTGTTTAAAAATCATCTTTCTTCTGTAATACTAATATCTTCACTTTGCAAATAAATCTCTACTTGAAACTCTCAGATGTCTTTGAGTTGTCGTGAAATACAATTTATCACTTCATAAACAGCAAAAAGGATGCATGCATTTGTCACAAACATTAAATCTTCATTGTCAATTGCTTGGAACTTGAATGTAGAAAAAGGACTGCAGTGTTGCATCTGAAGCTTCTTGATTAGTACTTTCAAATCAGTTGGACCTAGGCCTACTGTATATAGCGTCTATGCTATTACTGTACTACTGTAAAAAAGAACACTAAGTTACTGATATAAGCCTAGGCTAGTTACTTGTAGCTACAGTCGCCTAGCCAAGTCATTTGTCATGGTCTATCGCGACGCTAGTCTGTGTAACTGCCAGTGAAATGCCTAAGTACAGTCACTCAATACTAAAAGATCAAAACTTCGGTTACATCGAGTTGTGTATTTGTGCAGCTAATATAACAGCCGCATTTCAGTTTCTTGGCACCTTGAAACGTCGTTTATCACTTTATCTGCAATAAGTTTATAGATAAGATAGGCACTGTTAACCTGTTACTACGTGCCATGCAATACAGATCGAAGAGCGACAAACTGTTTCGTGGAACCGATTTTTATTTTATAAAATTATGTTCAATATTCATATTCGCATTTCATCAGATGTACACATTTACCTAGAAGTGTTTCTCATTTATGTGCATTTTTATCAAATTTAAGAATTTCTTACAATATGGAAAATTAATTGGGCACTTCATTGCGTAACATTGTGACTACGTAAAATAGCAGTACACTGAAGGTGGACGCATGGCTGAGCTGTTGTTGGTCTGGCTTCCAATTGCTGGAAGCTACTAAGTAGTTCGTTGTGATATAGTTGTCTTTCGTATCGGTATTTGCAAAAGGTCTCCAACAGAGGCAAAGGAAAGGTTAATTTTAGCTTAACAGATCCAATTCGAATGCTTGTAAGATCTCATTTAGACAGATTTTGATATCATGAAATAAAAACATATATTAATATTTGTGAGTCATGCATTGTTTTGTAATTTTATGCAATTCGTACTGGATCGTGAAAAGGCCACTGATAAACTAATACCCAGCAATGATAATTGCCCGATACATATTTTACAAGATTTTACTTGGAAATTATAAAAAAAATCTAATCATCAAGTTAATAATTAACAGGGTTACTTCATGGGACAAAAAAACAGCAAAATAAGTCAGTAAACTCCAAATGAAGGGCTCCATTATATATTTATCAGTATGAGGTGTGTACTTTTGTCTCCACTATATCTACGGTGAGATAACTAGGATCTAGCTAGGTAGGCCTAGTACGACTACATCATACATGTATGCAACAATGATGCATTGACACAACTTAGGTGCTAGTATTACGTTTAGATTTATGTACGTACCAGTTCGTCCGTGTTTCTTTTATCTAGCAACTCTGAAAATCTTGATTTTTCAGTCGAGAGGTGGGCATCAACTGGCCTGAATGCCGCTTTCAAACAGTGAAAAGCTGAAACCTGAAACAGGGCTGTCTCAGAGAAAACGCAGACAATCGGGGAACAACCACCTTCATTCAGACAGAAAACGTTCTCGTGAGGAACTGGCTCGAGTTGGCCCTTCAACAATGGGCGAAACAACCCCCAAAAGGGCTAATTTCTCGGCTATCAATCCCTCAAATAATGGCTTCACAAATAGGTCTTTACCGCTCATTAACAATAAGCCAGGAGGAGGATCCAAAAAATTAGTTATAAAGAATTTCAAAGGTGAGATATCTTCGAATGCGATCAGCCTAATGCAGTAGGGCCTAGCCTAAGCTTCAACTGCTAACTTAGTCATGTACCTGATTAGGTCAGGACTCTGAGACTAAATGTTATCCTAGTCCTTACTCCAAGGTCTCTTTGAGACTTATCCTTGGTGTAGCTCGTTGACTGTATGGTGGGCCTACACTGGAATGCATTAAACTGTTACTTGTGTTAGGCTCTCTAAAATCTTTGAAGTGCCTTATTATATGCATAGGCCTATGCTATGAATATGAGTTATGACGTCCATTTAGCCTAGCAATATATGACCTGGCGAGGCCGGGCTATGGTACAGAAAATCTTGAGGTTTTTAAAAAAAGTCAGTATTCTTACTACGATGCCATTTCTCCCCTACAGTGAAACCAGATCTCCCAGAGAACTATGTACAACAGACTTGGGAAAGATTGAGAGATGCTGTACGAGCAATACATGAAAGCAGACCTATCCGGTACAGTCTGGAAGAACTCTACCAGGCAGTCGAGAATATGTGTTCACATAAAAAATCAGGAACTCTGTACAAACAACTGAAGGAAGTGTGTGAGAAGCATATTGGTGCTCAAAAAGAACAGTTTGTTGGATATCCTTTTACATGGAGTTATAGCCGATGAAACATGGAGTAAAGGAAGTTGCTTTTTGACTCACGTTTTAGCTGCAGTGTGTACATGGGCATCTCCATATATTTATACATTTTATATCTTTGTTTCACCACATGCAAAGTTACATTTGCATAACATTAACATTGTATAAACTAGTAGGCTATAGGGCAAGGGTTGTAAACTAACCATTACATTCAAAATGGCATCATGACAATTGACTAGTTTTTGTTAAGATGTCATGTTACTATAACATTAACCGTTTTAAAATAGCAGGCTAAAACTACGTTGGATCTGAAGGGACAAATAACTTGTAGACTAGCTGTGTTAGTATAAGCTGACAACTCAACAATTAGTTTCTCTTGGTCAAGATGTCATGATAGTGTAACTTAACATGTCATCAAGTATTGTGTTTTTGATGTTTTGTCACGTTCAGTACATATAAACAACATCTTGACAATTTGATACTTTTTGTCAAGTTAAGTGCATAATGCTGCACCTAAACAATTTTATGATTTTCATCAAGATGTCAGTTATTGTAACCTGACAAGTCAATACGTATCATTTGATGTTGGATGTGTTGTCAAGTTAAGGGTGTGTTGCTAAACTTGATATATTTTTTCCCACATGTCACGTAAGTGTAACCTTACTTTCTGACAAGTATCATGTATTTCACGTGTTGTTCAGTGATGGGCAAAGCAGGAATCCTGCAACTATTGTCATCAAGATGTAATGTTAGCGTAACTTCTCAACTCATCAAAAGTATACCTATTTGTTGTGATGTTACGTTATATACTAATACGGTAAGGCTACAACTTGTCCCTTCAAAACCAACGTACTAAGCACATATATTCAAGAATATATATTTGGTGTAAGTCCACTTGTAGCAGCATTGTTGTGAATGCAGGATTTCTGTGCCACGGTAACTAAAAATCTAGAAATTTGACAATGGAATTGTGCAGGGACGCATGTGGTTCCGAGTGGAAACAAATACTTTGAGATATTGTGTCCTAGGAACACAAGTTTTGGAATCCTTATCACTATACTGTGCAATCAAGGATGATAAGAAATGAATAAGACTTAATGATGAAAAATGATACAAAGATGATAGTTCATAGACAGAAATTGCTGCACGACATGGAGAGCAATGAAGAATAAGGAAACGATGCTTCGAGTTTTGGTGACTTTTCCTGGCTTTAAAACTAAACTAGAATGCAAAATCAGTGAGATCATCATTACCGTTATGGCTTCTAAGGGAACTAGGGTCTCGTAGTATTGGGAAGTACCGTATACGGACCTAGCTTAATTTTTCTGTAATGGTCAAGTATTTTTGCCATCATACATAATATTCCAAAATTCAATGTTGTTGTGTATCTTTAATGTTTGAAGAGATATTTTGAACCTTAATTCTGAAACACAGAGAAAACAGATAGTCTTTCCTACCTCAAACAACTAGACAAATGTTGGCAAGATCATTGTAGACAGATGGTAAGTTGACTATTAATTGTGAGGTATAGTACAGTACCATGGTGAGTAATTTAGTGGTGTAGACAGTTGGTTTTTGAATTTAGCAATTTCAAGGCCTGGGTATAATATTTCCAAAGTTTGAAAGTATAAATGTTGTAAAATACCAGAGATATTGTTTGGAAAAGCTGCATTGCATGTTTGTATGTCTTATCCAGTTTGAATTGCACTATTGCAATACAAAATTGGATGAACTATTCCAGTATTCAGTTGATGATTTCTTACCTTTAGTAGCTTCATAATTTGCCAGATGCAATTACCAGCTGTACCATCTTATGACAAATCTGCAAGGATCATATAATTACAAGTATTTATAAATGAAACGACTTGTAATCTTCCTGTCATAGACATTTTATCTCTGCTAAGTACGACAGAAGCTGGAGTGATTTATTCCTCATTTTTAAAGCTAATTTGGTACCAAAAGTATAAGGCTTAAACTATTTTGTTAGTGTAACCTGTAAATTCTCTCTTATGGATGTTTTCGGATGGTCAGAGTACCACTTGATCACCACTGACTCGATCCAGTAATCTTATTACGGACTATTACAGATTGTACCCCAAAGTATCTGACATTGTACATAACACACATCAATTGATGAAGTAACCTCTAGTACTGATTTATCAGAAATTTAAAACACCTGCTTTTGACACCGCAAAGAAATGAGGATCTGATGGTTTGCTTCTTTTCTAATTTTTAACAGATTATGATCAGAAGTATCTTTTTATTCTTGGACCGGACTTACGTTTTGCAGAATTCTCTTGTGTCTTCAATCTGGTAAGATTGGTGAAATTTTATAATTTGTGAAATATTGGAAGAATGTATGGTTCCCCAAATATCATTGAAAATAAGGCTCATTACGTATATCTCATTTTGGGCGTCATGTAGGTGTGTGGGAAGTTAGTTTTGTAACAAGTTAACATTGGCTTGTGGTAGGTTAATCGTGTGTCCGGGTTTTCGGGGCGCCAGGGTTGGATTTACAAAATTTTGAAAAGTCTGTATTTTTTGGTATTTTAGTTCCTTTAAAGTTTATGAAATACTATGGAGAAACCCTCGGGAGGGGGATTTGGCCATCTAGCCATTCCAATTTCAGCACAGAAAGATAACAAAACTGCCAGTAGTAACAATACTTCACCCATTTCTGAAATTGAACTTCAAATTTGGTATCATTTTTCATGTAGTTACCCTTCAAAATCAATTCCCTCACCGACAAACCACTCACTTTAGACCCATCCCCCAGGCCAGTTTTGAGTTAACATTATCAGGGGTTGTTTGAATATTTGTCCCAAATGACCTTTAACCTTGTTATCCCCTTGTTTGAAATCATGCAAGTGACTTGCTTAGAGATTTTGTGGTGTTTTCCTTTCTGCTCATTTTTTTTCTTTTATATATATAAGCAGATAAAACAGCGCTTTTAATCTGTTTGTTAATTCTTTTCAATATCCAGGGATATGGGTCTGGATTTATTCCGAAGTGAGATTATCAGTAATCCTACCGTCCAACAGAGGACAGTTGATGGCCTGTTGTCTCTAATCCAGGACGAGAGAGGAGGGGATGTCGTTGACCACAGTTTACTCAAAAGTCTGCTAAGGATGTTGTCAGATCTACAAGTATGTCTATAGATTATTGTGTTTCTGTTTCCTTTCTTGGTTTTTCCTTTCTGATAGTTTTAAAGAAGCTGGTTGCATTTTCAGGTAATTTGCTCATGCCATGAAGTACTCCTTCCTATTTGAAAGGGCAACACTGCCCCCTCCCCTCCCCCCACTTCCCCATGCTCCCCCTCCCACCCATTTCTTTTTGCTCTGTTGTTATGTGTTTAATTATTGTTACGCCTTTCACTTTGCATTGTTATGATTTTAATCCATCAGATATATGAAGAAGCGTTTGAGAAAGTTTTCTTGGATGCAACAGACAAACTCTATGCTGCTGAAGGTCAAAGGTTAATGCAAGAAAGAGAGGTATGTGAATTATAAATTTCCTTTTTAAAAGTTCTGTTTTAGTCTTGTTAGATCTATGCATGGGTGATATTGATCATGTTAATAGTAGAATGACTTTTGAGAGGTGTGGAGACCGTTAATGTTGTGGTTGCCATAGGGGTATGTGCCTGTACCTCTGCCACTTTGCCCTTTGCCCCTCCCCCCCTCTCGTTATCTAATAACAATTAACAGTTCTTATATAGCGCAACTTACAATAAAGTCTCGCCGCGCTGTACTTAACCCTGGTCATTGGTAACTTGTCACACCTACACACCAAGTGTGCACAATTTAAGCAATCTCTCCTGGGGCACCACAGTGCACCAAAGCCACGTGTCCCCTGGGTGAAGAGAGGCAATGGAGATAAAGTGCCTTGCCCAAGGACACAATGCAATGATCTGGCCAGGGCTGGAACCAGTAATCCTTAGATCACAAGTCCACTGCCTTAACCGTTTGACCACAATGCTCTTTGCGACTCTTCACTAAGATGGTTCAATTCAAGAGAAAACAATGCCTTTGATTTATGTACTCACCTACAGTTTAACATTTAACACCCATTGGTATTGTGTCATACTACAGCAATACAAGTAAGCTTTCTGTATTTTTCTGATTTGATAAAGCAACAAACATTTGACATTTGTTGCATGAGCTCTGCTATTTTTCATCCCCCCGCCCCCCCCCCATCCAGGTACCGGAATACCTTGCTCATGTTGATAAACGATTGGAGGAAGAATCCCAGAGGATATTAACTTACTTAGACCATTCGACCAGGAAACCTTTAATAGCAGCTGTGGAGAAGCAACTACTTGAAGTCCATGTTGGAAGCATACTACAAAAAGGTGGGTGGTTATGATCTCGAAATTAATTTAAAGTAAAGATGGCAATCAGTCCGTCTGAATTCCAGATAAATTTGGTTTAGACAAGTGAAAGGTCCTCCACTGATGGGTGTTCCAATAACAGAGACAACTGGTTAAGGATTAACAGGATTTAGAGAAAAAGGACTAATTCTACAGTGAATGGTTCTGGACAAACAGAGGATATAGATAACCTCTGGTTACAGTGGTGAATGGTGATACATGGTTGGCCATTGGATAGATCTTGATAAATGACACGCCTGGGGAGTAATTTTTGCAGTATCGCATAGCAAAATGGCCACAAGATGGATCATAGTATTTTTCTACACAGATAACGTACTACTTTATAGGAGACAAAAAAAAAAAATTGGAATCTTCAACACTGCTACACAAAATGTGCACACTACAGTATTCCCTGCCAACTGTAATTGCTTTCTGGTTAAACAGGATAAGAATAAATGGTTAAAATGGATGAACAGGTACACATAGAAACATGATTCTATGGTGCTGGTAACAAAGTAAACAAACCTGCCTTTATTGTGGTATCCTGTCCGTTTTTTCTCGGGTTATTATTCCGTTTTGCCGTACAATCACGTTATCGTCTTATCTCTCGTTCAACAGGCCTGGACAGTCTTTCGGATGAAAACAGGACAGCAGACCTCAAGCTGCTCTACAGATTATTCCAAAAGACACGAACTGGATTATCTGAGCTCTGTCAATACTTTAGTGCCTATATAAAAGTAAGTCATATTTGCCACCATTACCATAACAGGGCTATTATGATACAGTAGTATAAATAAGATAACATATGATCAAAAAATGGAGGTGGTCGGAGAAAGGATTAATTATCCCATCTCTTTGTCTTTAAATTATGCATTGTAGAAGATGATTTGATGTTTGTTACCTGAACTATGTATTATACCCAGACAGGCACAAAGTCATTTGTACCATTGAAACAGAACATTGTCTTAGGTACTTGTAAAATACTTTGGAATATGGTGGATATCATCTTAGGAGTTTAATTTAGGTATTTGAAACAAGAACAAAACATTTAAGTTCTTTTGTTTTCTTTTGTTATCTTTTTGTTTCCTTTATTCTCTTTCTTCCAAGAAAACCGGTACGACAATAGTCATTGACCCAGAGAAGGACAAAACGATGGTTCAGGATCTGTTGGATTTCAAAGACAGAATGGATAACATCCTGAAGGACTGTTTTGGAATGAATGAAAAGTTCTCAAACACAATGAAAGAAGCTTTCGAAAACTTCATCAACAAGAGGCTAAACAAGCCAGCTGAATTTGTCGGTAAGGCTTTTACGAAGGAACAAACGAACAATACTTAGTCGCACATATGAGATTCCAAAGTACAGTAGGAAGTGAATCTCTCTGATTTCTGCTGGATACTCTGTATATAAATTCTACATCTATTACAGGGACTTAACATTTAGCAGCTCTAGTCTATCCCTAAATACTTCTTCATAGCTGGCTAGGCGAAATTCACACAAAAGAGAGTCCGTTTGAAAATCTCTTAACCTGGGGACAATAACCAATTGTTTTTGTGGGTATGTAAGACCTTTGACACGTATGTAGCCGACTGCTCGGTTGTACCACTTCTCATGCTAAACCGATGTCTCTTACATCCAAAGTGTTTCACGTCCTCATTGATTGAAAGATATAAAACATCTTTTGACTTAATATATTCCCTTTTCTTTCTTTAGCCAAGTATGTGGACAATAAACTAAGAGCAGGAAACAAAGAGGCAACAGAGGAGGAACTTGAGAGGCTATTGGATAAAATAATGGTCATCTTTAGGTTTATTCACGGTGAGTAATTAAACAACTTTATGAGGTGGATGGTCTCTGAAACCTTGGACACTCTATGATAAAGTAATGGTCATCTTTAGGTTTATTCATTGTGAGTAATTAAACAACTTTATGAGGTGGATGGTCTCTGAACCTTGAAAAGTCTATGATATAGTAAATGGGTTATTTTTAGGTTTATTCATGGTGAGTAATTAGACAATTTTATAAGGTTGAATGAATGTTTCGAATGTTTTGAATGTTTATTGAAACCAGTATAAATATCAACAAAATATTTATAAAAAGGAGTACAAAATACATTTAAAATATAAAATAATATTCAAAATATAAAATATTATTATTAGTTATGGATGGTCTCTGAACCTTGAAAACTGTATGATAAAGTAATGTTCATCTTAAGGTTTACTTTATTTACAGTGAGTAATTAGACAATTTTATTAGGTGGATGGTCTCTGAACCTTGAAACTCTACTATATAGTAATGGTCATCTTAAGGTTTATTCACAGTGTGTAATTAGACAATTCCATAAGGTGGATGGTCTCTGAACCTTGAAACTCTATGATATAGTAATGGTTATTTTTAGGTTTATTCATCGTGAGGAATTAAACAACTTTATGAGGTGGATGGTCTCTGAACTTTGAAAACTCTATGATAAAGTAATGGTCATCTTTAGGTTTATTCATGGTGAGGAATTAAATTTAAGGTGGATGTGGATGGTCTCTGAACCTTGAAAACTGTATGATAAAGTTATGTTCATCTTAAGGTTTTCTTTATTCACAGTGAGTAATTAGACAATTTTATTAGGTGGATGGTCTTTGAACCCTGAAACTCTTTTTTATAGTGATGGTCATCTTAAGATTTATTCACAGTGTGTAATTAGAAAATTTTTTAAGGTGGATGGTCTCTGAACCTTGAAAACTGTATAATGAAAAAATGGTCAGATGTCGAAATGATTGTATGGGTGGCTGTATGCGTTGTAGCATATGTAAGATGGATGTGTTTTGTTGTTAATTAAGATTTAAACAAGTTTGATTCCTTCCTTTACAGGTAAAGATGTCTTTGAAGCATTTTATAAGAAGGACCTTGCAAAGAGACTCCTTGTCGGGAAGAGCGCTTCCATAGATGCAGAGAAATCAATGCTGTCGAAATTGAAACAAGGTACGTAACAGGTGGGGACGCTGCAATACTGGTCCATAGAGAGGCGTGGGCCAGAGACAGTATCGGTTTGCCTCTGATAAAAAGATCTTCTTATTCCATCTACGTAACAGTGCATTTATAAAATGAAATAAAATATTAAATATTTAGGTAGTATTTCGCCCCATTAGGTGCTTTCTTTATCAAAGTGTTTTATTCATTTAAATATTCGTGGTCTCTGCTCGTCCCGATCAGTCATGAGAAAACTAGACCACCGAAAAATGGATTGAATTTATAAATATCTTTCGATAAATTTTACTTCCGCAGAGTGTGGTGGAGCATTTACAAGTAAACTGGAAGGCATGTTCAAAGATATGGAGCTATCAAAAGATATCATGTTGGCTTTCAAACAGGTACGTTGATCGCAGTGTTGAAAGCAGTTTAAAAAAATGATCATCAGATTTCACCGATTGAATTTTAAGTAACGGTTCGTCCGTAACAAAATATCTGACATTGGCGTATTTTTTCCCCCTCTTTTTACTGCCTGATAAATTCATTCCTTGAAATAATGTTTCATATATTATATATATTTTATATATGCATAAATATTTCATATAATTATATTTTTAATATTTCAAAAATAATGCTTTTCTTAGCCGATAGTTATTACTAATAATACACAATACTTTGAAGAATTGATGTGTTACCATAGCAACAGGTCATTGTGACTTCAGATAAAGGCATGATTATATCCATTGAATCTAGGTTTCAAAATTGTTGTCCAAATTAAATATTAAAACTGCTTTATAGCTCAGTTACATGTTGTGCTTATGAATGGATATCCCATTTTTTAGGAGTAGAAGATAATATTCAGCTGAATCTAGGCTAGGTTCTTTAGAATTAACAAAACCATAATTAGTTTTACCCAAGACTGTTTAAAGTGGTGTCCCATGATGGTAATGTTTGTTAACTTGCTAACTGACTTGCCATCAAAACCAGTTGCTTTGAAAAGACTGGACTTTTTTTCAAGAATGGGTGTGTGTGATCATGTCTGCATATAGTTAAATCTTATGGAATATCTCAAGAATGGAAAATCGATCAACATTGGGTTTTGAATTATCCCTTGTAATCCCGATTATTTAATTCCTTGTAGTAATTAACCTATAAAAATGAGACTGTTGTTTATGTAAATTCCATATTACAGCATATGCAACACCAAAGTGTACCAGGTATAGACTTGACGGTGAACATTTTAACGATGGGATATTGGCCTACTTATGCTCCGATGGAAGTACTTATCCCTAGCGAAGTAAGTACATCTCAATATGCTCATAGAAAAAATGGTGTGCCTCTCTCCCCCCACCACCCACCCCTGCCCCCATTAGTAATTCATTGTATGCTCCGATGGAAGTAATTATCCCTAGCGATGTAAGTACATCTCAACATATTCATGAAAAGATTGGTATCCCCCTCCTCCCCCCCCCTTTAGTAATTCATAGTACCCTCCTGTGGAAGCACTACAGGTTCGTACATTCTGTTTATTATGACAGGTTCTATAATACAAAAAACTGCATACATCTCGCTGCATGTTCGTAACATTAATTCGTCAGCTGGAATTATAGCTTTTTCCTATGCGATACTTGGTATATAAATTACTTCCTGCTTGAAGTGATACCCACCTGACTGTCACAGGTAGGGTTAATTGTAAGGATACATCCTATAGAAAGTGCATTTCCATGAACAGAGGAACGCACACTCTCTACGCCAATACCCTTCACAATACAATGAAGAACATGTCTTAGGGGTATAGCCTAGCGGGGGTGTTGATAATCGGGTGTAATAGCAGTTAACTTAATGAATAAACATGTTTCTTTTTCCTCCTCATTCTTACTTAGATGATTAAGCTGCAAGAAGTTTTCAAGACATTTTACCTTAGCAAACACAGTGGTAGAAAACTTCAGTGGCAACCGAATCTAGGACACTGTCTTCTGAAAGCTCAGTTTACTCAAAAGGCAAGTTAAATTTGTTCTGGTTACTTTTCCATCAAAATATCATCATTTTTTGTAATTATGAAAGATGGAGTTTCAAAGTATACTAAAAATTGTCCTGCATGCTTTCAATGAAACATTTTGTCGAAGAGCGGGAAAGTGGATGAGTGAAAATGCTTATCATCAAAAGATATTTAGACATTTTAAAAGTTATATAGCCCTTGTGGTTTAAACAGGAATTAATTCAGTATAGTTTATAGAAAGCCAGAGTGTGTATGTGTTTGTTGGGCGGGAGGGGGGTGAGATAGAAGGAAGTGGGTGGGTGGTAAGGGAGTGGAAAGGATGTCTTTTCTACAAACCAAACTTGTTAGGACAGATAGGACTACAAATGTCGAAACGTGAGAGTAACCATGACGATTGTACAGCAATCAGGAATGTTGCGTGTGTAGGTGACCATTTTGTAATACAGTTTCTCTACTCTTTGGATGCCATGTCTTAATCTTTCTCTCTCTCTCCATCTTCGTCTCTCTCTCTCTCTTTAGTCCAGCAGCATTAAGGAGCTTCAAGTCTCCTTGTTCCAAAGCCTTGTACTTCTACTGTTTAACGAAGCCGATGAATTTTCGTTGGAAGACATTGAAGAAGCTACTCACATCGGTAAGTAACAATTGTTCCGGTATCGGTCAGAACATATTGGAAATTTATAAAACATGAAAGAAAAATGTGTTGATTGCAGGATGTTTCATAAAGTTTTTCAAGCAAGTTTCATTTCGAATAACCGAGGTAAATTCTAGCAAATTTTCCATCATTATTTCTTTGATGGTGGGTTTGGGCATCAAGAAGGTAAGCAACATTTTACAAACTTGTTTAATACTTGATGATTCGACGAGAGCTGTCAATATTAACTTGTGTGTATTCGTACTGAGTTTTGTGCTGCAATAGACAAGCAATAATCGAAAAGCTCTGTGACGGTGAAGCATTTTTCTTTCCTTTTTCTGATCATTTTACCTTTAATTTCTTGCTTATTTGTGTTTCAGAGAAAACGGAATTAAGTAGAACTCTGCAGTCTTTAGCCTGCGGTAAGGCAAGAGTCATCACAAAGCAACCTAAGGTATGACCAGCTCTCCATGTTTCTTCCTGCATTTCATATCCTTGTATTGGAATTTAAGATGAATATGTTATTTACAATTGCTTGGGAGAGTTTTAATGTTGTTCGATATGCGATACTGTAAAAATCACATTTGTTCCTTTTTGTTGGTGAAAGGGAATGTCTTAAAAATGAATGTCTTGCTGGTTCCATGTACAGATTTATGTCTCCTCATTCACTTCTGAAGGGCGATAGTAGATTTCGAAATAAAGAAATAACCCAGTTGGTAATCATTATTAAGTGGACCACAGGATCTCCTGTGTATCCTTTACTCTGAGTCATATTTTCAACTGGTTGGCCGTCTTCTATCCAGGATCATGACTGGTACCATGTAGTTCGCCATTTGCTCATCCTGGGGTCTGCACACCCCTAGGGGGTCCGTGAATTACTCTTGGGGAGTCTGTGATGGCAAAGGGGTCCACATGGGTTTCTGTGGAAACTGGGAGTCCATAAAAGCAACAAAGGGCATTCTTCAAAATGACTTATATTCCCTTTGAAGACAGACAGAAGACGGAAGAAGCCTGAAGAGTGCTATCAGCGAAGAAAATTGGAATTTTTCCAACCTCAGTTCCAACCGTGGTGGGGTTAGAGGTCATTGGTGATACTCCCTTCAACTGAGGGGTAATGTGAACATTTCCCTAGGTATCCGTAGATGGGCAAAAAAAGCAAACTGTCGAGAAGCTAAGATGCAGAGTATTGTGACCGATAACCGCTGGAGTTTTGGTTTTTAGTTTTTTACTGAGCTGTAAGGTTGGGTATCTATTTTATTGTACTCTGCATCTCATTACTTAAGTCAACTTTCAAATCTCTTATCTCACAGAGTAAGGACATAGAGAAGGGAGACAAGTTCTTCTTCAACGGAGAATTTAAACACAAATTGTACAGAATAAAAATCAACCAAGTGCAGATGAAGGAGACGGTAGGTGTTTCTTTTTGATAATAATACATCATTTTTATATTAGCGCCAAACAGACTATGAAATAATTCTCGTAGCGCTTAACAAAATAATAGCAGTTATAACATATATGCTTTGGTGAAGAGATACGTTTTGAGTGCTGATTTGAAACTGTTCACAGTGTTGCATATTTTTTATATGTTCTGGAAGTGAGTTCCACAGGCACGGTGCACTGGATGTGAACGTTCTCAAGCCGTAAGTCTGTGTTTTTACTCTAGGGATGAGTAACATCAGTGATGAATTAGAGCAAAGTGAGCGTGTGGATGATGGTCGGAGCTGAAACAAGTTAGTGAGGTAGCTTGGTCCTACATTGTGCATACATTTGAACATTTTACCGTTGATGTATAGTTCTTTGGGAGATAGTAGGTTAGGTACAAGAGCCTTCAAGAAAAGTTTTGTGTTAAATTTTGTGTGTGTTTTTCATACTCTCACCTTGCAAACTGTGTGCTCTTTATGTCTGCATATCTCGATTAGAACGATGAGTTACTGAAGTCTTACATAACCATCCCTTTATGTAAATTACTTTGTACTATTGGGTAGCTGAAGTCTTATATAACCTTCCCATTATTGAAATGACTTTGTACTATTGTGTAACTGAAAACCTTCCCTTTATCTAAATGTCTTTGCACTATTGTGTTAATAGCAGAACGTAACGTAATATGAAATTCTGTGAAAATGACAAAAATCATTCGTATTACCATTCCCATTACAGTTTATGTATGTCTGTGTGTATTTCACATACACTACAAGGGGAGAGAACAGGTTAGGATTACCTGCCCCACAGGTGATGATGGTTAAATATCAAACAACACAGTGTCATCTTTCTTTTGTCTATCATGTTCTCGGCCTCTTTTGTCTTTATTTAGGTGGAGGAGCAGACAACGACACAAGAGAGAGTTTTCCAAGACAGGCAGTACCAAATAGATGCAGCGATTGTACGTATTATGAAGATGAGGAAGCAGCTCAGTCATAACCTCTTGGTTTCAGAGCTCTATAATCAGCTCAGCTTCCCCGTCAAGGTATGTCTCAAGCTTTTGAAAGGTATATTTGTCTCTCTTCAAGGGGGGGGGGGGGGAGAACAGGGAATGTGGGGAAACTGGGGGCAGGGAACTGGGGGCTGGGAACTGGGGGCTGGGAATGTGGGGAAACTGGGAGCAGGAATCTGGAGGGCGGGGAATGTGGGGGAAACTGGGGCGGGGAATGTGGGAGAAACTGGGGCGGGGGAGGTGGGGAGAGGGATCTGGAGAGGTTCAATTTTAATAAAAGTGCCCAAAACTTTTGAAACCCTAGTTCCCTCTTTACCATTTCAATTAAGCAGATGAAGCAGCGTTGGCTAAACAGCGTTTTTTTTTTTTTATTCCCTCTCTTCGATTTCAAAGCCGTCGGATCTGAAGAAGAGGATTGAGAGCCTCATCGACCGTGATTACATGGAACGTGACAAAGACAAACAGAACGTTTATCACTACGTAGCATAAAAAAGAAAAAAACAAAGTCATTAAGACTGGACTTTGAGCGCATCATTCAAAGTGTGGCTTACAATAGATGATGAGCGGATTTTCAGCAAAGGTCAAAGGTCGTTATGTGATTGCCAGAGGATCTCCCGCTACTCAAAATCGGTTCAGGTTGGATTCCAGAGGGCGGTTTGCTCTGTTTCGCATGACTGTATTCGTACGTGGCCAGATAAGCACCAGCATTCATTTGGAGGACAGCATTTTAACTTTTGCATGGCAAAGTTTTGGTCTCTCTTCACCATCAGCCGACATCGGTGCCACAAGGTAAAACCCGACTCTACGTTCATAATGAGGGCACCGTTTTATGGTATGCAAGGTCGAAAGTCGATCAAAAACTATTTCACCAAGTTTTCAGAGTCGCTGGTACTTTGGTGATCCTACAGTATGTTTTCGGCGTTTTCTTTCTGTGATATGGCAGTCACGACAGTAAGCTTGCTGATATGAATTGGAAAAATCGATGGTATAAAAAAGTTTGAGATTGAAAAAAGGCGGGGAAAAAAAGAAGATAATACATAGTATGTAAAATAGAGCACATTATATCAACTCGCAGGTACGTAGCTTGTTCTTTTGTTGAGATATATAATATTGAAATTCATTGGTCTGTTTTTGCATGAAAATGCACTGCACAATAAATCTATGATGTCATACACAGACCCCATTCAACAATTTGCTGTTATTTTTATTTAACTCTTGAAATGGTGAGTACAAAACATTTGTGCGAACGGACGTTATTTCGTGTTGTTCAAATATAACTGGAGTGACTTCGTTTCAAAAATCAAGACACGTGTTTATTTAACAAACGGGGCAGAATTTTCATCGTTGAAAAACCAGGACTTTGGACACGTGGTCCATGTACTACATCACAAATTTATGTGCAATGTATTTTTTCCAAATCAAAAAATGTGACCAAATTACAAAATTTTATATATCTCAGCAATGGAATGAGCTGGTCCCGGCAGGTGTTGGAGTGGTGTGGTTCTCATCAGTTTGTCTTGTATTAGGGGTTTTTTTCGTTTTTTGTATTTTCATGCTCTTCTTGGTACCTTAAACTATGCTGGAGATATGCAGTCGACGTTAACAAATGTAACTGGTTTCCTCCTGCTGATCAGGAGAGTGGGTGTTTGTGAGTTTTACTTGATCGGTCGAGACCATTCAATGGAAAAATGTCATTTCAAAAACTAAAGAAGATGCGATTTGCCGTTTGTCTTTGATATGCAGGCAGATTTTGAAATCTCTTAAGGCACGAATTATAAGATTTCTCTCCAGTGTAGATAGATAACTCTATATATTTGTGTGTGTGCGTGCATTTGTAGATTGTCTGCGTTCGAGTCGGTGACAGGCGTGTTCGATGTGTTTCGGAAAACCGTGGATGTTCGAAAGGTCGGTGTTTAGAGTAGGATGCTTTGATGTTTTGTCTCTGGAGAGTCGACTCTTCAAGCCGAAACCACAAGAGATTTTGAGTTAGCACTTTCATGATTTGAGAAACAGGTCTATCAATTATTGGCAGCAGGAGTAGTGACATGGTGTCAATAAGAATTTTTTTGGTTTTTAATAGAAATTTCGTTAATGTTTCCAAAGAGCTTCCACTTTTCCTTTCTTTCCTAAGTTTGGATGCATACAATGAAGTCAAACTGGCAGACCTATATATGGCTCAGATTTAAGATGCAATTTGCTTTGAATTTACCACAATCTGATAGTACCATGCAATGACAGTCTGCAGTGTGGAGGGCACGACCCAAAAGTGGGGCCACGACCAAAAAACAAAGAAGAAAATTGTGGGTCATGGGAATTTTCGAAATGTCAGAAAATTTATGAGCCGTATCAGAGCTGGCTGTCCTCCATAGTCCAGGCTAGCTTTGAATGCTTTCTGAAGCATGATTCTGAGGGTTGGTGGGTCTGGTGGATGGTTCCGCAATCCTCATGGAAAGGGGAGGGAGTTTTGTGATGATTACACATAAGATCAGATAGATTTGTAAACGACACACATGTAAAACACTGCACTGTGTGTTATAGTTTGCACTAACAGAGACTGAGCTAGCTGGCTTTGTTTAAGAATTATTAAATTATACCTGACTGTGTTACACCTCCTCCCATTAGGATCACTTATATACTTTGAAAGTACATTTCATCTTTTTTTTTGGCCAACAATATATATCTTTAGCACAGTGACACAAGTGAGAACCTTTTCAGACTACAATGAGGACCCCCACAGGCACATGGTGTCTCCCTGTAGCAGTTTTTGTTTTTGAAGCTATGTCAGGCATTTTCCCATCTCTCAGACACTTCAAAGAGAAAGTACATTGATGCTAAAACAATTTGACCACTGTTAATTATTAAGTAGCTGTGACCCCACAGGTTACTGTACTGCAATTTGAAGTGGAACTGACTAATAGCCTAAATTCTTTCTTTTTTTTCACGAATATCTACAGTTTTTCATTTTTAAATATATTGATAAGACATCTGTTTTGTTCCTACCACTGCAATTTGCTTAATAGAGAGATATATTGTGACTGTTTGATATGGCAAAAGGTGCACACAAATTGTTATGTCGGTTGACATGGTGTCCATATCAGTATTTAACTTATTTTTGGGTTGGAAGGCAGGGGGGGTGGGGGAGTTTCCATGTGACTTCATTTATTTAATAGTGAATATCTTCTTGATACAGCAGACAGTTTTTCAAATCTAATTTTTCTGACTTTTTCTGATCGTCATTTTATTACAGGTAAATAATTCCTTTCACGAAGCACGTCTAAGCTTAAGGGGATAATTCCCCCCCGATATCATTAATAAGAATATGTGCTATCTACCATCTTTTTCCTCGTTTGGTCGGGGATAGGATTTTGGGGCAAGCCTGTACCTCAGAATATTAGCTAAGTGAAGGCGGCATGCAGTATAGTCAGATTAAGTTTCATTATGTTCTGAGTGTAACGGGAAGCGATTTGCAAGACGACATTTCTCTTGAAAATGTAATTAAATTGTTCACGGTGAAAAGGTCCGTAAAGTGGCCGTAACAGAGACGTATATGATGCAGAACAGTACCAGACTTACATAATGCGTATTACAGATAAGTTTAGAAACGAAACCATTGCTTAAGTGAGACAATTAGTATGTCTGATGTTTGCAACATTAGTTTGGGTTCTCAGTTTTCTCTCTAAATCTTTTTTATGTTGAATGTGTTAATTTTTGTTTGCCCACTAATATTATGAAGAAAACTTTGATGATAAGGTATCTAACCAAAAAAAAAAAATATGGTCATTTTCTAACTGCTAAGTCAAGACACTTGTATAAAATGCAATGAAAAAAAAAATGTGATCAATACAGCTGTATCTATTAAACTAACCTATCGGAGTGTATCGTCATCTTAAACCTGAATTTAATTGATTTGGACAAATTTTTCTGATATTAATACGATAAAACCTTGTCCTCAAAAAGTAGTTCTAGTAAGGGTTTAGGGAGTAGGTTATTGCCAGCTTACATTAATGTTCTGGAAAAGTCTGTGGGTAAATGTATTTATGACGGATGCAAGAATTTCCAGGATTTCTTGTAAAAGCATGGGGGAGGTGGGGGGGAGGGGGAGATGAGAGGCAAGCATTGGTAGATATTACCACCGAAACATTCAGTAAAGCCTAATGAATGTGTACAAACACGTCATGGTTTCTGTCCTTGTAATGTAATCATTCCTTACTGTATCTAAGATCAAACAATACAAACGGCAGCAAAAACAAAGATATTTTGCTGTCAGTGTGCAAATATGACATCATACCCATTTTATTCGACATCACTTATGGTATTAACTGTGACAATTTCAAATCTCAGTACCTCCACAAATGGTACATAGTTAATCGCAGCAAAATTCACTAGTACACATTTAAATAAATTTATGTAACTTCCTCCTTCCTAAAGTTACAGCATAAATTTACATATATGCATATTTATTTACTGCAGCAGCAATTATCCTCTGGCACATCTTCTTTTCAGCAAAAAAGGAATAAAATAGAAAAAAGGATACAGAAATAGAATGCTAATATAAGAAACAAAAGGACGGTTTGCTCTGATGTTTCGCTTCTGTATTTACATAGTATTTCAAGGTATTCTCAACATTAATGTGTTCAAACAGTAGAAAATGTCTGCACAGAACAACTGAAATACATCAAAATGGTACACAATATGAACTTGACAAAGTCTACTATCGCACAAACACTAGTTTACCATTGCTTACGGTTCACACTACAAACACAGGTCCATTAGGGTCAATTTGTTATTATAAATTACTACAATGTACCAACTAAAAGTAATTTAAAGGTTTCACACATTAAAGATGGGACAGTGTGTATCTGATTCACACTTCCATGGGTAATTTTTTATTCTCTTGTTTACAGAAAGTAAAAAGGGAACATGTTTAATCAGACATATTGCAATTTATAACAACAACAACAATAAAAAAAACACACAAAGGTTTAATATTGGAGGACTACCTCATGGATGCAAACCAGAAAGGAGCAATTCAGACATTTTTTTTATACTTTAAAGATAAATATCTTTGACCTGGGGATAGCTGTAGGAGACAAATAAACTGCACTCCATTTTTATTTGATTTTTTTTTTTTTTTTTAATTTTTTTTTTTTAATTTTTGATTGGACTCTGACAAATCAACACTTAACTTTTCCATCAAGCCATCCATCATAGATGGTCATCAGCGCCTCGAATTAAAGATCTTTTTACAAACGGATATCCGTTTGATGGTTGATATGCCATACTTCAGGAGGCATTGTTATCTGCATTTTTCATGTAAATTAACTCAATCCAGCTTAAAAAAAAGGACCTTGGGGGCTTTTTCAATCAGATTACATCTGGTCTTCTTTACCAGTTAGAATTTTTAAGCATTTTTTTTGCCCAGAAGATAGATCACAAATGCACTATAACACTGAAGTAAAAATCTAATTTATACAGTTTAAAGATTCCCAAAGTGCTGGGTGAGATATATGTCAAATACCTTTTAAAAGAATTCTGGCTTTGCTCTCCTTCATAAATATTACATTTATTTAGTGTTATTAAAGTGTTCGCATCAGCGTCTAACACCATGAGAGGTCATAAAGTCGGCTGACAAATATGCTACAAAAAGAGCGAATGGTCGTTGAAACAGCGATCCATTGCTAAAATCTGACTAGTGTTCTGTCTCACTGGTCCAATTTTAACTCTAATAACACTGTACATCAAACAACAACAAAAAGCTTAACACTTCCATGAGAAAAATTCTTTGCAGGAAATACTTAAAACTGCCAATAATTGAGGGGAATACAGACTTAATGTGGCCTTCTTATGACATATACTGCCTCTAAGAAAGGCCTTAGCATCATATCGAAAGCACTTGGTTTTAAATAAAGTTCAATATCCCATATAGATATGTGAACACCCTTCACATGAACACCTTCACATGGTTATAACAGAACAAGGTGCTGCATGAGGTTGGCATCTGTACAACTTCTTTCAAGGTGAAACTTCCTGACTCCTGATTGGTCACTGGTCAAAGGTGTCACATCAGTAAAAATACACCCCAAAGACAGCTGCTACACAGAACATTGTATCCTTCAATAGAACAAAATAAACAAGTAGAATCCAATTGTACTGTTATTTTTGTATTGTGGGCAGGTATACTGAAATGGTGGAGGGCTTTATATTAGATACCATCTGTGGCTGTTAAAGAGCCATGAAACATTAACAATCCAATCGGCAAAATGGAAACAGGAGAAAATTGAGGGCGGGTGATATGTGCAGGAAGAAGAGAGATGAGGGGGGATGAGGACTGATAAAAGAGATTAAAGAATGGTTGGCAGTAACCAAACTTTCAGTACCAATTAAAATGGCTATGAAGAGAATGGTTTTCCTCCATAGTACTTCTCCCTACAGTATGTTTATGCAAGATTCAACATTGATCACATACACCCCCCCTACCCCCCCTCACAATTAACCTCACATTAATAAACAGTCATTACTCAGTTCATCTGCTGTCATATAACAGGTTGTGATCAATGTGAAGGGAAAGTTTTGTTGCCAAAAGAAAGGAAAAAATACTGCAACAGTTACTTGGTTACTTACGTTCATAAAGATATCTTGTGCGCAGTTATCTGTATCGGAATCCCAGAAGCACTTACAGCCCATCCTTCGAAATAGATCAGAAAAGATGATGAGAGATGAAGATAACGGCTGATAAACATTAATTAAACTCAGATATACTGTAGGGAGTTGGAATGGAAAGATGAAAGAGCCAAGTCAGAATGGAAAAAGAAAAGAAAGCAAAAGAAAAGGGTACAAACATCACTTGGCATTTAACAGTGACAACGTTGATATCATCGAAAACATGTGGGGATCCTCAATTGTATTTCGTCAGGCTATTGCGGTTATGTTAAGAAATATATGCACAATATCTACGACAAAATATGCCAATAGGAAAATAACAGCTCAACCGGCTCATCATTTTGTCTCTAAACTATCTGCTTTTTATTGTTTTACACATGGAACATCATCATAATTTCCCCCCTCTCCCCCCCCCCCAGTGAATGGTTGCTCGCTTCAGGGGCCCCATCTGATCCTTGCCCCCAAGTTCATCGTTACACTGCTGAGAATGTTAAACATGTTTGATATCATCTGCTACAGTTAAGGTTTGTGAAACATTTACAAATCCATGCTGAAAAGATATCGGCAAAAGGAATATAGGAATGTTGGAAAACCCATAAATAGAATGAGTATTTTAAAGGGAAGGGGAAAAATCAAAAGTGTGATCAAACAGTGTGATAATAACTTGTAGTGTTATCTGTGTCAGAATGTAGAAGCATTCACAACCAATCCTGACAGATATTGGCAAAAGACAAGACAAGAAACTGCACACATTATGCTGATATAACTGATACTGTCAGTAAAAGGTCTGTAACTAGGCTACCCTGCTGGTCAGTTTACTTGCTATGTACACATGAATAGAAATACTATCTCCAGACTTTTCTGTTTTTAATTTGTATCAGAAAATGAAATATGAGAATGATTTCAATATTTATATTATAGAGCAACATAGAAATAAACACATTGGTCCAATTCCTATCTTGATAGCTCCTTCTGTTCTTGAGATTACAAAATTGTGAAATATATTCACATTTATTATTCAGATATTGTGCAATAATTTATAATATCAGACATGGACCAAAAAACATTAAACTATCTTTCATTTTCTTATTTGAATAATGCAAGGAGGACGACCTCTTCAAAAATTGCTAATCACTGATTGAAGATGTTGATCACACATTTACCAAGATGAAATAAGATCAAATCACACAAATGAATTTATATTTTCAAGGTTAAATAATGGTTCCAAGTTTTAATTGATAACGAATCCAGCTACTAGGGTACTCCAAAGAATGGCTTCACAGATTATTGTGCAATGATGCAAATAAATGGAATAAAATGAAACGTTTCTTATTAAATTATTCTCCATCCTTATATATAGAATTACAGTACAGCTCTGCAAGCCTGCCGATGGTTTCATTACAAGTCCTACAATTGGCTGGTACATTCAAGCCTGTATGCTGTTACATACTTACTAAAATATGCAAGACAGTACTTTCCTTATGCAGAACCATTTCATTCACCTCACCACAGTTGAACACAGCATAATAAATGAGATAAAACCTTCCATTTTCTTTGAGTTTTAATGAGTTCTTACAGATTTTCAAGGCTACAGACTGTATGCTATAGTACTACTATGTATGTAGGTATATTAGTTTTGTTGCGATGTAAATGCATGGTGTTAATTGCTTCAATGGGGAGTTCATGCATGGACAATAACTGCACTGATATCACAATTTTAAATTTTATACAAGTGAGTGATTACAAAGAAAATCACCACGTATTAAAAAAGGAGGGCACTTAAAAACTCAATGAAAGGGCATATATTGCAAACCAAATTAAGTGCTTAAAAACCTTCACATATATAACTATGCAAGTTATAACTAAGCATGTTTCCCCAATAGGAAACTGTACATAGATCTTTGCACATATATAACAGAACCTAAAAAATATATATATATTTAGTAGAATTTTAATTAGAAATTAAGTTTTATTTTATTTTAGTTTTTGACACAATGGCAGTCAACAGTTTAACATCATCATTTTAGTCTCAAATCAGCCATTTCCAGGTCTGTGGTCACCAATTTCATGCAAATTTACAAAACGTATACAAAATAATACTAAGAATAGGATTATGCAATCACTCTAGACGGTCTAAAAAATCTCTTTCTGGTACGTTGTACGGTGTAGTAATTGAACAAGTTGCACAGTCATGACGATGTCTTTGTTTTGCTAAAATGTCCACAAAAGACAATACCAAGGGGCATCTATGTACTAAGTATAAAGCTGAAGTTCATACAAACTACACGAGTGAGGTATGTTTACAAGCCAAGGTTTCACAAACACGTACGTACACACGCCATAACTGAATCAAAAACTGAAAAAGTTTAGTCCAAGAACTTTTCGATGACCATGGAAAGTCGTGGAAAAAATCTTTAGAGATCAACAGTATTGGGCCCAATATGCTAGAAAGTCTTATTTTGGTCACTGATTCTAAACCTTCAACACAGACTTTAATGCCGCCCTCAAAACATTTAACTTTATCTAATTTGACACTCCTTTAGAGAGGCAACTTTGAAACTTTTACTAATTTTAGCAGCCTACAACTTTAGGGCAAATACCTCAAAATACCAAATAGTCTTAAAATCCAAGGCAAAATATTGTTCTGTGGAATGCATGTGACTAAAGTACAAAATCAAAACAGACAAAAAGTCAACCTTACTTTACTCCTTCTCCTCGTTGCTCTCCAATCACAACCTGGACGATAAATTTATACCTTTCCAACTGTAGATCTACAAGAAAGAAAATTCAAACAGAATTTGAATCCTTCAATTAAAGTGATTGAGTACATAATCACCACAGACAAAAGTCAACTTTCAGTTTCACATCGACAAGAGGACATACAAGAAACTGTTTGAACTTTTTCGCAGACACAGTAGCGGGAAAAAGTACAACTGTGCACTTTTAAGTTACTACAGTAACTTATATAAAGATGAAGACTATTATTTTCCTCTTTCATCCCTTCCCTCCCTCCCCCCCCCCCATCCTCGCGACCCCCTCCATAGCAAGAAGTACCAAGAGCATATATGAATATCTAAACATTGTACTGTACCTTTGAGTTTTCCTTTAATTTCATTGCTCAGATGTTTACAAAGTGAAGTAGTTTCGTCAGCATCGTAGGATTTATCAGCTAATTCCTCGTTTAACACTGAGTGGACAACCTCTTTCACATGTGCAGCTCTGAACCTGGTAAAGTGAATATGGATGAAAATATATTTAATTTGTAGTAATTATCTCAAATAATTTTTGTAGGGTGTTGTGTGAGCATCTTACTTAACTGCAGAATCCACAGTGTGCATACTTATATCTATATATATATATAAATATATACTAATGATCTAATTTCATCTGATTTTATCTGATTTTTTAAGTAATTTTAACAGTTATGCTTCTGTGTTCTATTGTATCCAAGGTTGTAAATGGATCAGCAGTGATTGTTTAGGTTAAAAGAATATTGGGTAGAACAAGAAAGCCAAGTTCTTATATGAGAACATGTATATAACGTAACATTGCACGCAAGATTTTCACATTTTACCTGTCTTAATTTCATGTTCAAGTGACTAGTAATGTTCTTGCATTCAATGTCTAGGGAACACACCCCTTACACAATTTACAAAGTTTCATACTTGGACTCTTATTGACCTTTGAATTCCATAACAACAATAGGGTGCTTGTAAACACACATCCAGTGTATCCAATATTTACTTTGAGTTAATCTATGTTCACTAAGTTTTTAAAGTTGGCCCCCAAATGCTACATATGAAACAAATATATCCAACCTTTTCCATTGACATAATCATAATTATAATGTTCACACAGTTTCACCTCTGTTGACCTCCAATCTACTTGATTTATAATTAAAACTTTACATTTCTCTTTAATCTTTGAAAAAAAATTATAAACTAAATGTAAGCAGTGGTGCTGCACTGCAGTGAAAATGAAAGCTGCATATCTCAAAAACCAAATTTGATATGAAACTTGGGACTCTACTAACTAAAGTTAGTTGGAGTTCAACATATTAAGTTTACTCTACACTTTGTATAAAAACCATTGTTTAGACATACTTGTGGGCAAAATTTGGTCTAATCATATAAGTATTGGGGGCTTGCTCTTCACCATCTTCAGTAACCGGAGGAGGTGCATCTTCGTCCACCTTTTTATCTTCTTCTGACATCTCTGAGTCTTATATCTGAAATGTACAACATTGAGGTTTTCCTACTAAAGAAGAAATCAGTCAATGATGTTGTACCAGATGGAACTTATGTGGATTCTGAAACACATGACAGTTTGGCTTGGCTTGGTCCCAATGCCTGAAAGAATGGGAGTAATTATAGAATACAGGGCCACTCGATGATACTGTCTGAGCATCCGGATGCGCGGATGCTCAGATAGTACTTCTGTGGTGGAATTTTAGAGGGCGTCACACATGTACGGATGCCTTTTAAGAACGACACACTATTGATGTGGAATATCTTCGTACATACGGGACTTTCAGTATTGGAAATACGTGATGGTATGTGTCGAAACTTTTCGAAAATTATTTAAGTTCATTCCTAGTACTCCCGGGGTGGATGCGCGGATGCGCGGATGCGGAGTCAAAATGAAATACGTGATGGTATATCGTATATGGGTAAACTTTCGAAAATTATCTAAGTCCTTTCCTAGTACTCCCAGGGTGGATGCGCGGATGCGCGGATGCGGAGTCAAAATGAAATACGTGATGGAATTTTAGAGGGCGTCATACGTGTACGGACATGTACAGACACACCGCGCATCCGCGCATCCGGATGCTGGGAAGAGTTAATGAATGGCCCTGTATTCTATAATTGTACCAAAGAATGTAGATTCAGAAAACAAATTGGGCAAGTGCAATCAAGATAGACCTAGCCTAGGCTTATCACAACACATCATTAATCATGTTAATTACTCCAGACTGGAGCATGATCAATTGATGGCAAAAGACGGACTAGTAGTACTGTAGGCTAGTATTCAATTACAAACTGGCTCATTCAAGACCATTGATTCAACATGAGTTGTGTGGTCAAGGCTTTAGACAAACATCACAGTTTGGCGCCTCATATACGAAAGTACAGTAGGCCTAGGCCTAGACACGTTCAGGTTAAACTGAAAATCGGCACCTGAAGACCAGCCGCGCACAGATTTTGAGACGGTTTTCTGCTAAGGTAGGTCAATCAGCCCGTTGATAATTAATAATAATAATATTAATAGTGTAGCCTTACACTTACAAGGCCTATGCCTAGACGTACATGAAACAGTATACCTCGACAGCAAGGACTGTATTGTAACTTAGTGAACGTAAACATCGCCTTGACAACAGATAGCGTATAACTTAGTGGCTGCAATAGTAATTCGGCCTAGGCCATATGCTATTAAGGCTACTTGACAAACTCTTCACAGAGAAAAATAACTCTTGTGATGTTACTTTATGTTATTTACCGTGATTCCCTACTCGATATTATCAGTTCAGCATTTAGACTTAATTTAGGACTTCTTTCTGTGCATAGTAAATAAAATACTAGTAGTAGGCTATGTGCATATCTTTTAGTGTAGTTGCATAGCCTAGCGCAGATGTTGCGGACAATTTAGTATGGAACGCCGTTGGTTATGTCTTTACAGGATACTGTTCAACTCGTACGTACCCTGGAACAGAGAAAATATCCCTCTGAAAACTTACTCACGGTCAGTGGCGGAGCGTCCATACAGTCAGGGGGCGGATGCCCCCCCCCCCTGACGGACTCAAATGGACTGCTGGCGCCCTTTTCAGCTTTTTACCACTTTTTACTTATTCGCGATAATTGACTTTTTTTATTGCGCTCTCATCTACCTATTGACATTTGTCACATTTTGTTTGTGTAATTTTCTGACAAAATGCTCTAACGGCGGTCTTTAATTTATCGGCACTACCGTTGTACGAAACTATTTCCAAGCGCATGTACTCAACACCCATATAAACTTCCGAGTTGTCACAAATGGCGATGACACCTATTTATTCTTCGTTTATCTGCAAATTGGAAAGGGTCATTTCCGGCGATCTAGGGAGTATCTTTACTCAAGAATTTCCTGTACGCTCCGCGCCAACCTGCGGTGGCGCTCCTCTTAGATAGTGTCAAAGCGCCCCTATAGACCATTCTCGCCCCCCCCCCTGACCAATACCCCTAGCTCCGCCACTGCTCGCGGTACTCATATCAGTGCCAATCTGTCATTTGATACGATAATGGTAGTAACATGTTATAGGTATATGCTGCATGTTATCTATATAAGCATGGATAACGACGATTGAGAAGCAAGCACATTGCACACATAAAATAAAAATGGGTTTAAGAGATAAGTAAAGCCATATTATAATATTAACTTGCTATGCTGTGTGATGTAGGAACATCTGCTTGCACGTGAATAATACAGACGTTATTTGACTTTCTTAGTGTTGTACATTTTATAAATGTATATATAATTGGGCACTTCTTAAAAGCGTGGATATTCTTCAAAGAACCTTGATTAAGTTTCTTTGTAAAGAACTGTGTGATGATGTAGACAGAGATATATATGTAAATATGTAATCTATCACTTTTGAAGGTTAAATAGTAAACCGTGAAAAGTTGCAGGGATCAGTTAAGAAAAACTAAGAATGGCTACAGGCCAACTGCGTAGCCTGAGGAAAAATATAGAGGTTAAAAAGAATCGAAAACACATATAATAGGAGGATTTTTTTGGTATAGAGTTGAGAATGACTTGAGCTGTTACATGGTTGTAGGCTGGGTATAAAGAGAAGATAAATGGTCAAGTGGCAGGAATGGTGTTTGTCCTACTCTTGAGGTTGGTTTAGTATTAGGGACTTGGTATATATTTTTTTCCAACTTGTAGACTTACATGAAGGTTGTCTACGCATCTTGATACATCGTGACAGACTTAACAGACGATAATACTGTTCTGTTTTTGCCACGTCTCTGCTGTGTAGGATCATATGGCAACTGTTTTCATTTGTTATTGTTATTGTGTAGTACGTACTGTTTGAAAGTTGATCGCTTAATTGTGTTGCGTATTGATATCAAATTTTCCATTCGATCCTCAATCGTTGGCCTTTCGAAGTCAGCGAGAACCGCGCCCGGATAATTCTTATCCGAATTCGTGGTCAATTAGTAGTTGGTTACTTGACGTTCATGATAACCAGCTAGATTCCAGTACTGAAAAGGACTCACTATAGCTGCTGAACCAGGTACCTCTATTGTTATACTTGAACAAGACAAGGTCGCAACAAACAAGATAATTCTGTTAGCTTCATTACGTAGTTATGATAGCATAAACCTTCTATTTGTATGTGGCAATATGTAGGTTAGGGTTACTCACGTGGTACTATGAAAATGTGGTAGTAGGTCTGTATACTAGGCGGCTGATGCTTTTATTTGAATGACGTAATATGTATTTTTCCAAAGATATATAAAACATTAATTATGAGATTAATGAACAATTTATTTAAAAAAGTATTTTCTGTTATAAGAAATATAGGAATAAAAGTTTCCATGCTTGAGAACCGTGCCCTCGTTTAGGGAACTAGGTTAGGCAACTTTCGATAAAAACAGTAAAATTTCCGGATTTTGTTTTCTCTCTATGTCTCGCTTTGTTTTAATGCCACTTCATCTATCCATGAAGGAGAAAACAAGGTCAATTATTTGCCATATAATTTGAATATTTTCCTCATAAATCACATCAATTGCCGTTTTGTGTGTGTGCGTGTCTATGTGTCATATTGATGGAAACAAATCCAAAATACACCAATGTTCGCTGTACAGTTCTATATCACGGGACTGACATGGTGGATATGTTCTAATTTGATAATTAGCACTTAATATAACTAATTAAGGAATGTAATTTGTCTAAGTAATGAATCCAATGTATAACTGAATAATAAATATAGTATATTACTAATTATGGCATCTGATGTAACTAACTATTAATGGAGTATATCTTTGCAAGGTTGAATTATTTTTAATTAAAGTGTAAACCGGATTTGAATGATTAGATTATGCAACATGCTTTCAAACCACACTTGACGTGATTACTAAGTCGATCCTTTCTCAAAAGGAATATTAATTTTCCTAATCCCTTTTGTGGAAATGAAGATGTGAACCTCACGTAATACTGAAGAAAAACGGGTGAGTGACTATATGGTCATGTTTTGTGTCAGGGTTCAATGGGAGGAAGGGGCCGGAGGGGATGGTACACAATTATGTTGTGTCCCCAATACCGGCCATTGTTGATCTACGCGTTTGAGGTGAAAATATGAAGTTTCGTGTCAACGCGTTGCATGGGCATAGGCGTAGGAGGCGGGGGGGGGGGCTGGGAGGGAGGGGGCTGGGGAGGGAGGATGCATCCCCCAACCCAAAATTTTTGGGAAAATTCGGGCAATATGATGAGAATTTTTCGGGCACCTACTGAAACAAAAATATATGCACATTAGCATGTTAAACGCGCGCAAAAAATTGGTTATATTTTTCGGGCAAGTCGTTACAGCCCCCCCCCCCCCCTAGTAAATCAAATTGGGCTCCTACGCCTATGTGCATGGGTGGAGGCATGCGCTTTCCTGAAGCCTCACGGTTACACCACTGAATTAGTTACATATCTAGAGCTAGCAATTAAGTGTACCTATATATAGTTGAAGGAGAGAGTTTGGGGTAAAGGATCTAAGAACTTCTGCAGGCTGTTATATTCTTAATCCGAAGCCATAATATTGATGATAATTTCGAAGACGTTTACGTGTCCATTTTCTACCGCCCCTCTTTTTTTTTTTGTTCCTTGGGTGGGTTGGAGTGGGGTAGGTTCGGGTGTCGATTAAGGTGTAACAGCTAACAAAATGAACACAAGTCAATATACAAACATGATACACTGACTTCAAAAGATAGAATTCATTTACTTAACTTTATATCTTTATTTCAATATTATACTTGATTACCAACTGGAATTTGTGTTGGAGTTGCATATCAATCTATATATTTAAATGAGAATGGACCGAAACCATTTTTTCATAGATGAAATTGCACCATATAATTAAAGAATAAATGAAAATTCCACACAAAAAACATGCGTATATAAGTACTTCTTCCAAGTTGAGACTCGACTTGATTTGATAAAATTGAATAAGATCATTTCCACGTAAAATATACAAAGCCAAAAAAAATAAAACAATAATAACAATAACAATAATAATAATTGTTAAGTTTAGGCCTAGTTATATTTCACAGGTAGCCTAGTACTTCCACTCTTCACAACTATCCGTCGCAGGAAATGTAAACACTAAAATAGATAACCTTCTGGCAATGCCTTTGTTTACGATAGCTTCTTGAAAAAGATAGCACTTTGTCTCATCTGTAAAGCGTATATCCGTAAACTTGGAGTGAATCGGTGTCGATCTTTGCGTGCGTGTGTGAATAGATGACGTTTGTGTGCAAGCGTGCATATACCCAATGCGCGTGTTTGTGTGAGATTTGTGTGCAGGGGCGTAGCGAGCGGGGGGTGTGGGGGGTGTCACACCCCCCCAATAATTTGGTCGCTGTCGGCAAATTTTGGGTCTGTCGGCAAAAGGAGAAAAGGTGAAGAGAGCGGAAGGGGAAGAAAGAAGGAAAGCTGAATAGAGAAAAGGAGAACGGGAGCTTCTTCCGTGCCAAATTTGACTTAAAATATGCACCAGATTGCATCTAAGGACGTTTCAAAACTGAAATTTTCCAAAGGGGAGGGGTAGACCTCCTACCCTTAGACCCCTCCCCCATTTCAGTCACCACTTCCAGATCCATCGGCAAATCAAATTTGACTTAAAATATGCACCAGATTGCATCTAAGGACGTTTCAAAACTAAAAATTTTCCAAAGGGGAGGGGACACCCCCTACCCTTAGACCCCTCCCCCATTTCAGTCACCACTTCCAGATCCGTCGGCAAGTCAAATTTCACTTAAAATATGCACCAGATTGCATCTAAGGACGTTTCAAAACTAAAAATTTTCCAAAGGGGAGGGGGACACCCCCTCCCCTTAGACCCCTCCCCCATTTCAGTCACCACTTCCAGATCCGTCGGCAAATCAAATTCTCCACACCCCCCCAACAAAAAAAAACTTCGCTACGCCCCTGTTTGTGTGTTCGTGTCTGTTACTTTCGTTTTATCAATCCCTCGAGTGACAGGGCGTATATAGGCGAAGCTGGGTTTTATTTACCATCCACCACGTAACTCACAAAACGTTAAGTTTTGTATATTTTACTGCTTATATGATAAATAAAAGATTATGTTTCTTATAGTTCCTTTATTTTCTTAATTTTATACAACCGCATTGTTTTTCCAAAGGCAATGTATATATTTTCATCTAATTGAACACATCAAGTACACCCCCCCCCCCCATTTTTCTTCATTGCTTAAAATAATTCAGCTTTTAAAGAACATTTTTGATAGCATCTGCAGAAATAAAATCAGCACCTTCAGTATGAATTGCAGTCTCGACAAACCCGAAGCTATTTTCAAAATCAGTAACGTCTTCGGCTTCATGAGATTTCTTATTTTCTTGTCCGTCTGCTAGTGACTCTGTGACTTCACTTGATTCCTCAATAGCGGCGAGAGATTTAGTTTTACCGACTGGCTGTTTTTCAACTTTGTATGCTGGCCGAGAGTTCATTTTCGTTCGTAATGGCACCTCTGTAGGTACGGCTTTCTGCCTTTCTTCGTCGTCGCACTGTTGGCGTTCCAAGACACGATCGGAAGCCTTACGGTCAAGTTTAAAATCTCTAAAACAGAACTGGAATTTTTCCCAAACGAGATTCCCTAAATTGTAAGCAGAATGTGACGATTCGCAAACTACCGCATGCACTCGAAGTTCGACAGCAGAACGTTTCAGTTCATGGCGGTAAATCCAAGCGAATATAGCCTTCAGCTTTTTACCCGTAGAACAGTAAGAAATTCTGTTGACGAGAAACATTTGTTCTCCGTAGCTCTCTTTAGGTTCCTCCTTCGAAGAGATTTTTTGTGGAGGGTCCAGCCGTTTCATTAATATACCCTTCTTTGTGACTGTCACCAAAGCTCTCGTCGATAGCATCCCATGTTCCGATTTGGCCCAAATATCCGCCAGCGGTGTCTCAGCGCAGTCGCTACCTTTGGATATCAAAGTGCGCAGACTCCCCAGATATTGGACGACGAATTCCGAGTCCTTTGGAGTGACCTGAAATTGTTTCTTTCTTCTGAACATTCTGGCAATTGGATCTGTCAAAAGAAGTTGAAAGTAAAATTAATGCCAAAATTCAAATTAAGAATACTCATTGGACATGATCGTATATTGGCACAGGTGTTCTCCGACTACAAAGTTATGATATATTTTTGGTGATGGTTGATGTGTGTGTTTAATGATCACAGGCGTAGGAGGCGGGGGGGGGGGGGGGGGCTGCAGCTCCCAACCAGATTTGTTTGTGAAAATTCGGGCAGAATTTTTCGGGTACCTACTAAAAGAGAAATAATTTGCAAATGTGTTTTTCAATGGTTAAACTGATATTTTTATTATCATTATTGTCATAACGAATTCCCCAATAATGCTAACCAATATGGAAGGGTAATAACACGGCAAATGATTGTATGTTATTGGCATGCGATGTAATAACCGATGCATGCCTATGATATGAACATTCATATGCTGAACGGTTATATTTTTCGGGCAAGTCGTTACAGCCCCCCAAAATCAAATTGGGCTCCTACGCCTATGGTAATGATGGAGGGGGTGAGGTGGGTGTTAGGAGAACAGGGTGGTGTGAAGAGAGGGAAAGTAGCGATGTGTTCATTTTTTTATGATCATTATTTTTTACAGCTTTCAAAACTATATGAAGAGCAGTAAGTGAAAGAAAATATTGGACACGGGTTTAGGTGTGAACCACTGAGTCCATTTTCTGCTCGTTGGTCTAGAGAAATTCGAAAGGTGAATACCTGTACAATATGCCTTTGTTTTGCTATCTGACCGAGGACTTGAACAAAAGAATTTCAGGTCCTCGGTTGTGATTTCTAAAGAATCACCACGTCCTCGGAAGAATTCTATTGTATGGGGTATTGTTAAGGTTAGGGTACGTGGATTTGAACAATGGAAAATACAATGGGGTCTTCGGTCTGAATGTAATACAAACATGTCTGGCTGCGTGAGTGTGTGTACTTGTATGTTTTGACGTGAAGATGAAAGCTTCTCCTCTCAGCCTTTTCATCATTATTCAGGGATTCTTAGCCACCACTGACCGAGTGAAAGCATATCTATAAATATTTAGTATTTGTTCTACTTCTGCTGTGCGATTTTGATATCATTTGTTTACGGTCAAGTGGTGATATTCTACCGCCAAAACTACAGAGAACCAACCGCGCTTAGCTGCCTCAATTATATTTCTAGCTCTTTAATGTCACATGCAATTCTGAATTTTCCCATGAACTTATCTCAACACGAATAAACAAACATGATGAGAACTTAACATTTTAATCATAATGACAGTTTGACTTAGAGCCCTCATTTTTTATTCACACAAAAGAAAGAATTTCTTCAAGATTCTTATAAGTTTGATTTGATCGAGAAGTCGCAAATAATTGTTTGCCCATCCATCATCGTGCATGGGCCATGTATGTACTGCAAATGACACATTATGTTAACTGGCAACAAATAACTCGCTCAGAGTACATTTGCGTGCAGCATTTCATAATACTAAATACCAAGGACTGCTGTTAAATATATCATGAAATGAATCATCTTTAACTAGAGAGTTTATCAATGAAAATCACAGGCCTCGGATTCCGGCATTATACATATAGTCATGATTCTAAAAAGAGATATACAATAACACGAGAAACTCAGCCAGTTGAATCATATGATGCGTCTTGCTATGCTATTCTCTGTGTTTTCCATAGGAATTATGCATACGTCATTCACAGAACTGACAGAAGTACGAGTAAAACATACCAAGGGTTAAAACACACAAAATTAAGGTCGCTTCACGTTGTAGAACATTGGCACGGGATGGCAAACTGTTGATTTGATTTCTTGCTTCAAACTATATACAATTTTTGTATTATTTTGTTTGAATTTAAGCAGAATCTAATTAGTCTTCTTATGACATAAGTCAGTGGTAAAGAAAACAAAGAAGGAGAAATTTGGTAATGTTTTCAAAACCTAAGCCGATGCTGCATGTCGGCCTACAAAGTGCAGACTTACATATTAATGTTAATAATAAAAGCAAGGTTTTAAAACTTCCAATAAACAGCACAGTGGGCCTATAGACGTAGCTTACATAACATTCAACGTCATTTGCTCTTACCTTTGTTTGACAAATTACAAAATCTTATTTTAAGGCTTTCTCGGTTCGGTTAATTTGATAGGAAAGAAAAAGGAGATGTAGGAATTATATAAAGCGACCAATCGCCAGAAGCAGCTGCATGCCTTCGTATATCGAATTCGAGTTAGTCACAAGATTTGGGTAATTGAACACATGTTAACATAAATTGTCACCCCTAGAAGTATATACTCTTCATCATTAAGTTTGACGAAGCTAGGTCAATGAGAAGACCGTATAGCATATTTGTAGGAATTGTTCGTATTAAGCATGACTTTTTTTTTAAATTAAATGCATTATATATTCTTGTATCCTATTTTATAGCTTCTGTATCAGCAAATCCTATAGCCTAGTACCGTATAATTGATCACAGCACAGCCTAAAGCGATGGTAGTTGATGCATATATCAGAGAGAGGTATACATACGTCCATGGCATGCATAAACAGACGTCATCAAATATAGGCGTATAAGGTTATCTGTGCCAGAATTATATTAAAATTAGTCTGCATGGTGCGTTCATTACTGGGAAACAAGTCTATAAGCATGCAGGCTAATATATCACTTCACTCCTTGATATCAAAAGTGCCATATGTCACGTATTAGGGTAAGATCATGAGGAAGAAACATCAGAGATGACGTCATCACCACTACCCAAGTGACCCTGTCCGTATCTCTGTCCAATTACACAGGAACTGTAGCCACGTGATCATGACGTATATAGACCTCATGCCTGTGGTGTATAGTTTCAGAAATGTTTATTAAGAACATATGTCTGCAGTATGTATATATATATATATATATATATATATATATATATAGGCCCTATATATATATATAGGCCATATATAGGCCCTATATATATAGGCCCTATATATATAGGCCCTATATATATATATATAGGCCCTATATATATATATATATATATATATATATAAGAATGATATCTCAGAGTCTGAACCTAGAGAAATGTCGGTTAAGGTAGCCTTGGCTTTGAGGAACCCAACCGTTGCACACACCCATCTCCTACATCGACCTAACACACACGCACACACACAAATCAAAATTATTTAACAGCACAACTTTACGATGAGACCTACGATATACCTCTAGTTGTTAATAAGGTTTTACATTGTCCCAATACACACTGACTTGTCCCCATACAAGATATTATGTTACAGTATTATACCTTTACAGAGATCTTGAGAAAATTATGCAGATGTGAATTAATAAGCTAAATATAAAAACAACTGCAGAACAAAATACAAATAGTTCATGTATGTTTATGAAATAAAAATTATTATGATTTAGGCTTACCAAAGTATAACTTGTGGAAGATCTGTTTCTGTTTTTCGGTTAGACAAAAATAACAAAATAAAGAAGTATGTCCTTCGCCCTATATCCGTCTCCTTCAACTTCGACGGATGTGTTATTGTTTATCCTCAATTTTAATTTAAAATTTCAAACAACTTAGTGCAAATTCCCTTCTAGGTTACGAATCACCTTAAAGTCATGAAGGCGATGTACAAAGTAAAGGTTTAACGGCTCGCCGCCGCCGCCGCCACTGTTTTTTTTATATACCTTGTAAGTGTCTAATGCACGAACGTGACCATATACTGACTTGAATATACACAGCCACATGTGAATAATGGAGAAGGCAGTTGTTGCAGAGATGGCAGTTGTCATGGAAACCTAACACGAGCATGAGACGCACGGCAATCTGTAGATCATTTATATATATATATATATATATATATATATATATATATATATATATACATACACATATATATTTATATATATATATATTTACATATATATATATAGGCCTATATATATATATTTATATATATATATATATATTTATATATATATATATATATATATATATATATATATATATATATATATATCAATTGGAATATATTTTCCAACTCACTACGATTTCACTAATATATATTTCAATTGAAATCGATCGGACACGGGAATGCTTTTATCTTTACTCCCAGTAACACGAACTGCCGCGCTTTTACACAATGCATTTAATAGCAGATATACGACAGTCAATTCGATTTACAAGAATTCATTAATTTGATGAGATGCATCCATGGAAATGTCCGTGACATTGGATCGATGGTTGAAGAACTAATGAACGCCACACAAATAAACAAAATCTAGAGATTATCGTTGTGAATATAAGCATCGAAGCGAGATGGGTGTATATTCTAAGGTAAACCGCGATGGACATAAAAGGAAGACGTTTGCGTAATTTAATTATTGAACTTTGTACTGCATCACGAGCAAACCGATTTGACAGACAAAGTAAATAACAAGAACTGAGAAATCAGCTTGATGTTTAAGTAAGAGTCAGACAGTATAACGGTACTCGATAGTCATTCTGATCTTGACGTTCAAGTATACTAGTCTCCGAATCTGCAGAAATATTGTTTTTGTTTCCCGTAAAAGAAGTGCCGCTTTGTAATCATGAATTTTTTGGTGTAAAATTATTTCAAATGAAATATACCATAGTCTCCCGTTAAATAAGTAACCAATTATGGACCTACGTGTGATCTTACAAAACGAAACAAACTCAGTTAAAACGGTAGCTTTTTGTCTGAGTTAATTCTTATCAAATAAAATGAAGAAACAAGATAATGTTATATTTGTATGATAATAATATCGTACAACGATGTATACAGCTTGACCCTTGAAATTTCTTTCAAAGAAGTCAAAGCATCTCCGTGTAATTGACCAATTCTTATTTAGAGTGTGGTAAGTATACTTGTAAGCATGCAGTGGCGTGTGGGGGTGGGGTGGGGCGGTGTCGTGTCACGAGGGGGGGGGGGGGTCATGCGTGATATCATAAATTGACAACATACCAATCTGTCTTAGACTTTCATCGTATTTTCACAGATGCAATGAGGACTCCTATATACATACTGGAACAATATATGGTGTAGTTGTGATAATCATTTGACCGTATATTACCAACGTTAAATCATATAACTTTTATACACTTTGATACCCTTAATACCCTATTAACATGATATTATATTACCAACATTATACCATTACCAGCATTAAATATAACATCCGGTCACACCAATGAATTTATTTAAGGTTATATTATCATTTGAATTTGAAGAATAACCAAACCAGTGCGGCTTGGTACAGTCCAGGAATGACATCACTGCCGAGATTATTGCGCAATACATTCATCCAATTAAGCCAATAAACTACTAAGTTGAGAGTTTGATCAAATTATTTTGCTTCATTTCAGTATAGCTCTTTATAACTCCCGGCCCTTTATATATGCATGGCTGCACGTATATATAACTGTATATGGTACCTTATGGTGTTACACAAGACGTAATGTATCCGTTTTGCAAACTAGTTAGATTAAACCCATCAGTTTTAAGTCCCATATATTGATATGAGGCATACACAACATGGTATCGAACGTCAAACCAGTCAAATTACTAGTGACGTCTTGACCGGCAAAGAATTACTGAGATCAGGTGTTACTACGAAATTGATGCTATTAACTTTACCGACATTTTTTTTTCGAGCCTCTTTACTTGTTTTTATTCGTTATTCTGTCATTCTGTATTCTGTGTTATTAATTTGTTTCTTTCTCCTGAAACTTTATGCTTATGCTACGTATGGATTTAAATCCAATTACAATTACGTTTAATTGCATTAATTTACCGTGCCCAAGCTATATTCACAGAAGTTTAATCAATTGAGTAAAACCTAAACGTCAATGGCGGTTGTTTGACCTCTGACCTTTCTATACGGATGTCTATGACACCTCAGCGCACATTAAAACAGGACGGTCAAATATATATATATATATATATATATATATATATATATATATATATATATATATATATATATATATATATATATATATATATATATATATATATATATATATATATATATATATATATATATATATATATAATTATGTATATTCGAGTTATGTTAGCATCATGTTTGATCTGTAGAGTAAGGCAAATATGTCACCAAAACAGAACTAGTATTGTTCTATAAAGGTGACAAACGCCTGCAATGGAATATACGACCTTCCTTACCGGTTCTAACCTCTGGACATTCAATCAGCGTTCATAGCCTAGTGGTTAGGATGTCCGCATATATAGTGGGATCCCGGTGAAGGCTGGAAGTTTTTTTTCTCACTGTTCTGGATTTTTCAACTCACTACGATTTCAAATATATTTATATTTATATATATATATATATATATATATATATATATATATATATATATATATATATATATATATTTATATATTTATATATAATGAAATTATATCCCGGCGGTAGGGGGGGTCGAGTAAACACCACCTCCTCAAAATAGGAGCGTCCCCACTATTTCTATTCACTACTTTACCTTTCTACGTAAAAATGAATAAAAAGAAGTTTTGAAAGCGGCCAAATCGTTTAACAAAATAGTGAATATTACATCTTTCTCCATACTGAGTAACATACCTAGACTTTTTAGGGGGGGCGGTCAGACTTGACCTATTTTGGGGTACCTGACAGATAATCAGGGGTCCACTGTCCCCCCCCCCCCCCCTTACTGCCGGGATTTAAGTACTTTATATCTGTATGAACAATAGAAATGCTGTAGCCTATTCCGACGTGTACAATATATCGTACGTACGTATTTCCACATAGGCACATATATAGGATTAAGAATTATTAACTATATATGAACAGTATAAGCTTACTATATATAATTCAAAAGAGCTGAACAAAAATTTGTATCACACTGTTTATTCAAGCTATAAGAGTCGTTTACCTAAATATACAAGCGCATGAAGTACCTATAAAATACAATCACATATACTGAGTGACGGTGTTTACTTACGTTTTAACCATTAGTTAATTGACTTTCCTTCAGTCAGTCTTCCCATCGATTTTAACAATCTTTAAAATATACCTTCCAAACAAAGAAAATCAGTGTCTTCTTGACAAACACTGCAGTCGGATAAACTAATATACAAATATTACGGCTCTCCTTATGATATAGGCTACAGTACGTTGGCTCATGTAGACATGCCGCACCTTTGCTGTATTTCCAAACCTAATAAACACTGAATGCATGCACTTGTCACAACATATAAGAGACCAGCTTGCATCAAACAACGACTTCAGAAACTATTAACACGATAATAGATTAGCATAGAAGTGCAGTCACGCGTTTACTGCGTAAAATGCTGTCAATCGAGGAAGATGTGAATTTCTAAACTGGTTATGTCACGGTTCAGTTATTTTCTGTTTTAGTATAGGTTTTTAGTGTACGTCGTGTATTCATACTGTCTGTATGTGTGGGTATATATATATATAGCCTATATATTATATTCGGCCTTTATCAAATATTATACCTCAGATCGAGCGACCTGAAATCATGTGGACCATAACCAGAACAAATATTCTTTGAGAATGAATCATCCAAGGTGAAAATAGCTTGACTGTTAGGATAGATAGTTTTACATCTTTTTATATTTATTTAATTAACTTTCAGATACAGACTACAATGGAAATTGTCAATTCACTCAATGACTCACCGATTGCATTAACCACGCGTTCAGTCATTTACTATAAGGATATGTGTAATCAATTGCTATGTATATGGGTGTGTTGTGAGGTACGGGCGTGTTGGGTGGGGGGGCGGGGCGTGTTCATAAGTGTGTGTATTACCTGGAATTTGGCAAAATGTCACCAAGAATTGGTTAAAGGTGTGAAATCAATGTATGTTTTAAGAATGGGGCATAAAGCTGACCTAATCATCATCTAATTTCGTGTGACAAAGATACTACAGATGGTCAGGGGCGTAGCGAGCGGGGGGTGTGGGGGGTGTCACACCCCCCTCCCCAATAATTTGGTCGCTGTCGGCAAATTTTGGGTCTGTCGGCAAAAGGAGAAAAGGTGAAGAGAGCGGAAGGGAAGAAAGAAGGAAAGCTGAATAGAGAAAAGGAGAACGGGAGCTTCTTCCGTGCCAAATTTGACTTAAAATATGCACCAGATTGCATCTAAGGACGTTTCAAAACTAAAAATTTTCCAAAGGGGAGGGGTAGACCCCCTACCCTTAGACCCCTCCCCCATTTCAGTCACCACTTCCAGATCCGTCGGCAAATCAAATTTGACTTAAAATATGCACCAGATTGCATCTAAGGACGTTTCAAAACTAAAAATTTTCCAAAGGGTAGGGGGACACCCCCTCCTCTTAGACCCCTCCCCCATTTCAGTCACCACTTCCAGATCCGTCGGCAAATCAAATTTGACTTAAAATATACACCAGATTGCATCTAAGGACGTTTCAAAACTAAAAATTTTCCAAAGGGGAGGGGGACACCCCCTCCCCTTAGACCCCTCCCTCATTTCAGTCACCACTTCCAGATCCGTCGGCAGATCAAATTCTCCACACCCCCCCAACAAAAAACCCTTCGCTACGCCCCTGCAGATGGTACCCTCCACCCCTCTCCACCCCCCCCCCCCCCGCCCCTTACCACACACTTACATTAATAGATGTGATGGCAACGTATGACGCTCTGCTTCTTACCATGGAGCTATAAACAGAAGGAGAAAACCCACTTTGAAGTATCATTGTAACCGACAAAATTTGATCGCCATAAGTAAACATGCCTCAGGGCACAAACACGAGTAAAGCCATCATCAGCTATTACGTAATCCTGGTACAAAGGTCATTTCGTATATAGCGTCCCTCGCAACATAACAACAGACACTCCGATCCTAACGTATATGTAATTGAAATAGTATGCACAGTACTCATGTATGTTACGTTACGCGTACTTGTGAAAATTTCGATCAAAATATATCTTTTATTTCTCACCGAATCATTCGAAGATTCGTACTTAATAATTAATTGTTTATCTCAGCATATGTTTCATCGCAATATATGAACAAGTAATGGCGAAATAGGTACTTCCAGTCAAGTATTTTCCGATAAAACCTTTCTTCGTTCGTTAGGCAAATAACGTTAGCGCTGTTTGTTATTGCATTGGGAACCTAGTGTTATAAATTAACAAAATTAATATAACACGAAACATGGCTGCCAGAAAACTTTGCATCCGCCGAGGACATTAGAAATGTTCACGTACAGGATATAGTTGAATTTATGGTGAAGCTGATGATTGAAGAGTTTGAGAGGCTGGATGTTCCAGACGACATAAATTTGGAAGATACATTAATTGTTGAAAAACATGAGGAACAATTTCTAAGATAATTAGCAGGTTATGTGCCATTTGCCATTAAAAAAAACGTTACATGAAAGTTAAGCTTTATAGCAGTATGCTTTAATATTTTTACAGTGCTTAAACTGTATGTCTGTTGCAGGTGAAGGTCACAGTTTTTTGGATTACACTAAAGCCTGGGTGGAAAAACAAAATAGAGGTGGATTACTCTTAGTTAATGATAATATTTTCATGTTTTTCAAGACTGGAATTTCAGACAAAGCAAATTTTAAACATGAAGACCTTGCTTATTTTGAGAAATAAAAATGTGAAAGACCATCTTCTGCAAAAACTTCTGCAACACAAGCCAGTTCAAGTCGGTGGGCAGATCTTGTTAAAGAATTGTTAAACGAGGACTTAAGTGGGCAGTTGCTTCAAATTTCATACGTTTGTTGTTTATTGGGTAAAATTAAGAGTAAATGCTTTTGTTAGAATGTACATGGAGATAAGTTAAAAATAAAAGGAAGACTTCTTGTAGCAAGAAAGGAGAAAAACCATTCAGAAAAGAATTGGCAAGTGAAAGCAAGGAGTGAAACTGAGAGTAACATGATTGGTATCTATATATTTTGATTTTATGATAATTATGTTGTATACTTACATAGTTTGTTTGTTCTTTCCATGACAAACCTCATCTTTCAAGCTTATAACAAGTTTACTTTAGTTCAGAGAAATATAGTGGAACTAGAATATTGTCAGTTTTGTACAAATTAAAAGTTTAAACTTTGTTGTGATTTGTTTCCTTGTAAATTTTATTGATGAAGGTCAAAGGTGACACATGCTTTCTCTTCAACACCACCTACTGTAGGTCTGGTAGGTAGGACACCATCCGCTCTAAATTGGACTGGCAGCATCGCCACAGTGACAACCACAAAACTCACCTTCGCAATATTAACACCCTCTTGAAAGAAGCACCATAGCTCAGCATGGACGATTTCATCCCTTTCTTTCTCTGTTGGCAAAGCTTACTAGCTTAGTCTTCTCTACACCCCCAATATCCTCACCAGCATTTAGAATCCTTCCCACAATTTTCGCAGATGCCCAACTCCCTATCTCTCAAAAGTAAAACCCTCATACTACCTTTGGCATTTGGAGCTCCATAAACTCACCATCAATACCATCACACTGGCTCCTTCTCTTGACCCACCTTCACTCCTTAAGACACCCACTAACCCCTCCCACCCCACTACCTTCCTAGGCTTTGTGCCAGCAAAATTAAAATGTATTTAGCTACATGAGTTTACTTATATGGACATAATTCGAGCACAAAATGTGATTGTAATCCCCAATGGGCACAATGTAACAGCCAGGATGGCACCTCCTTTTAGTCGCTTGACCACTGCTCTCTGGTTGACAACTTGACTATTCAATGTTATGCATATGATTATAAGGGCACCTTTCCCTACACTACCTTTGCTATTTCTATCATCATATTGCTAAGCAGTGTAAACTATAGGGCTGTGAAATAATGAGAGCTGGCAAAAAACAGAACAGCAAGTTGGAGTTCCTTTACTGTATATATTGTACTAAACAAAAGGAAAATAAAACTACTTCACAATATAACATGAAAACTATACAAGATCAAATCACCACATTGTTATTTAAATATACTGTACTAGTTCCACCAAAAAATAATCTAGAGCACATGGACAAATGACAATGTTCTTCTAGCAGAAATCCCCACTTTAAGTACTAGTACAACAAAGGTACAAATAAAAAATTAAAATACTGTGAAATAAATCCAGAACAATAAAATCAGTTCGAGTTCACTCATTATTACAATTTCCCAGTTCCACGAAAAAATAAAATAAATTCTGTTACTTCATATGGAAATGTACTGAAAAATTGTTCCATACATAAAGTGAAAAAGTTGGTTTAACTGCGATCTGCTTCCTCCTCTCTTGGCCTTTTGCGGCAGTAACTACGTAATGAACTGATTGCCTTGGAACTTGCAACCATCAAGGACAAAACATTGTGCCCAATATCCAAGCATGGTAGCCCTGTTTAGTTTTTGGTGCCTTGTCACTTGGGATGGTCTTTGAGCTGCCACATAATCAGCACAATGTTCTTAAGCATTCCCGATGGGCACTCGTCATACCTTGAGAAAAAGAAATGGCCAAAGTGTAAGCAAGTTAACATTATGTTTTAATTTACATGCAGGCCTACTTTTACTTCCCACATAAAATCAATGTTTTTTTTCCAAATGGGTCAATAAACTTATTGAATAAAACAGAAGGAAATCTTTCTTTTGAGCATCAATGGTACTTGATACTTATACTATTTCTTTTCTTTACTTCTTTTCTTTTTTCGTTTTTCGACCTGTGTAAGCCGAATTTCCTATTGTGGACAATACCTTCTAATTCAATTCAATCAATGCAGTGATGTAACAATGTGGCCCAGTGCAGTCAGTTCTTTGTAGTACCGTAAGAGACATAAATACAGTATTTTATTGCACAATTGCAGGTCAATCCAATGCATCTGGTTTGCAATGGAATCTACCTAAACTCCTACTTTATGAACATTTTCAAGAAGCCAATATAGTCAGGACAGGGGCCTGCACATAACTATTTAGAAAATTATCCATATTTTCAAGGGCCATGGGCTTAGAGCCTGCATGGACTTGTATTTTTATTTACTGGTGGGTAGGTCACATTGCCACAGCAGCAACTACACCGGCCTACACATGGTCTATGTTATGTAACTTAATCCACTAGGCCCAATCTAGCCCAGGGCATGAGCCACAAAAATATTAAGCCAATCGAATAAATATAAATCAAGCAATCGAACAGAGATTCTTCTTTTGTTGGATACTGACCCAGGGTTACTGACAATGTTAAGGCTTAATGTAGCCCTTGAATCTCAGTTAAGTGTTCACAACATGTCTTACAATAAGTATTTTCATTCACACTTGAGATTGGACAAGCAAGGGACTAGTAATATTATTATTTATATTATAGGCCAAGGCTCTCGACCCTAACAGTAACACTTATTATAATTAGGCCTAGCCTATGGCCAGTGGACTACAATTTTAACCCTCATGAAATGGGCTAATGTTCATATATTTTGAGCATCATTATTAAAATCACTTTAAAAACAATTACTCTTTGACTGCATCCGTGTCATTGTGCAAGTTATCACAGACGCCATTTTGTGCAACCTGTAATTTCGGCAGTCAGAGTGAAAATACATAGCAAATTCTAAGTCGAATAGCATTTTCGTACATACCCGTAGACTATCCTGTCGTTGTACACTGTGAACAATAGGTCGTCTTAAGCACATAACACGATGGAATTCTATCCGGAGATGTCCGGAAAGCCAGAAAATCCGCGAAAAACAGGGCAGTTTTTCGGTCGAAGTCAGTAAAATCTGAATCTTGAAAAACAAGGCTAACTCAGTGCATGTTTCGTACAACGATATCGGGTTTCTTTTAGACCAAAGATATAGCTTTTAGCGTTGGACTTAATCAGATTTTAATCTCGAAGCTGTCACCATGGCGCTAGAAAACAGAATTAAACATGCACTTGACGCACTTTGAACTTTAGGACATGCATATTCATAAGCTTATTTTTACACAACCAGTCGTTTTCTCCATTTGCGGCGGTTACAATGATGCAAGATCAAAGGAGCTCGCGCGGTCGCTTCGCACTGCCCGATGTAACATGATCGCTACTGATATTAGTCGCGAAACTCAGCGGGGTGGTTAAGGCGATGATTGATTGTTTTACGGATATTAGAGAGTGGGTTTTCTCCTTCTGTTTATAGCTCCATGTTCTTACACACATGCAGCCGTTAACGTGCTTAAATCTGGTGCCCCCGCGCGACTCAAGTTGAGTCTCGTTTATCCCACATGCTCAGTGATTAACCTCCGCCATGCACGTATCACGATCTTGTGCAAGGTTTGTTTATTGCTTCCTCCAAAATTGATAATGTTAACGTCCTAAATTGCGACTTTATTTTTCCAAGCAAGGTAGTCACGGGCCTTCCTACTGGTTTAGCAGTATGTCTCAATGCTTCTCTTAAAGTAACCTTTGCTGGAGCGTCCTCCTGGAGACTTGCTACATGACCGAAAAATCTCAATCTTCTATGTGCGACTATGGATGATCAAGGTGTTTGGTTGGTTTCATTGTAGAGCTCATCGTTTGATAACCAATTGTTGTTGGTCCATCTAATGTTGAAAATATTACGAAGTAGTCTCCTTTGAAAAGTGTCAATTTTGCGATCAAGATCCTTCGTTGTGCCCCACAGTTCGCAATTGTACAAAAAAATACTCTTTAATAAAGCCTCGAAAATCCTAAGCTTAATGTTCCGGCTTATGTTTTTGCTTTTGAAAATAGTCGACAGTGTGTTGAAAGCACCGTTGGTTACACCAATTCTTCGGTTAATATCTTCTTCGGTCCCCAGCAAGCTTCCAACATATTTACACTTCTTCCAACTTTCATTTCCTTTTCTTGTGATTGAAAATTTCTGTTTTTGTGCAATTGATTTTTAGATTCTTTCCTGTCAGTTTCTCAGAGACTCGTTTTGCGATATCTTGCAGTATATGCTGACCAGTTGATGCGCAAGAGATATCATCAGCGTATTGTTGGTCTACTGTGAAAAAGGAGTTGGTGGTAGTGCTGTAATCATGATCAGCTAACTGAGATGGCAGGATAACTGCATCGATATCATAATCATCTGATTTCAAAGAGTTGGCTAGATAAGTTATAAAAATAGTGCGCTTGCACTATCTCCTTGTAGTGAACCAATGTTAGTGTTAAAAGGAAGTCCGAGTTTGCCCTCTAGTTTGACGGTGTAGGAGACGTTATCGATTAGCAGTGATATCAGGTGAAGTTCGTCGTTGTCAAGAACCTGTTCTAGGTCATTAAGCAAGGATCCTCTTTGAATTGTGTCGAACGCCTTGCTCATATTTAGCATCAATATATTTATATCAATATATTTATATGGATGTTATACCTTATTCTGCTAGCACTTTAAAAGCGAAGACGAGTTCAGCTGTGCAACGTCCTGAAGTGTAGGCAGTCTGTGCAATGGGGAGGATATGCTCATCAATTGACGGACGAATCCTCCTGGCCACACAAACCGCAAGAATTTTCCTCAGTGTTGATAATAACATGACTGGTCTTAATTAAGTTTTCTGGTGGACCTTTAGTCTTCCCGGTTTTTGGATAGGAGTTAGGATTCCTTGTTTAATTTCAATTGGGAAATCTCCTGATTCGGCTATACTATTTAAGATATTTGCTATGTGTTTGTGGGTGCATGGGGCATATTTGAGATGTTCGGCTGTGACCTTGTCACAACCTGGGGTTCTATTATTTTTTTAAGGATGAGACTGCTTGTTTAATTTCATCTTCATCAAAGGGCGTGTTTAGTTTTTCTGGAATCACGTTTGGTTTGGGATCTGGGATCTTTTATCTTAGCGTCGAATTTACAGTAGGAAAACGAACCAACCCTGTAGGGTCATGTGGCGTGCTCACAGGTGCTACTAACATATTATTTAACCATTTGTCAGTATAAGATAAGGTTTCCGTAGACAACAGAACACCACTATAACAACTGTTTAGTTTTGGATGTTAACGATGTTTAGATTTACTGTCTCATGAAAAGCTTGGTCTGCATGGACCCTGGCTGCTATTCGAACATCTACTGTCAGAGTCCGATAGATTGCGTATGGCGGTCACTACTATCATGTTACGCGCTTTTTTACGTGCAAAACTGGCAAGGAGACTTGTGTTGCTATAAGAAACACGAATCCTGTCGTCTGCTTCTCGTGTCTACGCGCTTTTTTACGTGCTAAGATCGCAAGGAGACTTGTGTTGCTAAGAAACAACGAATCATGTCGTCTGCTTCTCGTGTCTATGTACATTTGTGTACAGTCCTGAAGAGCTGGGTGCGTTCCAATTGCAGTTCGATAGTTTCAAAGAAACTCCTGAAAATTGTAAATTTTGGAATTGAAAATTATGGTAATGATGGGAAAAATGTACCACTTAGCTAGATTCCATTGTTCGGGTAGCTTACACGTCATGTGGCACATACGGCATCGGCGTATACATTGCAATACGGGTTCTTGCAACGCATATACTTAAAATTATGCCAACTTGAGTGTGAAACTAATTTGTAGTTACACGGCTTCACAGCATACAGTTGATAGAACCTGGCTCAAAGTGGGAATTTTTACAACGAATATTTGTTTTTGTTGGTGTATAGTTAAAGGCAATTTAACATGCACGCCCTCACCCTGAACGCGCCCTTATCACCTAGAAGCTTTATTTTTTATATCGATACCACGAGGAAACCTTTTCTAGTAGCTACACCACAATTAGAGTATAGTGCAGGTCCGCCTGAGAGGTTAAAAGTTGGAAAATATCCCTCAAGTGACATACTGTATTGATTTTTTGGGCATTTTATCAGTCATCATCATTCTTTCTGATGCTTGGATGTTGAAGAGTACGAAATTAACTTTATATAGAGCCGCAGTTGCGGCATCGTATGGCTGCCATAAACGCCCTCATCTACGATTGGGATGAGCTTAGGCTTAATTGTGTGCGGCAGCAGTTTTTGAAGGATGGAGAATTTACTATATAAGTCGGACGAATGACAAATCAAATAGGCCCACGCCGAGTTACTACGAACCAAAAGAAATAGAGCAAGATACAAATGTCATCTTTTTATCCCATGGGTTATATTTTAAGATATAAAAGCCACCAACTTCCAAAGATATTTTCGTGTAATGACAGAGTATAATCTATAGCTATGCTACACTTTAACCCTATCGTACGAGCCATAGTCCAAATGTTCATCACGTGACTCTTATTTACTAACATCATGTAAACAATAAACAACTATGTGTATTTACAGACACAAACAGAGAGAAAAGTCATACTCGCACTCACACACCCACAGACACACATGTTTGTATTACATTCCAACCGAGGACCCCATTGTATTTTCCATTGTTCAAATCCACGTACCCTAACCTTAACAATACCCCATACAACATAATTCTTCCGAGGACGTGGTGATTCTTTAGAAATCACAACCGAGGACCTGGAATTCTTTTGTTCAAGTCCTCGGTCAGATAGAAAAACAAACGCAGACAGACACACGCACACACACAGACACACTCAGACACCCAGGCCAAATCAAATCTTGAAGTGAGGTCAGATGAGTTGTGGTATATAAAATTACTCAAGTCATTTTACAGAAATAAAATCATACGAACTTGACGTAGCAATGCAGTAAAGTTTGTTCAGCTAAAAAAAAAAATCTATTATCCCGATAATGGCAAAGTACAATGAGAGAAAGAAAAGAAAAACGGCAACAAAAATAGCTAAAAAAGAGAAGCTCTTATTACTCTATTACTATAGTTAACATTCTTCAGCCAATGACTTGCTGAGGCTAAATACAAATATGAAAGGGAGGTTAAAACGAAAAAGAACTACTATCATTAATTACGTTATTAATGTAGAGTTGATTAACAGGAAAAAAATAATGAACTACACCTGATCAACCGAAGTATATGTAAAACAAGCATGTGCAATTCACCACAAGTTAATTCCGATATGCTGATGTTTTGTTTGTTTGTTTCCTCGTTTGTTTCTAAGGGCCGTCGGCGACAGCCCCACATATATTTATCACAATGTCTGTACGTCCAATCCTTGGGGTTGGACTCAGAAATATAACCTCCGCAGGAATTGTAGTTGAAATGGCTCCACATGTCACTCCGCAATTCATGCTCTGAGGGCAAAAACGGGCATCCTCGAAAAGCTGAGCGAAACCTGGAGGCTGTAAATATATTACGGAGATCATGATTGGTGCGTTAGCAGATTTAGAGGAGACGTAAACCCAACCAATTATCATTGGTCAATTTCGAGAGCAGTAGTGCTGGTGAACAACTTTCCCCAAACAGCAAAAAAAAAAGCAAAAATCATTTTCTTCCATGTCGGAGATACCACAGGTTTAAAGTGTTTTTGTGTTATTGTTATCACACACAAGGCTGAGGACTTGATCAAGTCTAAGTATGACATCATATAGCAACATTCTGTTTACTTTGTTCCCCTTTATTTATTGCCATTTTTATGTTATATATTGGAGGTGAGTTCTGAATCTAACATATTTAGCCTCATCAGTGGCTTTGTGATGAGATTGGGTTCAGTGTCAACCGCCTGGTTAAAATTCCAGAGGGGATCAGTAAGTGTTTTAGAGAGAGAGAGAGAGAATGGCAATACCTGGACAAGTTGTACCGCATTTCCCTGGCTGCTGACAGAAGCAAGAACTCGCGTCAACCTAGGCGAAGGACTGCAACAGGAATTATCGACAGCTTGCCTGCGCCGTCGTCGAAAAGTAACACTATAGTCAATTTCCGGAGTGAGGATCGTTTGGCTTTTAACATAAAGATAAAAAAAGAAGAATCTGTATCCTTTTTTCTCTTTCCGTTTGGTCTTGACCGAAAGTTCGAAAGGAAATGGTATATATGAGAGTAGGAGTTAGGGATAATGGTTGTTCCATGGCAACGCTGGATGTTTTTTTTAATAATACTCCATTCGCTAGTGCTATAGTGTACAGATCACAGACACCTCTAGCATATATTTGCAACCGTTAAAAATAAACTGGGGAAGGGGCTTCTTCAAAACTGCTCAGGAAAGAAGCAACCGGGAACTAAAAACCATCATACGCCTCAACACACACAACAATGGACTCAACAGAGATCTCTCTTTTATGAGTATACATGCTAAGTTAAATCCCAATAAGGTCTAGTTTCTTCCATTTCATTACTGCAACTGAAGAAGAGCCGTGTTAACGCTCGAAATATTTCGTAACTGATTTAACGTTCTAAGTAATAAAGTTGGAAATGAAAGTATCATTTGTTTTCCCTTTTTCTCTTGTGGATATATATATATATATATATATATATATATATGTATGTATATATATATATATATATATATATATATATATATATATATATATATATATATATATATATATATATATATATATATATATATATTATGTATATATTATATATTTAAATACCATAACCAAATTAAAATGGGAGGTCCACAGGCTCAACCTTAGAAAGCAGAATATGTAGGAATTTATTTCGAATGCAACTTCACGAAAGAAATCATAGGTGCAGGAAAAGGCTTCAATCAAGTGGGGTTGGAGGAAGGGGAAGGGTGGCTGTCAAACATCAAGACGTTATGGAGACATGTGAATGTTTTTTTTAAATAGTGGTTTAGTACTTTAGTAAAATGTCACACGAGAGGGACCTGTCCGATCCCCTCCCCCCTCCAGTCCCCGCCCCTCTCCCGCCTTAGATCAGCCCCTCAACTTACTCAGCACATCGACGATAAAAATTATTCTGGGTGAAGGAGAGATTGACGATTGGTTCGTTTAAACTTATACCCAGGGCTTGAGCTTCCACACTGTCCTCGTATATTGGGCCTCCAATATTTTCTATCTCATTGATTATTTGAGGGTTGGCGGCAATTTGTTGCATCTGTTCGGCGGTTATTCCCGGATTTCCGCAAACCATATTCGTTGGTAACGTTATACATTGTTCAAACACGTCGAAGAAGTCACATCGTTGAGCAGCACCGTAATGGAGCACGCCGACAAAGATGAAAGTCACAAATGAGGTGGCAAAAGAAATTCCTGGTACAAATGGTTTGAGAAACTTTAATTAAAAAAACATTTATTTTCATTTTTTTATGATTATTATCAAGGAACCCTCTCTGGCAGGGAGCATTTTTGCTACAAAATAACATTTTGCACCATTAGGGCCAGAAGTGGAGATACTCCAACCGAAATTCCCTCTCAAAGTAAGTACAGTTCAAATGTTCATGGCACTTTGGAACGCTAGAAATGCAAATATCAGAGAGATTTAATTCCACGATGAGAAAACAGGTTGCCAGCTTAAAAGTCAGGTGCGTCGTATTTGGAACCACCTGCAAACCATATGGTACCAAACAAAATTCGTTTTGATCGACGTATCGAATAACTTGACCTTGGCCTTTCATGGAAATCTATTTTGGAAGCCTTTATCAGCGATTTCATGTTGAATAATAATGATGATAATAAGAATAGTAATAGCGTGTATATATGTTGTGGTTTGTATACAGAAAGGCCAACCAACAATACCTTTTAGTCTATGGGGTGTGAAGAAAACAACAACGTTAGTTTTGTTACCACAAATTGGCAAGTAGTGCCTATACAGCAGAATAATATTTGCTCACGCTATATAGACTTTATAGATTTTGCAAGAGTGCGAAATAGTTCTAATATATCACTCCTTTTTGATTTTTTGTTTGTTGTGGCAGTTTAATTGTTGTGTTTTTTTTTCTTTCTTTCTTTTTAAGAAAAAAAAGACAAAGCGTATTTTGGACCATTTCAGAACAATATGTGCAAAATAAAGCAAAAAAGAAAAAAAGAATAAACACTGCTATGAGTAAGTAGACTGTGGAGGTCTATACCTACACATGAAAACCATCTGCTGATATGGTTTTGACCATCGAGGTCACCCCCAATGAAGGGAACGGGAGTAAGTGTAGAGGGGTGGGTGGACAGTGGCGTATTAGCCTACCAGATTAAAGGCACTGAAGACTCCCCCCAAACCGCTTGCGGCCATCTAAAAAAGTTAACTTTCTGTTGCTTGCAAGTGACGTTTGGTCTTGTCGCTACAAAATGCAGACAGTAATGAAACGTGATACCTTGTTTTCTTTAGCTGGACCTGAGATGTCCATCGCTGTATCGTTTACACTGTGCTGTGGTCATTGACCGCAGCTGTAGGCTATGCACTGACTGTACACTAGTGTTAATTACCGACGGTAGCAAGCTGTGTGTGTATTTTCTGGGATCGATGGTGGTGTCTAACTCTTCTGTTACACCTCATTCGAAACTAGGTCAGGTTACCGGCATTAGACGTTTCTTTTTGCGCGAGTCTTCACACCCTTTAATGGATCGGAATTACCGGTGCCCCGGTAGGTCCGAGGCAGGTGCTAGTTTTGTCTTAGGCGCCAAAAGCGTCGTCGCTTAAATAAGGGTCCAGAGACGCCAACCGAGTAACTGAGCCGCCAAGGTAACAATTTGTGCCCACTCCGCCCTAGGGTATATGTAGAGATAGGCGACAGTACTCTGAAGCTGTAATGTGCGATGCCAGCCTATAGTCTTAACCTCGATTTGACCAAGCTTATTTATGGCAAAAAAATATCCACAATCTATACCGCTACAAGAGATAAATTTGGTTAAAAACCATCCAATGTTATCCTGCATAATCAGTATCCTGATTTAAGAGGTGTTAAGCGTTTAATCCAATACAAAACATTTTTATTGTTCCACAAAATTAAACGTACTTATATTTTTATCGGTACATTTTTCAAACCTTTGAAATATATGCTTTATTTCATCATTCTAAGTGCGATTTTGTAATACCAAAACAGTAAAGGAACTGACGTTTTCTTTTACAAAATGTATTTAAAAAAAAGGGAAATCAGAATAAAAAGAATACTTTACTTAGAAATTAATTTTTAATATATATTTTGTAGACATTTATAAATCACTGCTGTTAGTCAAGCTTGTACTATTATACTAGTTTTGTTTCAACAATGCCAATACAAATTTTGCACAGAACATTCGCATTTCATATGTGTAAAAGATTTTGGTTTCATTTTCCGCTTTCGAAATTATACAACACTTGGATATATGCATGGCGTCCAGAAAATTACAAAGATATTTATTTGGTCTTGTCAACAAATATTCCTATCTCACATATTTAATTTTGTTTTTGTTTCTCCCAGGCTTTATTATGAAAAAAGGGGGTGAGGGGAGGGGGAAGAAGGAAACGATAGTTTAACTTACGCGACATATTTGACGTTATTCACAGGCAGATATGTTCCTTTCCTTGGTCACCGTTGTGTATATACAGTCAGAGTTTAGAGACAACTGCTAACCAATATTACCTGATCCTGCATGAAATGATCTTGTGTAAAGACGGGCATTTGACCGTTAAAGTAACTGAAGCTGAAATCAGCAGTCCAAGCACAAAAATTTGTAAATACGTTTACAAAGAAAGAAAGGAAAGGAAATGAAAAGAAAAGAAACCAAGGTATTTCTCACTGAAAAAAAAACACAAAAACAACACAAAAACCATAAACCCAGAGACAATACAAGGTGATAATATGAACGGGTCTTTAGAAATTGTAAAAAAAGCGAAAACAACGAAATACTTGAAAACCCTTGGGAGTCGCTATATGTTCAGGTTCACTGGATTCCGAGTCTCCTTCAGTTCAGTAGTATAGTATGCCCTTTTCGCACCCCTTTTGGAGGCGGAGGCGGAGGCGGGATGAGGTGGAAAATTTGGGGGCGTCCTTCATGTAGGGTTTCGGTGCTGACGCCCCATGAGAGGGGCGAACAATGCACTCATTGCTTTTATTATAGTTTTTATTTTTAACTTTGCTTTATCCTATTTAAGTATTAAAAAAATAATATAATAACAATAATAATAATAGCTTATTAAACTTCATGATTGTTAAAACAAAACAAACGCAAACAAAACAGATGAAACAAAATGTTGGGATATTTTAAACATTTATTTTCTTTTTAAAGAGTACTTTCAAGAAATTATTGAACATACAAAGTTCCAGTTATGTTTCAGAACAATTATTTTACAATGTGTCTGAAAGTTATACATTAACAGGGAGAAAAATACCAGGCAACAGTGAAATGTATTACGCCAATACATTTTCGATTACAAAGTAAATGTGTCTTACAAGTAAAGTACCCGATATAGGTTAAAATCGTTGATATTCTATTGGTTTATACTTCCTAACCCGTTATCATACTTTATAAAATAGGTTTCCAGATAAAATTCAAAAGAGTACAGGATGAGAAAACATTGGTTAATATTAAAAATCAAGGAGGAAAGTCACAAAATGGGGTAAATCATTTAAAATTTAAAACAAAACGTTTTTCAATCAACTATTAATTATAATCACCATACATTAGCCATATAAAAGAGAAAATGTACACTAAGTTCATGTAAAAAATAATAATAAAAAAAAAATAAATAAAAAAAAACAAACTTATAACTGTATATATAGGAGTATTCTTAACATATAGATCGGTGAATAAATTTTCTTTGCAGCTATAGTGACACTATATGTAGAGTTATACAAAACACGCACAAGCACACGAGACAGGAGAAAACAGTAAAATATTATTCCATACTGCATAATGTTCACTAAATATCAAGATATGTAGTCGTAACACCGTCTTCTTGGACTTTTCTCTTCGGGTAAAAGTAAGTGAAGGCATCCTTTCTGAGCCTGTATGTATAAACGTGATTGTCTCTCACTCGAAAACCTTTATTTTCTCCAGTTTTTGGTTGTTTTGTTGTAAGAACCTCTTTATATATTTTCTCATCGATGCTATTTCTTTTTTTATTTACCCCTTTACAACTAAATTTATCTCCCTTGACCCCACCGAAACAGTAATACATTTTGCTGGATAAAGCAACAATACCATCACCTTGCCATTCTACTTTAAACAATCCAGGGGTTCGTTTATCAAACATTTTATTTTCTTCAGTATCATCACGTGGAAACCATAAATGTTTTTCTTTGCGAAATGTTTCATTCATGTTCGGTTTCAAAATCTCCTCTAGACTGTTACCAGCGATGGAAATATACGCCGAATCAGTGTCCATTTCCACGTACTCCCATTTACTTACATCAAAAAATTTACAGAGACAGTCGTAATAAAACTGTAACATGCGTAATTTGGCATACTGGTAGACAAACAAGCCAATTTGAATTGGAAGATCCATCTTAATACTACTTTTGGCTAGTTCTACTTCGTAACAATCATCAACGATGAAATTCAAATCTCGAAAAGCAGGTGAGTTGACCATTTTGGATGATGAACTAGCATCAGCCATTTTAACGTTTGTATGCCTTTCCCTGTTGGTAATAGTTTTACCGTAAGAAGAGTTGCCGATCAATTTCATGGTATCTGCTATAATAGCCTTTGATGGATCGCGGTCACCTGCTCGCCGAGCATTCGACACAGATTCACCAAAAGTACGAAAGCATGCTTGAGGGGTATATTCAATGACTTGGTAAATACGAGTAATTATTAAACCATGTTGAAGATACCACTTGATAAGAGGAGTTGCCAAAAGTATTTTGTTACCAAACATGCTACCTATAAGACTTCGTCTAGGTTTTTGCATTATTTTATTTTCCTCCGCAAATTGTTTCATATGTTCACCGATGTTTTCTCGGGAGATATTTGTGTTTTTGAAAATAGGACACATTTCGGCAAATATAGGTTTCAACTTATCAGGAACGTGAATGTCGCACTCAACAAACCCAAATAGTTGGTTATCCTGAATAGCACGAATAATTTGATCTTCAGTCAATTTATTCTTAAACTCTAACGGACGATAAAGCGTACTCAAAAAATGCCTCAAATTTTGGTTATGTTTCTTCATTTCACGAAATTGACATTCCCATACTTCTTCATAGTTGTATCCTTGGTCTATTACATATTGTCGAATCTCTCTAGTATTTTCAAAGAGTGTCTTCATTGGCACCCCAGTCTTTTCATTTACAGCCTTTCCTCTAGTCAGATGACAATTATGTCCATGGTAATAACACCCATGAAACTGTAAAACGGTGTTTGTTTCTGCACAGTAACCGTCTAAGGGAATTCGACGCAAGCCTATTCGCTTCTCAGAACAATTCATTGCGTGACGTATTTTTACGTCACTTACATAGGCCTTCCATTCTAACCACTCGAAACTTATTGGTCTAGTTCGTGAGAGCTTAAACCCGTTATCTGATTTGCGTCTTGTAAAACTTCCAGTGGGCATATCCTGCATGATCGCCCAAAGATACAGTGCATTAGCATCATAACCGACAATTTTTTGGCAGACATGACTTGGGTTGTTACGAATAAATGTTTTTCCCTTTTCTTGATGTCTGTTAAAGATGATTGAAGGTCCACCAACTAAACTTTCACGAAACGTGTAATACAAATCCTTATTTTGTTCATTAATTAATTGAAACGTTGGGTTGTTTGAAACCTTAAATAAATGTTTCATTGTTAGCCCAGGAACTGATATCCCGTCCTTAAAGGTATCAATGCCCCTTTCTTTGTAGAACTCCGTCATCTTTTCTAATGCTTCAACGAAGGGTTCTACATCACGGTTATTGTACCATACAAGAAACTCTCGCATGGTTTTCATGTTTTCTCTTTTCCACACATTTTTACAAACTGTATAATCCTCCACCGAGATATTACTTTGTTTTAAATCGCTGTAGAAAGTTTCATACGGTGGAAGCTGAGGGTAATCAAGTTTCTCTAAAGAAAACCATTCAAATGGGAAGAATCCTTTTGTTTGTGAACATTCAAACGCTTTTAAGAAAGCATCATAACTAAACCCAGGAGCGAGATAATTTGTAATGTCGAGAAACATAAGATTATCTGTGCGCAGACACATGTAGTTATTGTTTCGCTTAATGACACAATTAATAGGATCATTTTTGATGAGATAAGGAAAGAAGAATTCTTTAATCAGGTTAATATCATAACTACCGGAATTGAATCCTAACACGGGAATTTCTGATATCCAAGACGTTAACGAATCAAGAAGAATTTTAAGGTGATGTTGTTTGGGTCGGCCCTTACTCTTATATTTATCTTGAATTAAGTACCATTCATCTTGATCCTGCTTAATTTTATCTTCTACTGAGCGAATCAAATCACCAAAGGTTTCCTCTAACAATGCCTGACTATTTTCTGCAATTCGGGATAGATACTCAACTACATTCTGAATCAAATCATGTGGCCCTTCATTTGAAATAAAACAACGCGGTCGAAGAAACCCAGGAACATTGCTACAAACACTTGCACTTAAAGGAACATGTTTAGCCTCCCATGTCAACTTATCAGTTGCTCTAAAACCCTCCACCTGAGATTCAAAGTAACACTCGAAATCGAACACAGCTCTGTATGGATGGTAACGTAATTTCTCTGGTACAGCGAAACCTTCGTCTTCTAACTGCTCAAAAACGGTTCTCTGTAATTGGAAAACTCCACCAGGGAACTTATGCTTTGAACCTTTACCCTCACATTTTGTTTCATGTCTGATAAGAGCCTTGCTCTCTTTCCATAATTTTTGACATTTACGACACATATACGTTTTAGAATACATATTGATATCAGAAATATACGAAAAATGATTACCAATTAAGTTAACATACATTGTATCCTTAAATTTCTCCAAGGAACGCCTTACCAATTGTGCTACATGAAGAATACTGGAGTTAACAAGGAGATCTGCCGTTGAATCACCATTTTCTGTTTCCTGTTTGTTTAATTCATAAACAACGATGTTCACGTTGAAGCTGTCTTCGAACCGAGTGAGTTCTTTCATCCGTACCCCGTCGAAGCTTCTCGGATCCTGTCCGTGTGAGTAAAGACGATACATTCTATGGGTTTCTTTTTCCAGGGATTTTGGATTAGATCCACGAAATAGCGCCAGACATCTGAACAAACACATGTTATCATTGTATGGTTCACCGGTATGAAGATTCTTCTCGAGGGTAACGATAGCTTTGTTGTCCTTTACATAGTCCGGAACTTCAACTGTAACACATCCGATCGGGTGGTCAAGTACCTTATAGACAAAGTAAGTTACGTTAGTAACTGTTTCTATCACCCATTTCGAATTTGGTCTTTGTAACCGTGCATGTTCGAGTAGATCCTGTGCAAGAAGAGCTTCGGTGAAATGTTCAAGTGTCAGCTTGTTTGTGATCTGGAAGGGTTCTTTGAACAGCTTAGAATTATTCGAAGCGTAGTAATAACGAAGTTCACACGTTTCGACATTACGAAGAAAGAACCCCAATCCAACATTAATCTTGAAAACATATTTTTGATCATCAAAAATCATATCTGTGTGATGGATCAACTCTTCTCGAGAAGTTTTGCTCAATCGATAGTTGTACACATCCCTTAGTTTATTTTGCCTGCGAAATTTAGTGCGGATATCGTTCCAATGTTTCTTGTACAACCGCAGAACGTCTTCATGTGAACAATCAGTCCTTTCTGGAATATGGAAAGTAGAGACAAATTCGTCAACGTTGGCTGGTACTTCGACTAGATCTTCACATGACACAGAGTTAGATACTTCTGATGTTTTCATTCGTTTTAAAGATAGTGATCTAACTTGATCATCACTTTCAGCTATTCGTTTACCGCTAGTTTCCTGGATTGAAGTATATGTTCCGTTTGCATCTCTCCCCGTTACCGAGGTAGACGGGGTTTGCGCTGGAGCAATATCCTTTTGTGTAGAAACTGTTCTAGTAACATCTGTTGTTACGGTGTTCTGACCATATCTTGCCTCCGTAGCATGATATTTCAAGTGGCGAAGGAGGTTATCCTTTCGAGAATATTGTTTAAAACAAATTCTGCATTGTAAGTTTGCCCCTTTGATATGGACAGTTTCAACATGACGTTTTAAAATATCTTGACGAGCGAAAACCTTTCCGCATGTTTTACACTGATATGACATTGTGCTACCTAACATGTAAGCTGACCTTTCTCTTTCAAGTTTCAAATAGTAAATGAGAAACCTTGGCTCAATACAAAGACTATAAGAGCTTGAATCAAGCGTAACGGTTCATTGAGCAGCAGTGACGGTTACGTAACACCCTCCTTGATAAACAAGTCTGAACATGTTAACTTCTAAGGGGGTCGGTGATTCAGAGTACCCTCATAAATTTCACAAGTTGGGGAGACTATAAATACTCACAATGCCGATGTAAGGAACAACGTATTAATCTCTTTATATATATTGTTTCCTTCGTCTGCATTATTCAACAAGGTAACGAAATAAGTAGATTAAGCTAGAGAGCGTTTAAAACATTTCGAAATAAGAAAAACTTCATTTGAGGTTGTAGAAAATATATGAAATAACATTTTCGGACACAAACACCGCTACAGTTAGTATAGTATATATATATATCACTTCGTAAGGTTCCCCACATAACTGTCGTTTTATCACAAGAAGTGATTTCGACAAAGACAATACAGTAACTGAGGTTGTTGGACCATAAAACGTTAACAATGATTTTATTTCTGTCCCCACGATAGACCCATGTGTCTTACAACAGTGTGTTATCAACTTCTACACATATACTTACCTGTAACCAAAGTCACCTAATAAGTTTGTAGTAAAGTATCAGGTATCGATATACTTTAAACTCCACAATCTATATTCCTTTTTAATTTTATAGGAATTCTCGTCCCAACGTTAAAAGAAAAGAAATAACCTTATCTACCACAATTTTACAATCGTTGTACTTAAAAGTAGGTCTACTTATTATCATTCTGTAAGCTAACTTACACAAAACAAGTACGATAGCCTGCCGCGCCGTGCTAGTAACGCTGAATACCGAAGGAGTTGTTTCTTTACTAGAGAGATTATATCCCAGCAAGGGTACACAATAGATGACTATTGATTGAAGGCCTTAATCTACTGACTGGTTGTATTGTTCATCTGTCCATGATACAGTACACCTACAGTACTAGGAAGGGTGAAGGTTTAACTTTTCTTGCTGCCGAGACAACTGAGTAGGAAAACTCAGGCTAAGTTATCAGACCTAAAATTCAAGAAAATATGTTAACGGATAAAACGAACTTATATATAAATATATATATATAGTCATTCGAAAGTAAACTAAATTTTACATGCATAATCGGGAAACGGAGGACTGATTCACCGCACCATAATAAAACATATACTATAGTTGTAGCGGAGAGGTAAATAATATCCAAAAACAACAGGTTTTCTGGTGGTTATGGTAAGACTGCTACATCCTTATCATTCTTGATGAATTAATGAGTGAAAAAGCAAAGATTGATGACGTAATGGGATTTTGCAGAGAATAGAATACTGTAAATTGCACTTGTTTCTTGTGATGAGCCTGTGAACACAAACGAGTGACTCAAAGAGTAAATGAGCACACTGTGAACAAAGTAGAGAGCCAGTGCACATATTGTGAACACGTTTATTGAGTAGAATGAGAACGTACTCACTGCTTTAAGGGAATAAACAATACATGAAGATAGACTCGTACAAATCAAACCAGGCCCACATTTAGGCTGAATTTGATCCATTTGAAAATGCCTTCAGGTGGGGGTAGGTCTAACCGGTATAAATTTACCGGTAGACAATCAATTGATGATTTTTTTTTTTCGTGGTAAGCAATGTATCATTTCCATTCCACGGGGTAACGATGAACTTTGTTGCGCTCGAGCTCTAGTGACAGCCCTTGCTTACCACGAAAAAAAAAGAAAAAGGGCTGTCACTAGAGCTCGAGCGCAACAAAGTTCATCGTTACCCCGTGGAATGGAAATGATACATTGCTTACCACGAAAAAAAAAAATCATCAATTGATTGTCTACCGGTAAATTTATACCGGTTAGACCTACCCCCACCTGAAGGCATTTTCAAATGGATCAAATTCAGCCTAAATGTGGGCCTGGTTTGATTTGTACGAGTCTATCTTCATGTATTGTTTATTCCCTTAAAGCAGTGAGTACGTTCTCATTCTACTCAATAAACGTGTTCACAATATGTGCACTGGCTCTCTACTTTGTTCACAGTGTGCTCATTTACTCTTTGAGTCACTCGTTTGTGTTCACAGGCTCATCACAAGAAACAAGTGCAATTTACAGTATTCTATTCTCTGCAAAATCCCATTACGTCATCAATCTTTGCTTTTTCACTCATTAATTCATCAAGAATGATAAGGATGTAGCAGTCTTACCATAACCACCAGAAAACCTGTTGTTTTTGGATATTATTTACCTCTCCGCTACAACTATAGTATATGTTTTATTATGGTGCGGTGAATCAGTCCTCCGTTTCCCGATTATGCATGTAAAATTTAGTTTACTTTCGAATGACTATATATATATATTTATATATAAGTTCGTTTTATCCGTTAACATATTTTCTTGAATTTTAGGTCTGATAACTTAGCCTGAGTTTTCCTACTCAGTTGTCTCGGCAGCAAGAAAAGTTAAACCTTCACCCTTCCTAGTACTGTAGGTGTACTGTATCATGGACAGATGAACAATACAACCAGTCAGTAGATTAAGGCCTTCAATCAATAGTCATCTATTGTGTACCCTTGCTGGGATATAATCTCTCTAGTAAAGAAACAACTCCTTCGGTATTCAGCGTTACTAGCACGGCGCGGCAGGCTATCGTACTTGTTTTGTGTAAGTTAGCTTACAGAATGATAATAAGTAGACCTACTTTTAAGTACAACGATTGTAAAATTGTGGTAGATAAGGTTATTTCTTTTCTTTTAACGTTGGGACGAGAATTCCTATAAAATTAAAAAGGAATATAGATTGTGGAGTTTAAAGTATATCGATACCTGATACTTTACTACAAACTTATTAGGTGACTTTGGTTACAGGTAAGTATATGTGTAGAAGTTGATAACACACTGTTGTAAGACACATGGGTCTATCGTGGGGACAGAAATAAAATCATTGTTAACGTTTTATGGTCCAACAACCTCAGTTACTGTATTGTCTTTGTCGAAATCACTTCTTGTGATAAAACGACAGTTATGTGGGGAACCTTACGAAGTGATATATATATATACTATACTAACTGTAGCGGTGTTTGTGTCCGAAAATGTTATTTCATATATTTTCTACAACCTCAAATGAAGTTTTTCTTATTTCGAAATGTTTTAAACGCTCTCTAGCTTAATCTACTTATTTCGTTACCTTGTTGAATAATGCAGACGAAGGAAACAATATATATAAAGAGATTAATACGTTGTTCCTTACATCGGCATTGTGAGTATTTATAGTCTCCCCAACTTGTGAAATTTATGAGGGTACTCTGAATCACCGACCCCCTTAGAAGTTAACATGTTCAGACTTGTTTATCAAGGAGGGTGTTACGTAACCGTCACTGCTGCTCAATGAACCGTTACGCTTGATTCAAGCTCTTATAGTCTTTGTATTGAGCCAAGGTTTCTCATTTACTATTTGAAACTTGAAAGAGAAAGGTCAGCTTACATGTTAGGTAGCACAATGTCATATCAGTGTAAAACATGCGGAAAGGTTTTCGCTCGTCAAGATATTTTAAAACGTCATGTTGAAACTGTCCATATCAAAGGGGCAAACTTACAATGCAGAATTTGTTTTAAACAATATTCTCGAAAGGATAACCTCCTTCGCCACTTGAAATATCATGCTACGGAGGCAAGATATGGTCAGAACACCGTAACAACAGATGTTACTAGAACAGTTTCTACACAAAAGGATATTGCTCCAGCGCAAACCCCGTCTACCTCGGTAACGGGGAGAGATGCAAACGGAACATATACTTCAATCCAGGAAACTAGCGGTAAACGAATAGCTGAAAGTGATGATCAAGTTAGATCACTATCTTTAAAACGAATGAAAACATCAGAAGTATCTAACTCTGTGTCATGTGAAGATCTAGTCGAAGTACCAGCCAACGTTGACGAATTTGTCTCTACTTTCCATATTCCAGAAAGGACTGATTGTTCACATGAAGACGTTCTGCGGTTGTACAAGAAACATTGGAACGATATCCGCACTAAATTTCGCAGGCAAAATAAACTAAGGGATGTGTACAACTATCGATTGAGCAAAACTTCTCGAGAAGAGTTGATCCATCACACAGATATGATTTTTGATGATCAAAAATATGTTTTCAAGATTAATGTTGGATTGGGGTTCTTTCTTCGTAATGTCGAAACGTGTGAACTTCGTTATTACTACGCTTCGAATAATTCTAAGCTGTTCAAAGAACCCTTCCAGATCACAAACAAGCTGACACTTGAACATTTCACCGAAGCTCTTCTTGCACAGGATCTACTCGAACATGCACGGTTACAAAGACCAAATTCGAAATGGGTGATAGAAACAGTTACTAACGTAACTTACTTTGTCTATAAGGTACTTGACCACCCGATCGGATGTGTTACAGTTGAAGTTCCGGACTATGTAAAGGACAACAAAGCTATCGTTACCCTCGAGAAGAATCTTCATACCGGTGAACCATACAATGATAACATGTGTTTGTTCAGATGTCTGGCGCTATTTCGTGGATCTAATCCAAAATCCCTGGAAAAAGAAACCCATAGAATGTATCGTCTTTACTCACACGGACAGGATCCGAGAAGCTTCGACGGGGTACGGATGAAAGAACTCACTCGGTTCGAAGACAGCTTCAACGTGAACATCGTTGTTTATGAATTAAACAAACAGGAAACAGAAAATGGTGATTCAACGGCAGATCTCCTTGTTAACTCCAGTATTCTTCATGTAGCACAATTGGTAAGGCGTTCCTTGGAGAAATTTAAGGATACAATGTATGTTAACTTAATTGGTAATCATTTTTCGTATATTTCTGATATCAATATGTATTCTAAAACGTATATGTGTCGTAAATGTCAAAAATTATGGAAAGAGAGCAAGGCTCTTATCAGACATGAAACAAAATGTGAGGGTAAAGGTTCAAAGCATAAGTTCCCTGGTGGAGTTTTCCAATTACAGAGAACCGTTTTTGAGCAGTTAGAAGACGAAGGTTTCGCTGTACCAGAGAAATTACGTTACCATCCATACAGAGCTGTGTTCGATTTCGAGTGTTACTTTGAATCTCAGGTGGAGGGTTTTAGAGCAACTGATAAGTTGACATGGGAGGCTAAACATGTTCCTTTAAGTGCAAGTGTTTGTAGCAATGTTCCTGGGTTTCTTCGACCGCGTTGTTTTATTTCAAATGAAGGGCCACATGATTTGATTCAGAATGTAGTTGAGTATCTATCCCGAATTGCAGAAAATAGTCAGGCATTGTTAGAGGAAACCTTTGGTGATTTGATTCGCTCAGTAGAAGATAAAATTAAGCAGGATCAAGATGAATGGTACTTAATTCAAGATAAATATAAGAGTAAGGGCCGACCCAAACAACATCACCTTAAAATTCTTCTTGATTCGTTAACGTCTTGGATATCAGAAATTCCCGTGTTAGGATTCAATTCCGGTAGTTATGATATTAACCTGATTAAAGAATTCTTCTTTCCTTATCTCATCAAAAATGATCCTATTAATTGTGTCATTAAGCGAAACAATAACTACATGTGTCTGCGCACAGATAATCTTATGTTTCTCGACATTACAAATTATCTCGCTCCTGGGTTTAGTTATGATGCTTTCTTAAAAGCGTTTGAATGTTCACAAACAAAAGGATTCTTCCCATTTGAATGGTTTTCTTTAGAGAAACTTGATTACCCTCAGCTTCCACCGTATGAAACTTTCTACAGCGATTTAAAACAAAGTAATATCTCGGTGGAGGATTATACAGTTTGTAAAAATGTGTGGAAAAGAGAAAACATGAAAACCATGCGAGAGTTTCTTGTATGGTACAATAACCGTGATGTAGAACCCTTCGTTGAAGCATTAGAAAAGATGACGGAGTTCTACAAAGAAAGGGGCATTGATACCTTTAAGGACGGGATATCAGTTCCTGGGCTAACAATGAAACATTTATTTAAGGTTTCAAACAACCCAACGTTTCAATTAATTAATGAACAAAATAAGGATTTGTATTACACGTTTCGTGAAAGTTTAGTTGGTGGACCTTCAATCATCTTTAACAGACATCAAGAAAAGGGAAAAACATTTATTCGTAACAACCCAAGTCATGTCTGCCAAAAAATTGTCGGTTATGATGCTAATGCACTGTATCTTTGGGCGATCATGCAGGATATGCCCACTGGAAGTTTTACAAGACGCAAATCAGATAACGGGTTTAAGCTCTCACGAACTAGACCAATAAGTTTCGAGTGGTTAGAATGGAAGGCCTATGTAAGTGACGTAAAAATACGTCACGCAATGAATTGTTCTGAGAAGCGAATAGGCTTGCGTCGAATTCCCGTAGACGGTTACTGTGCAGAAACAAACACCGTTTTACAGTTTCATGGGTGTTATTACCATGGACATAATTGTCATCTGACTAGAGGAAAGGCTGTAAATGAAAAGACTGGGGTGCCAATGAAGACACTCTTTGAAAATACTAGAGAGATTCGACAATATGTAATAGACCAAGGATACAACTATGAAGAAGTATGGGAATGTCAATTTCGTGAAATGAAGAAACATAACCAAAATTTGAGGCATTTTTTGAGTACGCTTTATCGTCCGTTAGAGTTTAAGAATAAATTGACTGAAGATCAAATTATTCGTGCTATTCAGGATAACCAACTATTTGGGTTTGTTGAGTGCGACATTCACGTTCCTGATAAGTTGAAACCTATATTTGCCGAAATGTGTCCTATTTTCAAAAACACAAATATCTCCCGAGAAAACATCGGTGAACATATGAAACAATTTGCGGAGGAAAATAAAATAATGCAAAAACCTAGACGAAGTCTTATAGGTAGCATGTTTGGTAACAAAATACTTTTGGCAACTCCTCTTATCAAGTGGTATCTTCAACATGGTTTAATAATTACTCGTATTTACCAAGTCATTGAATATACCCCTCAAGCATGCTTTCGTACTTTTGGTGAATCTGTGTCGAATGCTCGGCGAGCAGGTGACCGCGATCCATCAAAGGCTATTATAGCAGATACCATGAAATTGATCGGCAACTCTTCTTACGGTAAAACTATTACCAACAGGGAAAGGCATACAAACGTTAAAATGGCTGATGCTAGTTCATCATCCAAAATGGTCAACTCACCTGCTTTTCGAGATTTGAATTTCATCGTTGATGATTGTTACGAAGTAGAACTAGCCAAAAGTAGTATTAAGATGGATCTTCCAATTCAAATTGGCTTGTTTGTCTACCAGTATGCCAAATTACGCATGTTACAGTTTTATTACGACTGTCTCTGTAAATTTTTTGATGTAAGTAAATGGGAGTACGTGGAAATGGACACTGATTCGGCGTATATTTCCATCGCTGGTAACAGTCTAGAGGAGATTTTGAAACCGAACATGAATGAAACATTTCGCAAAGAAAAACATTTATGGTTTCCACGTGATGATACTGAAGAAAATAAAATGTTTGATAAACGAACCCCTGGATTGTTTAAAGTAGAATGGCAAGGTGATGGTATTGTTGCTTTATCCAGCAAAATGTATTACTGTTTCGGTGGGGTCAAGGGAGATAAATTTAGTTGTAAAGGGGTAAATAAAAAAAGAAATAGCATCGATGAGAAAATATATAAAGAGGTTCTTACAACAAAACAACCAAAAACTGGAGAAAATAAAGGTTTTCGAGTGAGAGACAATCACGTTTATACATACAGGCTCAGAAAGGATGCCTTCACTTACTTTTACCCGAAGAGAAAAGTCCAAGAAGACGGTGTTACGACTACATATCTTGATATTTAGTGAACATTATGCAGTATGGAATAATATTTTACTGTTTTCTCCTGTCTCGTGTGCTTGTGCGTGTTTTGTATAACTCTACATATAGTGTCACTATAGCTGCAAAGAAAATTTATTCACCGATCTATATGTTAAGAATACTCCTATATATACAGTTATAAGTTTTTTTTTTTTTATTTATTTTTTTTTTATTATTATTTTTTACATGAACTTAGTGTACATTTTCTCTTTTATATGGCTAATGTATGGTGATTATAATTAATAGTTGATTGAAAAACGTTTTGTTTTAAATTTTAAATGATTTACCCCATTTTGTGACTTTCCTCCTTGATTTTTAATATTAACCAATGTTTTCTCATCCTGTACTCTTTTGAATTTTATCTGGAAACCTATTTTATAAAGTATGATAACGGGTTAGGAAGTATAAACCAATAGAATATCAACGATTTTAACCTATATCGGGTACTTTACTTGTAAGACACATTTACTTTGTAATCGAAAATGTATTGGCGTAATACATTTCACTGTTGCCTGGTATTTTTCTCCCTGTTAATGTATAACTTTCAGACACATTGTAAAATAATTGTTCTGAAACATAACTGGAACTTTGTATGTTCAATAATTTCTTGAAAGTACTCTTTAAAAAGAAAATAAATGTTTAAAATATCCCAACATTTTGTTTCATCTGTTTTGTTTGCGTTTGTTTTGTTTTAACAATCATGAAGTTTAATAAGCTATTATTATTATTGTTATTATATTATTTTTTTAATACTTAAATAGGATAAAGCAAAGTTAAAAATAAAAACTATAATAAAAGCAATGAGTGCATTGTTCGCCCCTCTCATGGGGCGTCAGCACCGAAACCCTACATGAAGGACGCCCCCAAATTTTCCACCTCATCCCGCCTCCGCCTCCGCCTCCAAAAGGGGTGCGAAAAGGGCATACTATACTACTCAGTTCATTTGTTTCCAATGGCTTTAGAGACCTGGCAAAATAGCTGGGCAAAATACAGTACTTTTGATATTTTCTATTGTTTCAAACTTTCTATATTAAAAATTGTGAAATAATCGCCTGATCTAGAAGGTCGCCCGCGGAATATCAAGTTCATATATACAGACTGCTCAGTGAACTTACAATTTAGTTAATTTTTTAAGCTTTACTATACAAGAGACTTTGTTCAACTTAACCACTTACAACAAAACGTGCTGAGTACGTTGGGGACCGGGAAGAGGACTTGAGGAATGTGTGGGTGCGGATGGGGAGGGGGTTGATGCCATTGTGTTAGGTCGTTCTTCATCGTGTCATAGTATCACACGGGCTTCGTTGACATTCCGGCTAAACTGACAGTCCATTTATCCAAAAGAGCAAATAATATTTACACCCCGATGAATTTAGGTTGCTATATATTAGCATGTTCGAATACTTGACGGCAATATCATACGCCAAGGATAAAGAGACTCACCTGCACTCCTTACCTGACATACCTGTTACCTGCCCTCCACGCCTGCTGTATGAAAAGAGAAACCAGCAAGGAAAGGGGATGAAGAAAAGGGGAGGGGGGGGGGGGGAGAACAATCTGTATTAACAAAATCAGTCAAGTTTAGTTATAAAACCACTTAGCATATTAAAACGCGGTCAGTGAATAATTGTTTTTCTTCCTTGTTTCGTACTACGCCGATTCACCTGAGTCGTTGCACCTGTGGTGATTATCGTCGCATCTTTAGGCAAATTTTCTCCAAATACTGAATGGATTTTTGCTTTGTGTGTTTGTTTTTGTACTGTCAGGGGCGTAGCCAGTATGAAGCACTTGGCCTACACTTTTTTTGGTCAAGTTATCTTTTTTTTTTTAAAAACCCACAATTCAAATCCATATGCTTGCTGGACGAGTTTAAGAGTCTATAGACAGGAAAAACTATTGAAATGAACGTAGCAAGAATATGGCTAAATTAGGTGACCTATTCTTCTGTCATCTACTTTAGGCTGTCATTTCAAACATATTCGTTGCACTGACAGTGCTATTAACCATGCCAATATCTTCGGCAACTGCTGAAAGGTCTTTCAGCGCAATGCGCAGAATCAAAACTACATGCGTTCTACAATGAATGAAGAGAGACTCAGCGGTTTTGCTCTCATGCACATCCACAGAGACTTTGCAATTGACGTTGATGCTGTGCTGAAAAAATTGCATCAGATGGCAATCGCCGGATAGCTCTCGCCTTTACTTATCTTATTAGGCTTACTTAAACATTTACTAGCTATACATGTGTATCAAAGACAATTACTGGCTGTAGTTGTATCAAAGACATTTCTGGCCTATCTTTGTATCTACAAGTATCAGAAGTTGAAAAGTAAGACTAGTCTAGCTGTGCATGTACCGGTACCTTGCTAATTTTAAAAACATTATGTAGTATTGAATTACGTACTATTTTAACTCGTTTGTTTTTTGGGGTTTAAAGATGATATTGAATGAGGTGTCCCAAGTATAAGCAAGAGGCCAGGGAACCAGAATAAACACTCGGAAGGGCCGTTTCCGGCCATCTGGGGCCGGGGGGGGGGGGGGGGTTGTAAAACCAAAACTTTTCTTCTACGCTCCGCGCCAACTATATATCTATAAACATATATTATTAGAGAAAACCAGAGAAATAAGATATGACTCATAATTGACAAATAAGGAGTAACGTTTTAGAAAATATATTGGGATTTTCAGTCCCCCTTGGACCTAAGTCATCAATACTTGGCAGTCGAATGTAAAGTACAAAATGCTCATCAATCCACTTACTGTATAGCAGTGGCGTAGGAAGGTACTTTTGAGTGGGGGGGCTGAAGACTGATGGCCGGCCTGGGGGAGGGGTCTAAGGGGAGGGGTGTCCCCCTCCCCTTTGGAATTTTTTGCATTTCCAGGTGGCCTCAGATACAATTTGGTGCAATATAGCACACTTCAACACCCACTCCATTTTGTAACCTTAATTTTGTATTTTCACCTGGCCTTAGATGCAATTTGGTGCTCCAAATGAGATTTTTTTCTCATTTGGAAATGAAAAAGGGGTTTTCTGACTTGCGGAGCGGGGGGGCGGAATGATACTTCCGCCCCTCCACATTTTTCACTGGGGGGGCTGGCGCCCCCCCAGCCCCCCCGGTTCCTACGCCCTTGCTGTATAGTCATGGTTTATTTGGTTCTAATTCCATCAAAACTTTACATGAAGAAGATATATGAGGAGAATCTACACACACAAAAAAAGGAGAAAAAAAACAGGCCTATACTGTCATACGTCCCGAATAGTAACCAAAAGGTTATTTACACCTATCTAGGGTAACCTACCTTTTCAACATTACCTTGTAGAATTTGTTATTTCGGTATCTTTCTTAGCATTCAAACTATATAGACAAAAAACCAAACAAAGAGCACAGATCTATTGAACTATATTACTGCACTTTCCAGTTATACAACGGCCGCATTCAAACTTGATTATGTGTAGTAAGCATTTCCTCGGGAATGATCACACTTGGGTGCCTTTTATAAACTAAAACTTAAATTGAACTATTTACCATCAGTGGTGTATAGCCAGAGGCTATATATATATATATATATATATAGATCTATATATATATATATATATATATATATATATATATATATAGATCTATATATATATATATATATATATATATATATATATCTATATATATATATATATATATATATATATATATATATATATATAAGGGTCATGAAAATTATCAATTGTTATAACATGAATATTCTGTGTCCATAACATGATGCACTGTAATTTTGAGGCTGAAATTTAGATACAAATTAGAAAATGGATAAAAACAGCTTTTGTCAAAGTATGTATCCATAGCTTCACAAATGTTTTCTTCAAGGTTACTTTTAGTAAAACGGAAAACTTATCAACGTCCAAAAATGAAAGAATCCTTGGAATATAATTCTCTTTCATCAACCACGCACAATATTCAATTGGAATATCTTTCCCACACCTAAATTTGAAGGGGGAAAAATGACGAAGTATTGCCTAACGTAAGTGACAAGACTAAATAAGTAGTAACAATTTGAGTGGCAGAATATATAAACCCAAACGTTTCTCTCTACAAAATCATAATTACAATCACAATTGTCACTTTAAAATCATAATCAATGCGAAACAGGAGCAAACTGACCGGACGCCGGTGTAATTTAGCAGTGTACCAGGGCCCAGAGGTATAGGTTGAGGCCACTGAAAGCAACTCCGCATGCGTAGTAAGTTTGTTCCAATTATGTAGGCAGTAGGCTTCATTGATGCTGATTGTTCATATAATTCATCTGCTCTAACTTTCGACAATTGGTATAATATTGGGATAAGAGTGGGGTTTTAAGGGCGTGTGTGGGCATCGATCACAGCAGTCAGTCAGTCCACCCGTAATTCGAAGATTGGGTATTAAAGAGAACACAAACCAAACCATCATCTTTGGCTGACATGTTATGACGGCGGAGGAGGATCTTTAATTCGTGAAGGGCTACTCATCCAAACTAAAGCTAAGGAAAATCTTTTTCTGTTTGGGAGATATCGTAGTTTTTTAAGTCGTGTCTCGGGGAGCTGTCATTGTGTAAATCTGTGATTGAATATCGTGCCACTAGGTTCTGAAACATTTTACTTTTACTTTAGCTGTATTTTTTTGTGCATATTTTTGAAGGTAAACTGTTAACAGCCTTGACACCGGAAAACCAATGTCATTATTAGATCGTGCTATTCCATCGTGGTGCAACTCAATGTCACGCACACATTGAGTTCTTTCACTGCGGTGATCATCAGGCAACTCTTTCTCTCTCTCTACATATACGTATATCAAATCGGCTTACAATATGAAAATAGTTACAAAAACTGCAAGTTCATTTGGTTAAACTTACCCACTGAACAACAAAACGTGCAAGGTACTTTGGAGGGGGGGGGGGGGGTGTAGGATACATTGTGTTTGGTCACATCATGCCAAACTAAATTCATCGGTAAGATCGGTCTTTTATGTAGCGTGGAATGCAAATAATTATAGAAGAAAAAAACTTGGGGAATCTTGGGTATTGGCGGTGAGCCAGAGCTAGTGGAGGCAAAGTTCTGGTGTGGTATCACCCTGTAGTGTTTCCTGATTGTTCTAACATAACAAAGACTGATAGTGACAATACAAAACTGTTTGCACGATTTATTCTCTATACCTTCTCTAGATAAGAGGTTTCCCACAAATGACACATTTTCAATTCGAAACAGCATGAAAACAATGGCGCAACTCCCCTCCCATTCCCACCCCTACCCCGTGCCCCCCCCCCCCAAAAAAAATCTTCCAAACTCAGGATTTCACTTTCCGTGTTTGTCATCATGTACCACAGAGTATCTGTTGACTAATTTACTACAAAATAACTATCATTTATTCATCCTTTGTTTTACATGCTGGAGATGACTTTTTAAAATAAATGGTTAGACAGCTGCCATACTACCTACCATTGACAATATAGTACGAATATTTTCAAAAGTGTGATTCTTTATGCAACATTCAAACATCTCATCAATAACTATCTAAGTGAATGATTGTTTGGATCTGATCGGATCAGGCCACCGTTACTCCCTCCTCCCCCCCCCCGACCCTCTTGGGTCCTAGACCATGGGGCATAGAGTCACTACGGGTTCCAGAAAATAACAAATAAGGTATCCGGATATTCATTATGCTTTCGAGGAAATATGAACACTTCAAGAAAAAATCAGGTAGCATGAAAATTCATTGCCCCAGGGTAAGAGCCAACACCCCACCCCCCCCCCAGGCTCTGAAAGGAAATTCCACTTTTTATGTTATTTTTGCTTCATTGACAGTACGATATTGGATTACAACAGTGAAGAGGCGCAATGAATAATATATCCAGTGTTTTCTTGTACTTAACTTACTTTTCTTGTACTTAACTATTAAATCATGATAAATAGGTATGATCACTTTGAATCAATTTCTTCTTATCATAAAATGAAAAAAAGAAAAAAAAACAAGAATAATAGTTAACTACTTTTTTTAACATATACCCTGTAAGGTGGAAATGTGAAGTTATCACCTAGATATACATTTTTCTTCAGAGCACAAAGCTGTCACCAACTACCTACAGAAATAGACCTGACATTGTCGTTTGCAAAACCATGTTTGATTTGACTCCACATTTTTGCTCATCTAAGTATGTACTCATTTGGGTGGAAAATATCTGATATGGATATTTACCACAATTAAACATATCTGACTGAAATAGAACTCTTAAAGTAAATAAATAAATAAGTTCAGAACCGATTGGGGAACTGTAGAAAGTGACATGGTAACCTTTAAACTGTATCACATAGGTCTGAATTTTTTTTTTGGTCTGCAACTGACAAGTGCTTAGCCGGACACAGAAGTGAGCAGTTTCTTTAATATGAGTCACATTAAAGGTAAGAAGGTACACACTGATTCAAGATGCAGAAAGCCAGCCCACACACTTGACCCGGCTGACGACCAACCAACCAACCGTCCCGACCTACTCATTACCGATAGTCGCCAAACCACTGACCACACAACGAATCGTCATCTGTAAAAAACGATTGGCGCTAGTTCAGGTCACACATGCAAAATTAACCCCTTCCCGTGGTAGGTTACACCTTGTTTTTGAGACTGGGGCAGTCTCGGTCCTGAAAGGCAGCGTACTGCGGGCCCCCTGTCGGAATACCTAATGTAGGAAGGCTGACCCTGACCTTAAAGGGGATGAATCCTGATCACTTGTGGTCTTAAGTGACAAACCATGCTGGGTGGTCCATCGATTTTCCACGTCACGATAGTGGTTGAGCGGTGCCACGTTCAACGAAAAAAAAAAAAAAAAACCTTAAAATCCGAGCCACTTGTGCTATCTCTTCCTGTTCTTTCTACATTTGTAAGCACTTTTTTTTTAGATCCAATAAGTATCTTAATCTTCAGCTGTATTCAGTAAACCTTCCATATATATTTTATTTTTCTTATTGTACTCAGGTACCATTGACAGGCCCGGCCGACCATTATAAAGGCATATTAGCATGTTTCTTGGTTGGGTTTTCTTTCTTTTTGGTACTGAGGAGATCCAGATCTCTGCAGAGCCTTACCCTGGTTGTGCTTGGTTGTATGATGTCATCGACGAAACCTGAGGAGAGATCCCAAACAATTATAACGAGTTTATAAAGTAATTTATTATAAAATACGAAAGATGGTTAATTGTTTAAGAGCAGCAGATGTTGGCAAAAATTTAATCGCATTCTCTTAGATGCTTGAGGGAGTTGTTGATTCAATAGACAAGTAACAACTTATTGGCTTTGGTTCCCCTCCCTTCCCCCCCCCTGGTCACCCCCTTTTTTGATAAGTTGAAACACCAGTAACAGAAATGAACACATTATTTCAATGCAGTATATAAACACCTCACCCACACACACACCGATAGGTTTTACAGTTTGCTCTCACTATGGGAAAACCAAACACCCAAGTAGACATTTCTAAGAGGGGGAAAATTCCTTTACAACAGCATTTTTCAAAAGAAACAGTACAATATATAACGACATTGTCTGATGGGTAAGAATGAAACCAGTTCAAAGCTCCAACTAATATGTTTTCGTAGAAACACCATAATGGGAGTGAGTCAGACCCAATTCATCATTTTTGCTTATCTAGGGGGATTCTTTTAGTTACAATGCAATCTTAATTTCATGCCTGACAGACCACCTATACCAGTGGCGGAGCGTCCATACAGTCAGAGGGGACGGACTGCTGGCGCCCTTTTCAGCTCTTTACCACTTTTTACTTATTCGCGATTATTGACATTTTTAGTGCGCTCTCAAAATACCTATTGAGATTTGTCACATTTTGTTGGTGTAATTTTCTGACAAAATGGCGATGACACCTATTTATTCTTCGTTTATCTGCAAATGAGCAAGGCCCGGAAAGGGTCATTTCCGGCGATCTAGGGAGTATGTTTACTCAAAGAATTTCTGTACGCTCCGCGCCAACCTGTGGTGGCGCTCCGCTTAGATAGTGTCGAAAGCGCCCTTACAGACCATTCTCGCCCCCCTTGACCAATACCCGTAGCTGCGCCACTGACCTACACAACTAGTTTTGGGTCATCCCGTACAACCGCACCACCACTAAAAGATTTGTCCCAAGTGATGCGTGCAATGAAATATTATTATATTTGAACACAATGGGCATTTCATATTCAAATGAATGGTTACTAAGAGCCACCAAGACAGGCTGTTCACCTTTTCAACAACAACATGTACATAGAGCTTAGGCCTACAATACTATCATGATAGCAGATGTGCCTATATCATGTAATCTGTCCATTTAGTAACAGGTAAATCCTTGCTTGTTTTAACCTGTAGTACGTTCTTCAACCACTGCGACTGAACTTATTTGACGATAAAAGTAAACAGGAAAACTTGCTCCTTGTCCTGACAGGGTAGTTATTTCCCATCACAGGATTAAAGTTCTGCCATTCCTACAAAGTTAAGAAAGAGGGGGGGAGGGGGGGGGAGGGGGAACCCCTCTAGCTTGCTGTAGATAAATGAAGTTACACAATTTATTATTACTAGAGTAATACTATAAAATTTAAAAACCCTAGGTGGTAAGAACTGCTAATGTGTTTCAAGCCAAATCTTTGCATCTGCTAGACAAGATTTTCCAGCCAATGTATCAAACGTTTAATTATCTTCCCTTTCTTTTTCTGGCTTTTAATTACCTCGAACAGCTGCTGGAAAAGGGTTGGCAAACTTTTCAATGTACTCCTGCTCGGCCTGAGCAATGTCACTCTCACCCCTGAAAATGATTTTCACAGCTCCCTGGAGATCAGAACAAAATGCAAACAAGATTGTAAGGTGACAGAACACTCAACAGGCCTTGACATGTGGATTTCTATATTGAAAATCTCCACCATTTGAACACCCCAGGATTGGCAGGCAAAAATCCATACCGTTAGCCGATAACCCTCATCTCATTATATTGTATCCTACTACCTAACTTGAGATATGGTGGATGGAATGTTTACCCTATTTTGATGGGCCAAAAATTCCTTTACTCCAGCAAATTGTGAAGTCGTTGTTCTGGCAGATGTCCATTGAAAAATAAATTACTTAGGCTATGATAGTCTTCTTGAAAATTCATGCCTAATGGTCAATGTTCTCTGTAGTTTAGAATTACATCAAAATGCAACAGAGTTTATTTGAATATTATTTCCTTCGGTGGATAAATGATCGAAATATTATAGAAACAAAAGGAAAGTCAAAAAGCAAAAAATTTGGCAGTCCAGTTGCCATGGCGACCTGAATCACTCTGAGCTGTTGCCGGATGCAATCACAAACTTTGGGCAAATATTTTATCTGAGATACAAACTCCTAATGAGGATGTGGTTTTGACATGAAATATTGTTATCTGTGAATGAAGAATTTTGATCATTTCTGCTCATAAATAGGGCATCCACCAAAAACCACGTAATCTGGAGAATTTCATTTTTTGCCGGGATATCAATTTACGTGATACCTTGTCATAAGCAAAAAGTAGGTGTGAACCGGGACACGACTCTGGTAACCTCCATCGCCGATTGGAAGTCACCAAAAATGAAACTGAAAAATTGCGCAGAAAGAAAATAATAATGATAATCAGCCTGGAGGGCAGTTGGTTTACTATCTAAGCAGCCACTTAATTTATAGCTTAGAATTTACAGTGCTTTTACACTGAAAAACGGTGGATGGATGAAAAGCCCAGCTTACTTTAGCTGACCATGGCTCGAACCCACTGACCCCTACCCCCCCTCGATGCTAGGTTTGGTTTTCATATTGCTTTCAATGCCACAGCCTTTTTCCATGTGGACCATAGCACTGGCAGATGTAAAAAAGGTGGATTTCAAGTGGATGTAAAGCCCAGCTTACTTTAGCTGACCAGGGCTCGAATCCACTGACCCCTCCCCCCCCCCCCTCTATGCTAGGTTTGGTTTTCATATTGCTTTCAATGCCAGACTTTTTCCATGTGGACCATAGCACTAGCAGTTGATTTATCAGAAGAGATTTATCAATCTCTACGAGCTTCTCACGGTTCGACTTCATATTGTCATGATTTATCGGGCATTTAGATTCCACCTACCTGTGCTCCCATCACTGCTACCTCTGCTGTCGGCCACGTGTAGTTAATATCACCTCCTATGTGTTTAGAACTCATCACATCGTATGCACCACCGTAGGCCTGAGAGAGAGAGAGATATAACGAGCTATATTCAGGTAAGACACGAGAACAACAACAAGGTAAGACACTAAAACAACACAACAACAAGGTAAGACAACAACAAGAAGGTAAGACACTTCAACAACAACAAGAAGGTAAGACACTACAACAACAAAAACTAGCCTTTTGAATGGTGGTCTAGAAGGAGGGGGGGTGAACGTAAGTTCCATTGTCAGGAGGGGTGTGTGGTGGGGGGAGGGGGATGGGAAGGTGTACAAGAGCATGGGTTGGTTGGATTTGGCTAGTTTGACTCTAACAGCTGAACATCTGGCTCTGTCTCTCCACTCCAGGATCACCTACATGGCACCTCCACTGATTACATTATGAAAAACCTTTCCCTCCCTACCCAAGGTCAAAACCATTTCCTCCCCTCCCTCCCCAAGGCCACATCAAACTCATGACACACACATGATTAGTATCCCGAACTAGGAAACGTTTGGTGTCGCTCTGCCACAAAGCTTCTACGTGAGTCACAGCCATATATGTATTCATGCCTCATGAATCACAGAGCTGGTGTCGATGTTGATTTACAAATTGTGCGTAGCAGGTCTGTCAGGCCATGGGGTCGTGGTAGAGCCACTGTGAGACACAGGCTGAAGTTGTGGTTTTTTAACAGATGACTGTTTTAACCTGATTACTTAATGTATACATGATGACAGAATGACTTTTTGACATCTGGCCGGGTAGCGTCAAAAGGCCGGGTTCGGGTCCTGGGGACAAAATTCTTTCAGCGGGTTCCTCATTCCTCATGAAGCAGATAATACATTATCCTCTGTCCCATATGGCCCGGGTGGGGTGGCGAGTAGGGTCTGTAGCCCCTAAATCCCCACCAGCACTCCCACTGGCAATGTGTGACATGGTCATGATAGTCACTCAAATGGTAGTGTAAAATGTAATCCTAATGTTTGGTTACAAACTTCATTTTCAGCGATTTTTTTGGGCATGTTCTTCTCGGACAGGTTGCCAAGGAAACTTAGTGAGTTACTTTCTCTGCAAAGATCTGACAGATTGAATTGATGGTACAGAATTTCTACTGTGGCTTTAGCAATACTTAAAATTTACCATGATTTTTGTCAGAAGACATCTCCACAAACAGTTAAGGATTCGGCAGACATGGTTTTCATGTTTGGGAAACAAAGAATAGAACGATAACAGTTGGATACTTTTCTTTACCTTTCTTGTAATCACAGTTATTTTCAGGACAGTTGCTTCGCTATAAGCGTAGAGCAGCTTAGCACCATGTCTGATGATGCCGCCATACTCTTGACTTGTACCTGCAAAAGATAGGGACAGCAAAAAACAACATTTTACAGAGAATTTGGAGAGGACATTTTTTTGTTTTTTTTGTCTATCTGGAAAGTCTGTGTGACAAATGAATTTGATAAGCTTTCCTTCTTGAAGAGTTGAAATTTTTGAAAAGCAGCTCAAGATATCTCCTTTAAAGGTCAACATTTTGAGAGAACAGTCCAACTGATGAGATGCATCTGCTATAAACCCTAGGAGTGCTTCATCGATTAAGATAGTTGGTCAAAATTGCAAATAATTCAATCGCAGGAGAGGTGAAATTTTTCAATCTATTCAGTCTTCAGTTATTTCAATCTGTTTTTCAAAAGAAGATTCAATTGATTCAAAAGATAATTTCAATATATATATAATATTAGACTATTAAGAGATGACTTGAATGGGTAAAACGTGATTATTTCTCCTACCAGGTAGAAATCCAGGCACGTCCACAAAGGTGATGAGGGGTATATTGAATGCATCGCAGAAACGAACAAATCGGGCGCCTTTCACTGATGAGTTAATGTCCAGACAGCCTAAAACAAACAGAACCGAAGATGGGCGGGGGAAAAAAATCATGAAGGCAAGTTGGTGTTGATGTCATGAGACCTTGTAACAGAAGTCTCAAGGGTAAAAAATATAGCTGATAGTAAAACATAGAAACATTATAAAGAAGTACCAAATGTGATGGCATGAATGTTGATGGTGAGGGGGTGGGTAGGGGGGGACTGGGTGGGTGTGCTGGCAGCAAAGAAATTGTAATTGAAAAGTGCAGCTTTGTTGTAAAACTAAATACTGGAATATGCGGTAATACACAATGCACAGGAGGATGCAGTTTGTTAATCTGAGGTGAATTTTGTTTGGGAGGGGGGAGGGAGGGAGGGAGGGAGGGAGGAGGGGCGGGTTGCTCGGACAAGTACTGCTCTATTTAATATCCTTTCCTTCACCCTCTATGGTCTAGTTTTATCACCGCATAGAGAATAGGATGACATACCTGATGCAACCTTTGGTTGGTTACCCACTATGCCCACTGTCCTGCCATTCATGCGAGCAAATCCGATGACAATGTTCTTAGCATAAGCCGGCATGATTTCAAAGAAGCTCCTATTATCGACAATCTGTCGGGGAATGAAACACATACAAGAGACAGATAACTGCACGGGGGACATAGGCAAACCGGACTGCGATTGAGCCATAAAGAATCGCTAAATTGTTGTTTATCGATTGGCACACTGAATAATTAGAATGAAACACTTGACTAAAATATGGTCAACGGAAAAAGGGGAAAGTTAGTCAGCTTGGTCTCGCCAGTACACTGGACAGTCCTGAATAAATCATGATTCTCGCCACCACCGCAACGAAAAACTTGAACCCCAAAACTAAATCTTCCAAATTTCCTAAAGATTTTTTGTGACATTACAAAATATCGTTATTTTAGTTACGATGTGCAAACCGAAAGAAAGTGACCATGTAGTAGGGGATCCCTATACGTGACCGTGTTGAAAGAATGATATGGCGGTTTTCAACACTCAACATGCAGTGGCGTCACCAGACTTTTCAGTCTGGGGGGGCACAGGGGGGGCACCAGCATTTGATGGGGGGGCACTTAGGTGGATACGGATCGCCGTCCTGGGGGAGGGGTCTAAGGGGAGGGGGTGCCCCCTCCAGGCGCGGCGGAACGGGAAAATTATTTGGGGGGCTAATGTGCAGAGACTATCTAAGCGGAGCGCCACCATCAGTTGGCGCGGAGCGTACAAGAAAATTTTGGGTTTTTTCAAACCCCCAGATGGCCGGAAACGGCACTTCCCGAGCATTTTATGCTGCGAATACCTAGCCCTAAAATATGGGTCTCAAGCCTGCAATTTCTCAGATTGCATGTAAAAGTCTGTAAAAACATTGTAATTTGTATATTCGATGGTGTTTTAATTAAGAGAGTAGCTATTACTCGTAGTGTACTCGCAAAGACGTTTTTGAGTGTAGTAAGGGGATGAAGCAAGTCATTGGCCTAAGACGAATTTGTGTTGCGCTTACCGGTACTCACACTCACTGCTTCCACTTTTCACGGGGCGTGAAGACGCGGTTGGGTGACAATGTGGTCTATAGCCAGGGGACGGGCCGAGGGTCCCCCCAGCATTTACTAAAATTATTACACCTATATAGTATACGTGTGCATCGGACAGATCGACAAGTATGCATTGAAAAATGGGCAGATGCACGTTTCGGAGCCTTGGTAAATATTGGGGGGGGGGGCTTATCATGCATTTGCCCCCTCAACTTTTTCATTGAGGGGGCTTAGCCCCCAAGCCCCCCGGTTCCGCCGCCACTTCCCCCCTCCCCTTTGGAAAATTTTCGCATACGGAGGATGGGCTAGATGCAAAATGCTGCCACATTTGATGCTAAATTCGATCTGAAGATATCTCCAGAAATTGCTATTTTTGAGGTAATGATTTTAACAAGGCGCAGAATTTTGCAGAGGATATGAACCACATGCTGTCGATATTATGCCTAACCCTATATCAATAGAACCTACATTTGTTGAATTAATGTGTGCATGACCCCCGACTCCTTTCTTGTCCTTCTCGTTTTCGCCCATTATCTATTACGATGTAACAGGTTCCAGCGTCGTTATTGGCTCCTATCAGGGATCTCACCACGCAATCCAAAGTTTGATCACACATCGAGTATGGCTCAGTATGCAGGTGTGAACATTCGCCATTTGTTCCTACAAGCATCTGACCTCAAATGACCTCTGCACCCCCTACACAACAGGGTTAAGTATGGTGCCTGCGGACCCTCACATTCTCACATTTCGTCAGCTCCTAACCTGTCAACCTCAGACCAAGGCAACATATTGCAGTACCCTCCCTTCTCACAGTCATGTAGCTCGCGAAGCGGACGTGTATATCCGCTGGTATGGCGTGAGCACTGACACATTCAATGTAAATATCGACACCTGTTGTGATGGCGCGGGTTACGACTTCGATACCCGACGTTCAAGGATAAACTTTTTCATTTTTTCGCAGCTCATTTGAAGAAAATACGAATTACTGTGCTTCTTTGTCCTTATGAAAAACCAACTCAGATGATGGGAGTTGAATATAACAAAATATATATATATTTTTTTACCAACCCAAATCTCAGATGGGGGGCACTCGGGGGGGCACTAGGTTTTCCAGGGGGGCACGTGCCCCCCTGGCCCCCCCTTGGCGACGCCACTGTCAACATGGTCGACGGCCGAACATCAGCCCCTCAAGCTAGACGGAAAACAACTGTACAAACGTGGTCTACATACTTGCAACAAGTACGAACCCTAAAGGCTAATGTCATTCGTTTCATGATATCAGTGCTTTTGTAACGTCGGGCATTTAAGACGACGCTTTGGACAGTACTAAGAGCTAAACTTAAATTATTATTATGATTGGAATATCCTGGTACCCTTTATAGTGCCCATTTTGAAAGCTGAGAAAACGGCTCTGGTCGACTGCCACTTCAATGAACATCATTCGAGGCAGTTTCTAATTTGCTCTCTTAAGAGTTGTCATGATGCTAGTTTCGAGCCCCGATGTGAGGTCTCTTTATTGTACTTTCTCGTTTATTAAGTGTACTTACAGCGTGGATAACATCCAGCATATCGTACGGCTTGATGGATTCAAATGGAACTATATGATCCAACACAGGAACGAGTCTATTGCTGTAAAAAAAAAAAAAAAAAAATTGAAGGAGAAGAAGATGAACTAGGAGGATTAACATGTCTTATTTACTTCATTCTACAACTACTAGATGAACAAAGTCCAAGTTAGCTGTCTACTTCAGATCTAAAAAACAATATCTGCCCGATCGGAGTCATCTACAAAATGTGAGACTATGCGAGTCTACATCAGAGCCAACGTCGTAGGTATTAAAATTTCAGCTCAGCTTCGTCGCTGAAGGTGAACCGGTAAGGATGGTACATACCCAGTTGTAATAACTTGACTGGCTGGGATATCCTTGTATACATTCTATTGCCACTTGCTCAAGAGAAAATGTTCAACAAAGATATTTTCCCCAAAAAGGTAGGATAACTGTTTAAGTAATCAACAACCGACTTTGTCAGGCATCCAGTGGGAATTTTGCCCTACAACGTTCCTCAAATAAGTGACTGAGTTGTGATGTTACTTTATATAGACTGTTTGTTTGTCTAATCCTTCAAATACTGAAATGCCACAAATAGAATCATTATTCTGAAATGGCCTGTCAACAGGGCGGCCCATGGGTCAGAGACGGCCTGTGAGAGATTTCAACTTGGTACACTAACAAATCCTACCGCCTCCTCCCCCCCTCCCCCCCTCTCCATGTTGCATCTCTCGTGTATGTGGTAATAGAATCATTATTCTGAAATGGCTTGCTTGTCAACAGGGCGGCCTATGGGTCAGAGACGGCCTGTGAGAGATTTCAACTTGATACACTAACAAATCATACCGCCGCCTCGCCCCCCCCCCCCCCCCCCCCGCTCCATGTTGCATCTCTCGTGTATGTGGTAACTTATGACCTTGGGCATAACCTGTATCTTGCTCAATCTAGGTATAGGAAGGTATTTATTCTATCTGATGCTTAGGTACAAAGTTGTTCATCTTTACATCTTAAATTTGATACCCATTGTTTTTTAATTAAATGAATGCAGTCACTTACGCAGGGTCATCTGACTGTACGATTGGGGCTGGATCTCTGTTACTCAAGGGAAGGTAACTGAAGAGTTCCCGGAGTTTAGTCAGACCGTCGATATCATTTTCAAACGCTCCATGTGCGACTCCTGTAAAAAAGCAACAACAGACCAAAGGGCATAAGGACTACCACGTTGGTTTATTTGATTAAAGCGAAAGTCGGGTCTCCAAAGGGGGGAGGTGGTGCAGTCACAAGTCACATCAAACAAGGTTAACCATGTTTGGTAAACTTTTATAAGTTACATCATAATTGATAATAAATCCCATTTCTTCTCCCTACCCTCACTATCCTCTTCCCCAAATAAAAAAAATTGTGATTGTAAAGCTTTCTTGTATGATCCAGCTATAATTCAACACATTCTTTTGTTCAGTATTACCTGAGACAGACGTGTGCGTTTTAGCTCCCCCCAACTGTTCGTGGGTGACGTCTTCTTGAGTTACAGCCTGCAAAGACAAACCACCCAACAACAAAAAACAATCAAATTCCACGTTCAATGTAATGTTTATGACATTATTTAGGAAAGCTTGAAAAAACAAAATTGTCAAGAATTGTAGCTTTATTATGAATCATAAACAAACAAAATACATCAGGCTGAATAATATTTTGAATAATATAATGTTTATATTCATTATGTCTGAGATGGGTAGAATGTTGCAGGATAAGTGGTGGAGGGGGGGGGAGGTGAGGTAATACTTCCTGTGGCTTCCTTCTGAGCAGTACTGTGACTCTCATAAAAAAAAAAAAAACTTTCACAACAACATAACTATAGTGTGTAAAAGTAAGAGGGCCTGACGTTATTAAGGTAACAATAGCACAGTTTTAAGTACATTGTTCAATGTCCATAATATAAGTATATTTTGCTGTTGCTTTTAAGAAATGAAAAATAAAAAAGAGGCCATGAAACTAGACATTTATTTAGCAATAGCTTCACTGCTGCATCATGTGAGAAATTTAACAGAATAATGGCTCTGTTTGCACAAATGCATGCTTCCCTTGTCTGTTTAAGTGGTACCAATGCAGGTGGGGGGGGGGAGAAGTGTGGTCATGAAAGAGTTGATTCCACATATTTTAGGATGTCACATTCTTTGTCAATAGTACTAGCGACTCCTGCATGGAAAAAAAGTGCATGCTTAGGCTGGCCACGATAATCCTTAGCGCAGTTGTTCGTACATTATACTGATCTAATTCAGTTTTGAAATATATGAATATTTGGATGAAATAATAAACCTTAACAACATCTGGTCCGGTGATGAACAGGTAAGAGGTATCCTGTAGAAAGGGAAATAGGAATAGCACTTTATTATTATATTTATTATTATTATTACATAAACTGGGCAAAACTTTAAAAAACAAAAATCTCTGTTTTGGTATTGCTCAGCCTTAGATATAACCCCCAAAAAAACTGAATATCTGTTAAGAAGTATATAATATATATTTTTTCTTTCTTGTGATATAATTTCTCCTATATCTTACTGATTCCTCACACTACGTTACTGTGTACTCTAAATGAGCACTGAACTTCTGAAGCTCTGCCAATCTATGAAATCACAAAGTTTGTGTCGCATTATCATCCAACCTTGCTTTATACTACGCATTTATTTGTAAAACAGAAGCTGGAAGTGTCATGTTTATGCTAAAAGAAGGATGCAACTCTTGTTTACTTAGCCACAAATCTGGTCATTTCATTTGATTTATTATATTTGTTTAATTATATTTTGCAGCTGGTGAGTGCATTTTGTTTCCAACCAACTTTTCACCACAAAAGAAAGACAGGTTAAATCAGCTTGTAAATGAGCCAGCTCAAGTGACGACAAAGACACTGTTCTCTCAATATAATATGATCATCGTGGTCTATGGTTCATCTGCCGTGAATGTGTACTAACGAAAGCTTAGCTTTAATGAATTGTTTTCAAAAGATTTCAAAAACAAACTGAATGAACTTTCTCAAAGATAATAAATTTAAGAATTTATTGTCACAAATAATACAAACAAAGTCTTTGGTCTATAGTTCATCTGCAGTGAATGTGTACTAACGAAAGCTTAGCTTTAATGAATTGTTTTCAAAAGATTTCAAGAACAAACTGAATGAACTTCCTCAAAAATAATAATTTTAAGCATTTATTGTCACAAATAATACAAACATAATACACCGCAAGTATTTTCTTCAAAAGTTATGGGGATTACCTTGATCATGAAGGTGAAATCTGTTAAAGCTGGGGAGTAAACAGCTCCGCCTGGTAAAAGGAAAAATAAAATTATCTGATACACTTTAAACGTTTCAGACAGACCAAAAGTCAAAAGAAAATAAAATATAAAAGAAGCAAACATGGTCATTGAGAAAGATAGTAACCTAAATCTGTAAAATTGAGATGTTTTGGATAATATTCCAATGATGGTCATCTCCAACCCCCCCCCACCCCAAGTACTTCCCATGTAGCCCCCTTACACCCCTGAGACCATTTTATTAACTACAGTCTACCACTGTTTGATACAATTTCATTTCTCAAAGTATATCATAAACCACAGACAAAAACGCCAGAATAATTATGTGCAACCTTGTCGTTCAATGTTACATGGCAGTTCTTTACACCGACAAGAAAATACAAAACATACAAGCTGAAAACTACTGGTACTTTCCAAACCATTCTTGACTGCATTTGCAGATCCAAATTCCACATTCTTCTCACATTTTGAATCAATGAGTGTTCACTTAGTTAACTTAAAAGAAATACTTAGCGTTCACTTAGTGAACACGAGTGTTCGCTTGTATGGAATCAAGACGTCAAGGAGTGTTCACTTAGTTCTTTTATGTAAAACTGTCTCGGAGATGGATGTTGAGATTGGTGACAGAGTTTAATATTTGAAGTGACAATTTTTGGGAATTTTTTGCACAAATGCGTGACCAAATATTAGACTTTGTGTCAATTCCACACAAAGTGCAGCTGTTTCAGGGCAGGTCCAAGCTATTTGCACTGTGACGTACGGGACATTTCAGAGACTGAAATGTGTCTAAAAGTTATAAAAAATCTATTTTCCAGAAACTTTTTCAGGTTTTCATATTTGTTATTGCTGCTACTTTATTACAAACTCATGAAGATTTCCTACACTTGCTTTAATTAGGTCCCATCTTAATTAATGTACAGTGTGACGTACGGGACCAGAGAATTTTGTGTTTTTTTTGCTAAAGAGCAATGCTGAAATCCCTCTGAAATTAGGAGGGCAGTGATCAAGCTGTTATAACTAGTGAATAGCCTAACCTTCCAAGGGCTAAGCCGTAACATATTAGAAAAAAATATGAAGCCATTCCAGTTCAGTGATTACACAAATGAAAATTGTCCTGTGACGTACGGGACATGTGACGTACGGGACAATTTGTCCAAATAAAAATTGACTATGAAAACTCATATTTTTATTCCTGAATATACCATAACAAGCTGATTTCTACATAAAAACATTAATTTGGATATGCCAGAACAATGTCATCGGTAATTTAATGCCATATTTCCTTCTTTCGGGGATCGAAAAGAGCAGTGACTGTACTTGTGAGATCATTCCACTACATAAAACATGGAATGCGTAAAGTATAAATCTACTCTACACATTCATCAAATACTCATAACATCAATTTTAGCTTTGTTAGACCACAAATGATCCAAGATGCAAGTTTTGGTGCAAAACTGTCTCGGTATATACTGTACAACACTGTATCATACTCCCCACTATTGACCCTCAAGTTGAAATATGATCCATCCCATTCAAAACATACCAAAATGTCCACAGTAACATCCACATAATGTCCATCTATGAAACTAATACAACAAAGAAAACTCTATAGACCTAATACTGGTTACCAGACCAAATACTCATAACATCAATTCTAGCTTTGTTAGACCACAAATGATTCAAGATGCAAAGTTTTTTTGATGCAAAACTGTTTCGGTATATATACTGTACAACACTGTATCATACTCCACACTATTGACCCTGAAGTTAAAATATGATCCATCATATTCATTACATACCAAAATGTCCACAGTAACATCCACATAATGTCCATCTATGAAACTAGTACAACAAAGAAAACTCTATAGACCTAATACTGGTTACCAGACCAAATATATACTCATCATAACATCAATTCTAGCTTTGTTAGACCACAAATGATTCAAGATGCAAGTTTTGGTGCAAAACTGTTTCCAGTATATACTGTACAACACTGTATCGTACTCCCCACTATTGACCCTGAAGTTGAAATATGATCCATATCCCATTCAAAACATACCAAAATGTCTGAGGTAACGTCCACGTAATGTCCATCTATGAAACTAGTACAACAAAGAAAACTCTATAGAACTAATACTGGTTACCAGACCAAATAGTCATAACATCAATTCTAGCTTTGTTAGACCACAAATGATTCAAGATGCAAAGTTTTGGTGCAAAACTGTTTTGGTATTTACTGTACAACACTGTATCATACTCCCCACTATTGACCCTCAAGTTGAAATATGATCCATCCCATTCAAAACATATCCAAATGTCCACAGTAACGTCCACATAATGTCCATCTATGAAACTAGTACAACAAAGAAAACTCTATAGACCTAATACTGATTATTGAACAAACTCATGAGTGATTGTCCTCTGCAAAAATTGGGCGAGCAAAACTCTACACTTGTAACTAAAAATCTCAATGTCTACTATCTAAGTTCAGGACACAAGAACATTGTTGCACAGTCATGATAGTCACACTTCACAATAGGCCTACGAAATGTTGAAATGCAAACTCAACATTCTTGAAGTCGTCCTCATTCAACGTCAATGTTGAATAGCATTGTAGATGATTCTGTATCACACACACACACACACACACACACACAATTGGCTTCCCGATAGTATATTGAACAACACCTGGGCTGTTGGTGGTCATCAGTCAATGGTTTATTTGAAGCCATGTTGTGCTCTTCAGGCATGCAGGGATTATAAGTTGCAACTACCATCTTTCAACAAAATAAATTGGTAAGCATTGGAAGGTTTCCAGTAGAGGTCCCCATTGGAGCCCATGCATGTTTATTATGTATAAATACAGGGTTTCCCCCAAACTATGTCCCGTACGTCACATTTTGTCCCGTACGTCACATTTTGAATTTTGATAATTAGATTTGCTGTGAATATTTTTTCAATTTTTTTGGGATGGATTTTGTTGAACAATGTTCTTAATTAGAACTTTACAGAATATCACCAAAAAAAAATTGTTCGTCCATATCAAAACTTGAAAAAAAGTGCTGAAAATTGTGACGTACGGGACATCAGTATTTGGACAGTAGCTAATTAGCATATTTAATTGATGAACCCCCAAACATAATATGTCAAAATTATTGGAAGGAAGGGTGTATCATGTCCCACATAACTTATATTCAATAAGTTCATATTGCTGGCAGCGAAATAGGATTCCAAATGTCCCGTACGTCACACTGCAACTTGAATTTATGCAAATTAGCTGGCTGTAATTGTTCGAATAGGCAAACAAATTTTAAAAAATTATGAAAATCTGAAACTTCAATAATTCAGCTTTAACATGACACCACATTTAGGGTGCTTCAGTAAAGTTTGAAATTTGGCTTCTAGGGATACAATAGCTTGGACCTGCCCTTCAGTGTCTCAAGGTGGATAGAATTACATACCAGCACAAGGTCCCATGATGAGTGAAATCTGGGGTATAACTCCAGATGCCATCACATTCCTCTGGCAGGGCAAAAAAAAAAGAAAAAAGAAGTGAAGTGAAGGTAAAATAACAGACTTGAAAAGATATGAATGAAAACAGAAAACTTACTCCATAAGACTGCTAAAAACAAAGAAGACAAACTGGGGCGCTTCAATATCATGCAGAAGCAATGTTCTCATAGATGTTTATCCGGTAGATACATCTGGGTTCATGACAGTGACATGCACAGGATTTCAAAGTTTTTTTTTGGGAGGGGGGGAGGGGGGAACTGATTAAAGTAGGAGACTGATCTTTTGTGGTAAGGTCAGAGGGCAATCATTGGAGGGTTACCACTCTTCCCTTTAAATTAAGGAAATTTGGTAAAATGGCAGTTGAGGGAGATGCAAATTTTGTGCAACTTTCAGGGTTCATGGGCCATATAGTTTAAACTTGGTTAATCTTGGAGGCCTGTATTGACATTGAGCACTATAGCCATTCAAACAGTCACCAGTCTACACATGCAACAAATGATTTTTACAAAACTACATCACTTTATAAGAGCTCACATGGAAAATATCAGCATAACCAGCGAGGGACTCAACCCCTTCCTGTATCCGAGCCCCTCCTGAATCATTGAGGCCAATCACCGGAGCGCCAGTATTGAGGGCGTGGTCCATAATCTTACAAATCTTCTTGGCATGAGCACTAGACAGGGTTCCACCATGTACAGTAAAGTCCTTGGGGGAAAAAAAAGGAAACATTTGTACAGTATATGTATCGATGACAGAAATTTTGTAAAGTCAGACAGGTAAACAGATCTATGCAATTTTGGTAATATTTCCGAGTAGGATTAAAAACTGTAAACTACGAATTTCAGCTTTTTTTCCATTTTTTTTTACAATAACTTTATGAACTATACTGAAGGCAGCTTGTGAGCTTGACTTATCAAGTTTTTATGCCAAAACATTTGAGAATTTTGAAATTTTTTGACACTTGCATCAGATTACTAAAATATGAGAAAGTGTCTGGACAAACCAAATTAAATCAATTAGAATTGATTGGAATTCTTCATAATTTTACAAAATGTAACCCTAACAAAAACAAAAAACAAAACAAGCTGGTGCTCAAATTTTCTTAAAAAAATAGAGATAAAACACACCTGACTGAAGACATAGGTGACCCTTCCATTGATAAGTCCATGGCCAGTAACAACTCCATCCCCAGGATGCTGGAAAGAGAAAAAAAACAATGGGAAAAAATATTGTCTGGGATGAAACCCTATAGCTTTTAGAAACCTGAGATATAATTAAACACCATCTGATCACAATAAATTTAATTTTGCTCTTATCTTTGTGAATGTATAGATTCTGACTGGTTTTCTAGGAATAACTTTGCTAAATTTGTTACAACTTTTGTGGCTTTCATGATTCATAGGCAGAACCACATTGTTCTACTTAACTGAGGCACTTTCTGCAAGAAAAGAAACATTGGCCTGATCATCAATTAAAAAAAATGCTTCAACAGTAGCATACATGAATTTCTATTTCTGTAGCTGATAGTAACCTTGATAAATCTGAAAAATTCCGTCGTACATGGATTTTAATTCGTCCATCCCAATGAAAATAGGATTTGGCAGGGTTGAAATTTGACTGAGAAACACTTTCACACTTGGTCTGGCCAAGGGAAGCTTGAAATAGTTTCAGAATGACTTTATGAACAATGAGTTAATTATTGCACTATCGGCCCCTCATAAAGTAAAGGCTGTTTCATCGATCACAGCCTCTGGATTATATATGCAATAGACTTATGGAAATCAGTGGCTCTCTTCTGACATGACAGATTTCAAGGTTCTAGTAACAATGCTACTTCATTCATCCCTTTTATCTCACTTACTCTTTTTTCATCTGAATCCATTCCAAAATCTGAACAACGGTGTTCAGCAAACATATCAAACTCGACAAAGGATCCTGGATCTACCAAAAGGTTTATCCTCTCTCTTGCTGTGAGTTTGCCCTGTGAAGAAAGGCATTCCATGGTATATCATTAGTATATGAATGTAAATTCCTTAGGTTATTCTTAGGATAGCTTTAATTTGTGCACAAAATAATACCCAAAAAATCTATGATGTAACAAAGTTCATTTATTTACTACAAAATAGTCACTTCAAACTTTTCAATAAAAACAAAACCATGTGGAAGGATGTACAGTAGTTATAATTGATGCACCTTCGTAATTAATGCACCTTCAGATATTACTAGCAAGGATACAGTAGGCAACCTAACCTTTTTGCAGCGAAGCAGAGTTACATATTTCAGGAATCCATTTCAGCTATGTGCTGATAAAATTGTGGTTTTTTTTAAGCTTTTAACACAAAAAGATACCCTTGCAACAATCAATGATGTAACAAAGTTCATTTATTTACTACAAAACAGTCACTTCAAACTTTTCAATATAAAGAAAACCATGTGGAAGGATGTAGTTATCATTGATGCACCTTCTTAATTTATGCACCTTCAAATATTACTAGCAAGGATACAGTAGGCAACCTAACCTTTTTGCAGCGAAGCAGAGTTACATATTTCATGAATCCATTTCAGCTATGTGCTGATAAAATTGTGGGTTTTTTTTTTTAAGCTTTTAACACCCTCCTCCCAGTTTTGCACATTTTTTGGTATTTGGAAAACTTACCCCCTAAAAATAACACACATAGCTGAAATGGATTTAAATTTAAACTCATGAAATATGTAACTCCGCTTCCCTATAAAAGGTTTAGGTTGCATGCTGTTTCATTGCTAGTAATTATTGAAGGTGCGTCAATTACGAAGGGGCATCAGTAATGAAGCCTTTACTATACTACTGCCTACATTAGAAATACAATATAAATACAATTATTATAACATTGTATTATCGGCTAGAGCCAGTACTAGACGTAGGCTATAGCCTAGTTATGTTGCTTGGCAATGTAATAATTTCGCAAAACTAGGCCTTGTGGCCTTCAGTATACCCGAGCATGTTGAGCATCAGTACGTCGTTTACCACCTCCTTCTAGAGCACGAGTACGTTTAGAGTCAATCTTATCAAGGGTGTGTTGTATTGCAGTCGCAAAACATGTTCGAGTTTGAATGCGGCAGTTCTTCGAAGCATTATTTGCAAGACTTCTGGCAAGAAGTGTGGGTATCCTACGAAGTGTGTGAGCCATCTTTTAGCGAACATCTACCTTATGACCTTTCACCCTTCGGGCAGTGTTGGCAACCGTTTTATTTGTTTCGTATGGTTATTATTTATAAAATCTACAAAGAAAAACTTTCAATGTATTTCGTATAACATAAATAAACACATTATAATATTTCAGAGACTACAATAATAGTATGGGAGCAATTATTTTATATAAATTGAACGAACCGACTGCATAACAAAATAATGGCTACCATTAATGACGTCAACGATGAACCTCGTAAAGGTAAACAATTGAATACTATCGTAGTCACTGAGTGGGCTGGTAATAGGCCTAGCTGTATGTTAAGCTCAGACAAGACTACTTCGATTTAAACGAAGAGCGATCGCTAAACCGCTTGGTTTTGTCATTGTACTGGCATTTCGTTGATCGAATTGCCCGGGGAAATGAACGCGATAACTCTTTACACATCAACTTGTCGTTATATATTACAGGCAGACCATGAAAACCCGGAAAGTTGGGCGGAATTGTACCGATTGCTGCCATATTTGCGACAGGCATTGGCGTGTTGTGTGTGTGCTAACCTGTTGTCAGAACCATGGGGACCTACGAACTCGATTTGTCAGCATCAAGTCTGTAGAACATGTATTGGAGGGAAAATGCGTCTTAAACCGTCGTGCAGTTGGTGTAAAGATTATAGCCAATTTACCGAGAGTAAGGAGTTACGAATTGTTCTTGCATGTTATAAAAAGTTGTGTGAATATGTGTCCGCCACGCCCATTGCTCAAAATATTGAGAGTAGTGCAGATAACGGGGGGCCAAATACTACGATAGAGATTTTACGAGAAGGTATCGCAATTACAGATAGTTATGAGGGAAGCGATTTATCCAAGGAATCAAGTGCTTTGCAGTTTCTGCTACCGACACTTTACACACATTTTAATCGGAAAGATGGCAGGCCCAAGGATTCCGGGGAGACGACCACTAATGCCAATGGTATGGCTGAAAGGGCCAACCCGGAAGTAGGGATTTTCCCATCTTCGTCTTTTCAATTTGTCCAGGGACCAAGCCATTCCAATTTACCATTAACGAACGGTTCATGTTACATAAAAAAGCGTAGAGCTAGTGAAGCGGGCAGCTCGGACGCAGCCCTCACCTTCAGAGGGTCTAGAAACAAAATGAAGCGAAAACGCAGATCTATGAAACATAAAAAGAAGAAGCACAAGAGCTCCCGTAGACATCGTGAAGAGAAAAGAAAAAAGTCGAAACGATCGCGAGAGGGAAATGCGGACGGCAGTAAGAAAGACAAACAGTCTGATGTCAAACGGTTAGTTGTATCAGGGCATAGAGCAAAGATGTTAAAGGAGGGGAAAGCTGTTCCTGAACTAACGTTCTGTAGGTGTGGAACAAATGGTACTTCTCCTGGTACATTCCCATGTATAAGTCAAAGATGTCCTTGTTTTGTGTTAGAGAAATCCTGTGCAAATTGCAAGTGTAGAAGCTGCCATAACCCAATCTCTAAACAAGAGCCATCAGCCAATGGTACCGAGGAAACAAAAGTACAGAACGATGCAGAGAAAGTCGAAGAAGTGAAACACAGAGACACGAATGCCAGCGACAGCGATTCGTTTGTAGATGTAACAGGGACAACCAACAGCTGACAGGGTCATCAAAAGATGAATTGTGGTAATAAGACCAGTATATCCAATCTTAGTTCAGTATCATACATGTGTAAAACTTTTCGCTTCCATATCGTCACTGCTCCACAGTCTGCTTGATTACATTAGCCTACAGTGTTGTAGTATCTTTGAAAGTGTAGGCCTAGGCTATATCATATATGTTTAATTGCTGCCTATTATATAGAAGACATTGAATGTCTTGAGAAGGGGTATACATTCTATGGAGTTTATTTTTTGTTTGTTTATGCTGCCAGTCATAGTTTTTGGTAGAAGTTGCAATGGTTTTTGGAGGTATTTGCTCTTTTCTAATGCTAAGTACCCTCTTGACTTTTTGACCGTACAGTACTACTTGTATTTATATGTACATGTCTCCTTGAAAGGAAAGTTTCAGTTAGGGCACATGATGTGCTAGGAGCGAGTTAGACTGTTAATGTAATATTTCTTTTCATGAGCACCTTGACTTGTATTTTGTGTGCAGTATGTTTTATTTTTCTTCTTCGTTTGTTGTCGCTACCTGTAATACTAATCATGTTCAAGTTGGAAATAGTGCTTTAATACTATATAGTTCACAAATTTGGAAACTTTGCTATCATGATGGTATAATTTTAACTCCCCCCCCCCCTGTCCCCTCCTCCCTTTCTCCAGAGATGCAATATTTATTCTGCTACTCTGCTTTAATAAAGGGTAACAGCCCAGGAGACCGAAGGTCCGCGAGACCGAAACTATAACAAGGCCTATAATAGTGGTAAGATAAATATTACTACCGGTAATATGACGTTGATAAAGCGCGTAATTAAAAATAATTTACAGCCATTTCTTTTTATAGTGGATACCAGTGACTTATACGCAAGGCGGCTGGGGCGGCTTGCATTGATACTACTGTACGCCTCCACCAGTGGCGTAACCATAGGGGGTTGGAGGGGGCGCAAAACCCCGCTCTCAAAAGTCTCACTCCTCCCCCCCCCTTGCCCCCTGCTGCCCCAAATGAAATATGAGAATACAATATAACTTAATAATCAGATAAAGCGATATATACCCTATTTTAAACAATATTGCCCCCCTTGTCAACTCTTTGACCTGCTCTGAAGCCCCTCTAATGAAAAAGTCTAGTTACGCCTATCCATGGACTATGCATAGACCATCGGTCTCGCGGACCATATGTTCGTGGAAATTCGGTCTTGCGGACCTTCGGTCTCGCGGACCTTCTGTCTCGTGGAATTCCCCCTAATAAAGTGCAGATGTAAGGTACAGTGTACAAAAGCCAAAAACTGCATGCTCCAATTAAAATTGAAAGTTGAAAGGCCCGATGAGTAAGGACACTGTGTACTCCCCAGAAGTGACACACTGATCAAAGGCAATTGAAAATAGGTCTTTTGTGGCCTCAAATTCTCAGTCGATATAATTAATAATCCATAATTTACTAACATTAAACTATTTTGAAATTCATCCATGGAATCACTTCTGCTTTTTAAAGAAACTTAACAAGAAGGTTGTGATAGATTTTATGATAGGAATTTACACGTCAGTTAATATTATTAACCGTAGAGCTAGAAATGAAGAGCTGATATACTGTAACCATGAATGATGCTGAAAAGATAATTCCAGACAAAACATATTTTTCAATAGAAATATCTCAAAGAATTTGTGACCATAGTTATGTAGAATGGCTTCGAATCATGCTTGAATTCTCAATTTTTGGTTAGCTGGTTTAGGTCAATGCACAGGCCACTGTTCACCTTTTACATACACCTGTTTCCATTTCCACATAACTGCTTGTTTTGCAGTTGGAAGTTGATAAAATGAGTTAAATTCCACATATAATCATCTACATTTTCCAACATCTATTACCTAGGCTAATTAAGCAATTGTCATTATTGTAAAGGTCTACGGACACCTAGCCAATTTGCAGCATATTCACTACATTTGTTGCGTGTGATAATTTCATTTAAAAAACAATTGTAGTTTGGAAAATTCTTGGGAAACTCATTAACTATGTGCAAACAATGACGTAGTGTTGTGCTCATCAACGTTTCTTATTTTAGCCCTTGATAAGTTAACAGCTACTTAGAAGCTCACATATAATATCGTTTGAAGAAAGTGATGTTCCTCTTTTCAAAGAAGACAATAAAATATATCAAGACCTGTGTTCAGTGTCATTGAAAAGAAGGTTGTAAAAACCAAAGGAATAACATAACAGAAAATGAGGCAGTCACTCCCTTTACATCATGTGCATTATAATTAGCTAATGTTTATTCCTAAATGAAACTACAACTGAGAAAAGACTTGTAAAATGGTCAATCTTTGATGGATTTTGAGAGGAGGTACAGCTATTTTCATGATTTCTCATGCCTATTACAGTGATAAGGACAATGTTGTTGTTAGGTGTCCATAGAACCTTTAACAATATCACAATTAGTTTACATTTGTTGAACTTGCAATATTATCTAAAGATATTGCACATGCTCATTACTGTAGGTGCAACTGTAACTACTTTAATTTTTTAGAAAAGACTTCCCTCCACCACCCCATATCCCCCACCCCCACCCAATGTCTTGTATTTTCCCAATGACTACTCTGTGATTCATAGTTGAATTTTGGTATTTGTAAATTGAACTGTTTGCTGGGAAATCAAAGAGTTAGAGCAAGTTTCAACTAAAGAGTAAAAGAGCTTTTAAAGAAATTGGTTTTCTTATACCGTAAATCTACTGTGTTAGATGATAGGAATAGACATTTTTTTTATTTTCTTTGCAAAATTTGAGAGAGTATTTAGACATCATCATACTTATAGCAATTTGGGATTTCATTATGTCGCATTTTTATCTCTTGGAAGTACAAAGGTCTGATCACATAGCGATAGAAAATAGAAGCCATCTTTTAGGACTATAAAATATAGTTAACAACAACAAATGACTTGTATGCACTTGTCGTTATAATACTTACAGTCTCCCCCGCCTCTCATATTCTCGTACTGCCATATGCTCTCTCTTGAGTCAGGAGACAAAAAGTAACTTTTAACAGACTAGAGCATGTAGTGTCGCCTTGTGGTGATGGTGATTGGGGGGGGGGATAGGGTGGGAGGGGCATGGTGACAAATCTTTTTTTTGGGGGGGGGGTATAATGTTGATCAAAGTTTTATTATTTGATTGAGTATTGCTATTGAGCATTGTTACCATAGGGCCAGTAGAAAATACCTTTCATTGTTTTCTTTCACTTGGGTTTAACTTCATTATTTTAACTTTTTCTTAGAATATATATCGACGGATGGATGGGTAAGTCAGGTCTTCCTGATTATTATATTATTGTACGGTATGTGTTAGTCCCAGTGAAAATATTACATTACTGTTTCCCTGTCCCCCCCCCCCCTTTCAGTTTGCTATATGGTCCTGAATACAGTGCTAAAAATGTGATTGGAGGTTGGAAGGTGAGGATGGAGCCTGGATTGGAAGGTGAGGATGGAGGGGGAAGGAGATTGTGGAGTCGGTTGCTATGGTGGAGAGGGGATCCATCACCTTTGCTTGAATATGGCATATAAATTAAGTCAAGGTTGTGTTAAACTACCTTTTGTGTGTGTGAGGTTGAAAGAGGGAGTGGGAAAAATGGAGGCGGGGTTTGCGGGGGAGGGGGGTGGGTGGTTGTGCACCCCATTGTATCCGCGCTTCGATATTATAGTTCATTGTCTGAATGTGAAAAGAGAAAAAGGAAAAAAAAAAACTCGGAAAATTACAGCATATGAGAAAATGCCCTCCATGAAGCTCAGAACAATACAAAATTGGATTGTTTGGTCAATGCTTGTTGTGGCCTATGCCGGTGTCATAAGAGATGATATACAGTAAATGTACTTATTATTATTTTATTTTTTTTCGTCGTATAAGGGTCGGTATGTTCTCTTTACTGGTCGGATTGTATATCTGGACATCACCCAGTCCTTGATAATGCCATTTTCGACCCCTTGTTTTTACGCCAAAATGAGAATTACTGACATTTTGTGAATGAGGTATTTACTTTGTTTCATTTGCTTTCAGGTTATTGAGAATGATAAAATCCTGAAACTAACTTTCTTTGCAAAAGCTGCATTGTGTAATAGTCTGTGACGTCACATGTTTATGACAGACTAGTAGTACAAGTACAATAGCATATTTTCGAGTCCAAATAGAGTACCTCTTGGTAATGGTACCAGTACAATGATCGGAGTGTCGATACGGGTTCTTAATCTTGTACTAGTATATCTGCAAAGTCACGAGGGCCAGTGCGAGAACAGGCAACCGTGCTAAAACGACGATTAAGGACTTCCCACAAGTCTTGGCCTAATGGTGTTTTCATTCACAACCAATTATTCACAGCCACGCTAGGATATAAACGAAGGAAGTGTGTTCTGTTGTTCGTCGAAATACACTTTCAGTCGAATATATCCTTGCAGTCTTGCAATCCTTGCAATATTCCTGAAATCAGCTGTGATAGTAAGATGTTGTTCAGCACGTTAACATGGATATTCATTTTGTCTGTGTGTTTGTGTGCACGTGGGCACCCTGTTATCCACACCTGTTCTTGTTTGTGAAGGAAGGTTTTAATGGCGACGGAAGTGCGTTCTTTTGTTCCTGGAAATACACTCGGATATAGGCCTACCCTTACATTTATGGCCTAACTGTGATGATAATAATATGTGATGGGGTCATGGGGACATAGTTCGTTTGCGCGGGGAAAATTTCAACGGTTTCATTTTGTTTTAAAAATGTTCAATGATTGGAACAGATCTAAATGGTATACCACTCTACGAAGTTTGCACACTAGATGTTCATTCATTGAAACAAGGAATCTGGTTCAAGTTGAAGTCAAGCAACAACAACAACAAAAAAACACACTGGAGGTTGCCAAAAGATGAAGTCTTTTTTTTTCTCACTTTGTCGTATATATTGTAAAGATAATAAAAATGTATCATTTTTGTATAAACTTAAAATGTGTGACTCTGAATGTAAATACACAACTATGAATATTATTAGTTAGAAATGTTCACCTAAATACCTCAAATTCAGAATTGTATATAGTACATTGTCCGTCAAAATAAAATAAATTTCTAGAAAAAAATACTATTTCTATATTGGTATGCAGATGTTTTTTGTGGATTCTGCTCTTTTGTACGTTTCTATATTTAACTTTTCCTTTTTTACCCTATATATCACCATGATTTTTGCGGCACACACTAGCCCTTCTTGCCCGTTCAATGCACCATCCAGCTACTCCCGCCCCCCCCCCCCCCCCTCCAAGAATTGGTTATACCAAATGCAAGTGATGTCCATTAAGAGATTTCACAGTTATGAAAATCACAAATCCACACCATGTCGAAGATGTCTTTCTTAACATGTTTTTCTGTGTGTGATACAATCGTAGATCACAAATCTAGATCTCATTACCAGGCCTCGAGGGTATAGGGGGTCATGGCCGGGGGGGGGGAGGGAGAATCCGTGTCCATGAACAAAAATTCAAAAGTTGCAAACGACTTACATTTAATGAAACAAGTTAAAAATGAACGCTTTTACTAAACAAATGCAATGAGTTCTCATCTAAGCCCTCCAACATTTCTCATATACCCTTCCCCGGGTACGGACACCCCATCTCCCCCACCCCATCCCTCAAAAAAAGAATCGAACTCTTGCTATAGGACTGCTCATAACCAATATACAGAAACTTCACATGAAGAAATGTAAAATTTTCTCGTAACTAAAGACGTGACGATTTGGTATTTTGTATTGTATATAGAATTCATATGTATTAAATACAACTAGAGACCTATGTTTATATTAGCATGTGAATTTTTGGAGACGACTGATTCATTCGCAGTGAAACTTTCATTTTCTTTTCTTTTCTTTTTTGCACTTCTCAATTATCTACAGATTTTTAGCTTACAATAATAAAGAAACAACGTGCATGAAATTAGGTAAAACCCATAAATTTAGGATAATTTGCACATAATTAAACCGGCTTCTTGCGATCTGTTCAATGACCATGGAATCAATTCAGTTTCGTTGTTGCAGTGGACTGTTCAGTAAACACACCGACTGTGGAACGCCCCTTGTGAAGTTTCTTTCTGTACGCTTTGCGAACCTAAAGACGGAAAATATTTTTATCGTTACATTAATATGGTTGCATATAAATGTACATTATAGAAACAAAGTTATGATAAGATGTATAATAAGGTGTTCTGATATTTATAAGTGTCTCCCATCTGTAATAATTGAATACAATTAAAACTAAAAACTATTTCTTGCCAACTATGTCAAACGAGATTTGTTGAAAAAAAAGAGGTTATGAAATATTGCACGATAGTCGAACGGGTGATCTCTTGTATTCTACCACCGTATGCGCGCAACCCATTGCGCGCGAACATTTTGTGCGCAAATCATTATTATGCGCGTAACTCTTACAGTTGGTAAAGCCATCCCTATATATAACCATTCTTTTTCTCGTGGTGCTCCGAAACCAGTTTATCTTGTATAACCGTGTATACCCTTCCTGTCGGAACACGTTCATTTCCTTCGGTACAACAAAAACAACAACAAAACGGAAGAAATTCAGCTTGCAATTGGTAGAGCACATGCATGGTTACTAAAGACTAGCTTCGAATCCAGTAAAACAAACGTTTGTGCAGCTGTTTCGTATATATATATATATATATATATATATATATATATATATATATATATATATATATATATATATATATATATATATATATATATATATATATATATATATATATATATATATATATATATATATATATATATATATATATGCATATATATATATGCATATATATATATATTTATATATTTATCTAATATATATATATACATTTTGTATTTCTTTTGTAAATCTTACCTCGTTATTGCATAATCCGTGGAGTATGAAAATCAGAACACCCTGCAAAATAACAGTGAAAAAAAAAAACATTTTCCGATTGATCAAGTATGAGTGTGTGTGTGTTTTTCTTTTAATATAGTCAACATTCTAGTACTTGTAACTATATATTTATCGATTTTAGTCTCAATACTTAAATAAAACATATACAAAACAGTGTAGACATTGCCATGCGAAAGCTATAGTTAATTTGCGAAGTCAGTTGAGACGAAAATAATATTAGATATGGGAAGGCGTTAGTTCCTTGGCAATAGCAGAATTGTTGTCTGAGAACTTGTCTAATGATCGCTCAACGCGTGAATCTCTGAGTAACAACTACTAGTGTTGCACTAGTCTCAACCATACACACACACATATATATATAAATATATATATATATATATTACATATAATATATATATATGATATATATGTAATATATATTATATATATAATGTTTACCTGGGATGAATTGAAAATAACAGCGAGATATGCAAATGTGGCGGTGGGATCCAAGTAAGCAAATATGTTGAATATCCAAGTAAAACCCATAACTGGTTGTAGAAGAACCACTGCACGTAAACCAGCCCTGCAAACGTAAAACGAAATATAAATAAATAAACACTGAACCATCATCCATACCAATAATCAACAAGATAATTAAGTGAATTAGTTTGTTTACGTTAATGCTCTCTCATGCTAAAGTTGTCGTCATGCCTTATATGATTGAAACGTTTGACCGTTCAATTTAATCATATGAAAATAGAGCAATGTTACTTAAGTAAGTTTTAAAATGTGTATGGTTAATCGGATCACATATATTACGTCGGGCCCCAAAGTAGGGCCCCTATAGAACCCTTGTAAAAGGGTCGGTGCCAAAATAGAAAAAGTTATCGAGCATTCGTTGGGATGTTGAGTCGAGTCCAGTTCTAACTGACGGTGATTTTCCTTTGGTTTCGATATACTTGCTGTGGCGGAACAGAGAGTGAGTTTCATACAAGATATATTTTAAGAATATTTTAATTTTTCCTTTGACATTTTATATTGATCAAAAAAAAAGTACAGCAAAAAGATATAGCCTTTATAGGAAACAGAAATATGGTATCAGCGAGGGAACCTGAGTGAATATTACCAGGCCAGAAGTGAGAGAAAGACAAGGTATAGGGGGGGGGGGGAGGTGGTTGCAGATACGAGGCCCGAGGATCAATTAGAGGGATCCTGAAAATATGGAGCAGAGCCTGGAAAGTATGGGATAAAGAATATAGGCTCATTTCAATACATGCACTTGTAATGCTCCCGACGCCTCTGTGTTGTTAATATTATATTAAGCTTACCGTATCCTTTGGTGTCCTGTTTTGTCACTGTTCGCTTTCAGTGACATGAAGACCTTGAGAACGATGATGATGATACAAGTGTTTATCTGTGAAATCAAAAGAAAAATTCTTTCTAAGTCTCATTTCTTTGATATAAATAGTTCATATTTTCAATTCTACATAAATACATTAAAAACTTTTCGTCTTTGTATACAATGTGAATTCTTATATGTAACGAAGGAAGCAGTATTTGGATTGAGTCAAAACTATAGGTTACAGGGCATCTAGCTTATGAAACACGTCATAAATATAGGTAACGATGAATATAGCATATAAATCAAGTCATAACTATAGGAAATGATCGATGAATGTAGAATATAGATTATAGATTATGTCATAATATATACATAACTTGGCATCTATAGTATATGAAAACACGTCATAGATATAGGTAACGATGAATTTACCTTATATCATATGGATTAATACATAAGGATAGGTAATAATCGATGAATGTAGCATATGGATTATGTCATAGTATATATATAGGTAACAGTGCATCTAGTATATGAAACACGTCATATTTATAGGTAACGATGAATATAGCATATAAATCACGTCATAACTATAGGAAATGATCGATGAATGTAGAATATAGATTATAGATTATGTCATAATATATAGGTAACATGGGCATCTATAGTATATGAAAACACGTCATAGATATATGTAACGATGAAAGTACCTTATATCATATGAATTAATACATAAGGATAGGTAATAATCGATGAATGTAGCATATGGATTATGTCATAATATATAGGTAACAGTGTATCTAGTATGAAACACTTCATACATATAGGTAACGATGAATGTAGCATATGAATCACGTCATATCTCTAGGAAGTGATCGAGGAATGTAGGATATGGATTATGTCATAATATATAGGTAACAGTGTATCTAGTATGAAACACTTCATACATATAGGTAACGATGAATGTAGCATATGAATCACGTCATATCTCTAGGAAACGATCGAGGAATGTAGGATATGGATTATGTCATAAAATATAGGTAACAGTGTATCTAGTATGAAACACTTTATACATATAGGTAACGATGAATGTAGCATATGAATTACGTTATATCTCTAGGAAATGATCGATGAATGTAGGTTATGGAGTGTGTCATAAGATATGGGTAACAGTGAATAGAGCATTATGGCATATGTCACAAATGAATGTAAGAATGAATACAACATCTATATACAGATCATGTCATAAATATAGGTAGCAATGAATGAATCATATTATGTCATACAAACAGGTAACAAACAAGTGGGAGTGTAATAAAATAGGTCCTTACCGCTACCACCAACAACACCGGCCCTGCGAATGCCCATATTAGTCCGCGAGTAGGCGACAACCAACATCTATGAATCAAAATATTCAGATTTATAGCTTTCTGATCAATTGATTGCTAATCTATGATCAATAACACATTAAATCAGTACCGGGAGTATAGTATGAGAGGTGACATGTCTTCTAAACAAACACAAAATCACAAAAATCTGACATCTTTCCTCAAGTTGGTTTTGACGTTTAGGTTTAGCGTGGGATACATGCATGGAAATTTCAATCGGCCGTTATATAAGTTAGATTGAACCTTTCAATTTAGTACTCAAGTTAAAGATGAACGATAGTGATTTTTCACCATCGACGAAAAAATACGATTTTATTCAAGAGTATTCTAGTTGGTTTCCATTTTACACATGTGAAAATTCAAGTCAATCCGATGTTGGGAAAGGCTTAAAAAAAATTCCTAAACTCGTTGATTTTTTAAACAAAAATTGGGCTTTTCGCGAAAAGCGATATGATGATCACGTGATCTATAGTGACATGTGACGTCATTATGATGATAACAACGTGAGCTCGGCGTAGTGTACTTCAGCAGTGTGCACTTAGTGTGTAAGTTTAGTTGCAACCTACTCTATATTGGACTCGACAAACAACGTAAACCACTAGCAAAATCCAAGAAATTGCGTTGTAGGGGGATGCAACAGAACGAAAGTGGACTCTACAATAAGTTTTTTCAATTTTCCAAGCGGAAAAAGTAGTGAGAGATATCGGAAACTCTGGATACGATTTGTGAGGAGAACCAGGAAAGACTTCATCGCACCAGGAGTTTCTCATGGCAAGAATGTGAAAGTTTGTTCTGCCCACTTCACAGAAGATGATTCGGGCCCAATTGAAATTTGCGTGTGGCAAGGTCACTAAAGTAATAAAAGTTTGAAAGATTGATGCTTTTATGCCGCATTATTTATATATATCCCGATAAATGCAACAGTAAGTGTTGGAACTGGAAGACATGTCAGACGTGAACAACCTAATGACTATGTGAGGAGAGAATCCACGTGCAAATTTCGATTGGGGCATGGACGTCGCTTAGGCAGAGTTTTTTGGGGCAGAGATGTGTTCATACCCTCCAAACCACTTTAAATGTAATACGAATAGGAAATGTGTGTATGCTCGAGCGAAACAAAACATCGTGTAAGTATTACTTACGGTAGCGCACACTGTCACTTATGTTTGCACAGTGTGAAAGTACCGTTTGCGGACCTACGTGAAGTTGGGCTAGAATACGATTCCTCCTGAAGCCCAAACCACGAGGCATGCATGTGAATAAACGCAATAGGCATTGCATGTAGTGAGAAAATTGTTCGAGCTAGACTTACTACTCGATTGAGTTCAAATGCGGTTGTATTTCAAGCTCAATGAAACCTTTCTGTTGGATTTAATGATGCACGGAACAAGGAACGTTTATGTTTTACAGTAGGCCTAGTCACTGGCGGATCCAGGGCCTTTGTTTGGGAGGGGCCAAAGTGGCATTAGAGTGACATGGGGGAGGGGTCTAAGGGGAGGGGGTGCCCCCCTCCCCTTTGGAAAATTTTCTATTGCTGAATGCCCTCAGATGCAATTTGGTGCGACAAAAGTGTACAATGGTGATGTTAAGTTACTTCTAAAAAAAATGTTTCCCAAGTGTAATTTTCTAAAATATTTATAAAACAAAGTTGGGATCATCTTTCTCAAGAAATTTTATTTCTCATAGGTTATAAATTTCTTACAACCAGCCTGTACCTGCAAAATGGTGTTAAACTGTAAATCCTCATGCTCATACATTTACATAGCTCCCAACTCTTGAGAAGGCAAATGCTGGTCCATGCCACGAATCGCCGTCCTGGGGGAGGGGTATAAGGGGAAGGGGTGTCCCCCTCCCCTTTGAATTTTTTTGGAATCCTGGTGATGCCTACATGTAAAATGGTGGCACTTAGAAAGGCTTTTGTCACCCAAAATTTTCTGAGAAATATTCAGTTTTTTGTGTGTAACATCAATAAATTGAATATTAGGTGATAATTCATTCTTTCCCGTGGCATGAAAATGTTCGCTGCTCGCCCCAATGAAAAGAAATATAGGCTAATTTGAGGTTCAAATGATGCTGTAAAGGAGGTTTTATACTCTATTATGCTAAATGCTAAAGAAATGATGGTTGCTAAGTCAAAATTTGATGCAAATTTTTTTATGTATACTTGACAATTACAATGCGGCATTTTCGGACGCTTGTGCGGGTCATCGGCTTTGGGTGTTAGAATGCGGGTCTAATTCCCGCGAATTGCGGGTCAGTTGGGAGCTCTGCATTTAATTTTAAACCAGAAAACGAAAAGGTTTAGACTAGTCTACCACTGCTATTCCTCTCGATTTTTTTTAATTTCCAATCATATGATTTAGCGGATGCTCGGAAACACTTTTTGGCTCACCTTTGGGGGGGGGGGCCATGGCCCCCTTGGCCCCCCTTGGATCCGCCAGTGGGCCTAGTGCATGCAAGCGAATCTACTTTGTTTAGAACTTTGGATTTTCTTTCGGATGTTATGCTAATCTACGTTTGAGACTATCATCACAATTGTTATTGTGCCAGTTTGACTGGTAAGTGAGCACATTCATACATCACTCTGTATAAAACCCGCCAAAAACGTGATCTTGAGATTTACGTTACTTTGGGTCAGCTTGCGAGTTACCTCTTCAGATATTGGGAAATCGTTGCGAAATCGCCGCAAATTTCGTAAAAAAAAACTTGTAAACACGTGGTGAAGAAATCAAGAAACACTATGATATTCATTATCTATTTATATCTTGAACATTACGCCGGAAAATAACAGTTATGCTGACACGAAATGCACGCACAGCTCCGTACTGAACAGTTCACAACAGAAAAGATCATCACAGTGACGTCATTCACTGACCTGAGGGCTGTTCAAGGTCATTGCAGTGTTTGCAAATTCCTAAATTACGGAGGCGAAAAAACGATGTTTTAATTCCCTTTTTAATAACTTTCCGGTGTGCTATTTGGAAAATTAAAAAAATATGTTGCTTGGTAACATATAAACTACATTATATATGAAAATGAGAGATTTTTTTTCTGTCACTATCGTTCTACTTTAAGCGTATGAAAAATACATTGTGTTATGCAATATGGAAAATTAACATGTAAATAGATACTGCAGGCTAAGGCTAATCACCTTACACACGTGATCTGAAGATAAGCCAATCATCGATAAGAAAACAAACAAAAAATACAAATGTTGAAATTTATAATGTCATGCAAATTCCTGACAGAGTAAGGAGGGAAGAAA